>NC_092088.1:21372148-21742927 GCF_045679555.1 Salvelinus alpinus
ATGGAAACGTAACCTCATCTTCCACACAGACCAGCTCCTGGCATGGCGCAGTGCTATAAGAGCACACTACCCCGCTGTCAAGAGAGACTGTATTAACCCAGGGTAGAAACTCAGCACAACAATACCCCCTCAACCAGACCCGGAGAGATGTAGCGGGAGAGAGATGTGTCTGCACTCTGGACTGTGGTGACAAAACTCCAACAGGAGGGAGAGGAAAAACTGCCCAGCTGGAGGAGGAGAGGAGAGTGCTGGAGGAGGAGGTGAGAAAGCTGAGGTGCGACAATGAACAACTCATGAGAGAGCTGGCCATCCCTCAATAGAAGCCAACAGAACAGACCATTTCAAACCCCAACCACAGGCAGGGCAGACAAGATAGGACCCACCAACCCATCAGATCCCTCCTCCTAGCCCTCCCTGTCAGCCCCCCTGATAGCCATCCTGATACCCCCCCCCCCCCCACCCACACCCACTGAGGGCACACAAAAGCCAGAGATTGTTGCACCTAATAGACTGAAATGGGACATTTGTGCAGGAAAAAAACTCTTTCCTAAACACAAAGTGGATAAACTGTGGTGTCCAAACACCCTGCGTGCCCTGGAGCTGCTGTCAGAGGACAGACTAGGGTCCCCCAGCCACATCATAATTCACACAGGCACAAACGACCTGAGGGCCCAGCAGGAAAGAGTGGCCACAGCACTCAAGGGAGTGATTGAAAAAGCTTCTTCCACTTTCCCTAACACATGAGTGGTCATCTCCACCCTGCTACCATGAAAAGACGTTCACCCTGCCACCATACAGAGGGTGAATGCAAGCATTTCCCATGACTGTACCTCGAAACCAATGTTTACTTGGCCCATCACCGCATCCCTGGATTTGGACAGCCTCTATGACTAGGCACACTTCTACAAGGCCATGGTCTCCCCCTTGGCCATGGTCTCCCCCTGCCAGGACCCTGAAAGACATTGCATTCAACCACAGCCACAGCACCTCACACAGGAGCAACAGAGCGATGAGCATGCAGAGAACAGCTGGCAGGCATATTCACTGAAATGTTCAACCTCTCCTTGTCCCAGTCTGTAATCCCAACATGTTTTAAAATGACCACAATCATTCCTGTCCCCAAGAACTCTAAGGCTTCATGCCACAATGACTACCACCCTGTAGCACTCACTTCTGTAATCATGAAGTGCTTTGAGAGGCTGTTTATGGCACACATTAATTCCACCATCCCAGACCCACTCCAATTTGCATACCGCCCAAACAGATCCATAGATGACGCAATCTAAATTGCTCTCCACACTTCCCTCACCCACCTACATAAGAGGAATACCTATGTTCGAATGAATGAATGAATGCTGTTCATTGACTACAGCTCAGTATTCAACACCATTGTCCCCTCCAAGCTTGTCACCAAGCTTAGGACAATGAACATCTCCCTCTGCAACTGATCCTGGACTTCCTGACGGGGCGACACCAGGTGGTGAGAGTAGGCAACATCACCTCTGACCACACTGACCCTCAACACAGGGGCCCCACAGGGGTGTGTGCTTAGTCCCCTCCTGTACTCCCTGTTCACCCACGACTACGTGGCCACGCTCAACTCCAACACCATCATTGTTACGCTCGTTGTCTGAATGAGTGGACCAAGGTGCAGCGTGGTAGGCGTACATCTTACTTTATTCAATGAACACCGAAAAAACAAACAAATACAAACGAAACGTAAAGTTTAGTAGGGCTAAACAGCACAGTACCAAAACAAGATCCCACAAACTACAGGTGGGAAAAAGCTGCCTAAGTATGATCCCCAATCATAGACAACGATAGACAACGATAGACAGCTGCCTCTGATTGGGAACCATACCCGGCCAACAAAGAAATAGAAAACATAGATTGCCCACCCTGGTCACACCCTGACCTAACCAAATAGAGAATTAAAAGGATCTCTAAGGTCAGGGCGTGACAATCATCAAGTTTGCCGGCGACGATGAGTCAGCCTACAGGGAGGTGGTCAGTGACTTGGCAGTGTGGTACCAGAGTAACAACCTCTCTTTCAACGTCAGTAAGACCAAGGAGCTGATCGTGGACTACAGGAAACGGGGGAGCAATCACGCCCCCATCCACATCGACGGGTCTGCAGTGGAGCAGGTCGAGAGCTTTAAGTTCCTCGGTGTCCAAATCACTAAAGGCTTAAAATGGTCAAAACACACACAAACAGTCGTAAAGAAGGTGCAAACGCACCTCTTCCCCCTCGGGAGGTTGAAAAAGTTTGGCATGGGCCCTCAAATCTGCAAAAAAGTCTACAGCTGTACCATTGAGAGCATCTTGGGGCATAGCTCCCTGCCATCCAGGACATCTATATCAAGGGGTGTGATAGGAAGGCCTGGAAAATTGTTAAAGGCTCCAACCACCAACCACTTGCACGGCAAGTGATACCGGTGCATCAAGTCTGACACCAACAGGCTCTTGAACAGCTTCTATCCCCAAGCAATAAGACTGATAAATAGCTAACAAAATAGCTACATGGACTATCTGAGTTAACCTTGTATCTTTATTGACCTATTGACCTCTATGCACACTCACAGGACCCTACACACACACCCACTCCATCAACTGCTCACTCACACATAATATGCACATACATTTATACTGACTCTACACACACACACACACCCACCCACTCACATACAAGCTGTTGTTACTCTGTTTATCTTATATCCTGTTGCCTAGTCACCTTACCCCTATACATATCCCTGCACATTGTAAATACGGTATTGGAACTAATCCTGTATATAGTATGCTTACTTACTTACTTATTGTGTTCTTCATATTTCTTCTTATTTTTTGTGTGTTTTTTCTAGTATTACATTGTTATTGATTATTGGGTTTTGAGTTTTCAAGAAAGGCATTGAAACTGAAACTATATCCCCCCAATTGTCACACCCTGATCTGTTTCACCTGTCTTTGTGCTTGTCTCCACCCCCTTCCAGGTGTCACCCTTCTTCCCCATTATCCCCTGTGTGCTTATACCTGTGTTCTCTGTTTGTCTGTTGCCAGTTTGTTTTGTTTGTCAAGCCTACAAGCTGTTTTTCCTGTGCTCCTGTCTTTCTCTAGTTCCTGTTTTCTAGCTTTCCCGGTTTTTACCATTCTGCCTGCCCTGACCCTGAGCCTGCCTGCCGTTCTGTACCTTGTCACACCCCCCTGGACTACTAACCTCTGCCTGCCCTTGACCTGTTCTTTGCCTGCCCCCCTGTTTCTGTAATAAACTTTTGTTACTTCGAAACTGTCTGCATCTGGGTCTTCTCCTGAGCCTTGATACCAATAGAATCCTCATACTATTTTAAAAAAAACGTTTTATCCCCAATTTCGTGGTATCCAATTGGTAGTTACAGTCTTGTCCCATCGCTGCAACTCCCATACGGACTCAGGAGAGGCGAAGGTCAAGAGCCATGTGTCCCCCGAAACAAGACCCTGCCAAGCCACACTGCTTCTTGATACATTGCTTGCTTAACCAGGAAGCCAGCCGCACCAATGTGTCAGAGGAAACAGTGTACAACTGGAGACCGTAGTCGCTAGAGCGCGATAGGACAAGGGCATCCCAGCCATCCAAACCCTCCCCTAACCCGGACGATACTGGGCCAATCATGCACCGCCTCCGGTCGCGGCCGGATGCAACACAGCCTGGGATCAAACCCGGGTCTGTAGTGACGCCTCTGGCACTGCGATGCAGGGCCTCAGACCGCTGCGCCACTCGGGAGGCCCTACGTGGAGGTGACAACATCCCCTCCCCAATATGCCACCCTAGACACAAGTACGATAAAACAACCAACAAAAACGGGCCACAACTCCTGCAGCTCTGTTGCACGCTGGGTCTGTACAAAGTTAATGGTAGGCTTCGAGGGGACACCTACGGTAGGTACACCTATAGTTTATCTCTTGGCAGTAGTACTGTGGACTACTTTATCACCGACCTCAACCCAGAGTCTCTCAGAGCATTCACAGTCAGCCCACTGTCACCCCTATCAGATCACAGCAAAATCATAATCTACTTGAACAGAGAAATACTCAACCATGAGGCATCGAAGTTGAACAAACTGCATGCTATTAAGAAATACTATAGATGGAAGGAGGGTAGTGTAGAAACCTACCAAAAACAATTGCCAACAACAAATCCAATCCCTCCGAGACAACTTCCTGAACAAAATGTTTCCCTGCAATAGTGAGTGTGCAAACTTAGCAGTAGGAAGCCTGAACAGTATATTTGACATATCAGAATATCAAAGTTAAATTCAGGCAGAAAACCTAAGGAAACTAACAACAATGAGAAATGGTTTGATGAAGAATTCAAAAACCTAAGAAAGAAATTGAGAAACCTATCCAACCAAAACATAGAGACCCAGAAAACCTTAGTTTATGCCTTCACTGTGGTGAAACACTAAAACAATACAGAAATACACTAAGAGAAAATAAGGAACATCATGTCAGAAATCAGCTCAATGTGATTGAAGAATCAAATCAATTCTGGGAAAATGTGAACACACTAACAAGCAACAATATGAAGATGCTGAGTGCTAACATTGAAAAGGTACTAAAAAAGTGATCAGGCATCAGTCCTTGCCCCGAAACAGGTACCCCTCATTGAGTCTTGTGTTAATCCACGTCCTCATTCAAGGCATAAAACAAATGCCAATCTTGTATCTATTCGATTTCAAGCCAACCATGAAAACCATGGCTATTTCATTCATAGGGTTACCTACTAAACATAACATGTTTGTGTTAGTGACTCTGATCTGAAATCCCGCAGCTGTGGCCTTGGACGGATTCATGTAAATGTCATGTAAAAAAATATTTTTATTATAATTCTGCCTCCTCAATTTTTTATAATTACTGAGACTTAGTTAAAAAAGTCTGTGCCAGACTGATGTGTCTCTAAATGGACATAAGGTTTATAGATCTGACAGAGCTGGCAGAGGTGGGGGTGTTGCCATACTCATAAAGAACAACTTGAATGTTGCTGTGTGTATCAACACCTCTGTCCCCAAGCAATTTGAATGTCTTGTCCTAACTAACGTTAGTGGGAGTTTATCGCTCTCCTTCAGCCCTCCCAATCGCTCATAGCAAATTGTCTGACTTGCTGTCTAGCTATGCTAAATCTGAATTATTCATATTGGGTGATCTTAACCTGGATTGGTGGATGCCAGTATCAGATAGACTGAAATATATTTGTACTGAGCTAAATTGATCTCAACTGAAAACTAAACCAACCCGCCCCAGCTTAAAACACTAGAAATAATCTACTCTTTTGAATATAATTCTGACTAACACACCTCATGAGTATACAGAATATTTGAGACAGGGCTTTAATTCTAGATACATGGAAAGTGGGATGTCTATGGAAGGTGCGGGGCAACAGAAGGCCACCAGCAGAGGGGCTAAGGACCTTATAGATGGGGAAAGGGTCGATAAAACGTGGGGAAAGTTTGCTGGACTCCACCCAGAGGGGCAGATCCCGAATGGAAAGCCATACCCTCTGCCCAAGACAGTAGCGGGGAGCAGGGGTCCGGGAGTGGTCCGCCAGTCGTCAATACCTGGAGGTGGTCTTGAAAAGAGCGGCCGGGCTCTCTTCCAGGTACGGCGAAAGCGACGGAGGAACATCTGGGCAGAAGGTATGCTGACCTCTGCCTCTTGCTCCGGGAAGAGCGGGGGCTGATATCCCAGGGAACACTCAAAAGGCGAGAGACCAGTAGCAGAACAGGGAAGGGTGTTGCGGGCATATTCCATCCACACAAGTTGCTGGCTCCAGGTGGTGGGATTGGTGGAAACGAGGCAACGAAGAGTTGTTTCCAGGTCCTGATTGGCTCCTTCTGACTGGCCGTTAGACTGGGATTGAAAACCAGGGGACAGGCTAGCCGACGACCCAATGAGGGTGCAGAACGCCTTCCAGAACCGGGATGAGAACTGAGGACCACAATCGGAGACCATGTCGACTGGAAGTCCATGGATCCAGAAGACGTGCTGCACCATGAGCTGGGCCGTCTCCTTAGCTGAGGGAAACTTAGGAAGGGTGATAAAATGGGCGGCTTTGGAAAACCTATCCACCACCGTGAGGATGGTGGTGTTGCCATCTGATGGAGGGAGACCCGTGACGAAGTCCAGGGATATATGGGACCAGGGGCGGTGAAGAACAGGGAGTGGTTGAAGGAGGCCAGCCAGAGCTTGCCGCGGAGTCTTGTTCTGCGCACACACAGTGCAGGCGGCAACGAACGTGGAGACATCAGGAACCATGGTGGGCCACCAAAAACGTTGTCGGACGAAAGCCAAGGTCCGACGTGAGAGTGCATCAGGCTTCACATTCTTGGACCCCGGGCGGTAGGAGATAGTGAAATGGAAATGAGTGAATAACCTCTTCGGGGGTGGTATTTTCACGTCCGGATGAAAAGCGTGCCCAAAGTAAACTGCCTGCTACTCAGGCCCAGAAGCTAGGATACGCATATAATTGGTAGATTTGGATAGAAAACACTCTAAAAGTATGTCTGTGAATATAAAAGAACATATTTGGCAGGCGAAACCCTGAGGACAAACCATCCAGGAATTTTTTGTTGTTGAGGTGACAGTGTTTTCAATGAGATTTCTATGTGGATCTAGATTTCTAAGGCACTTGCTTGCAGTTCCTATCGCTTCCACTGGATGTCAACAGTCTTTAGAAATTGGTTGATGTTTTTCCTTTGAGAAATGAAGAAGTAGGGCTGTTCAGAACGAGGGTCAAGTCTAGTGTATTGTTGTGGTTGGGGTGCGCGACCTGAAAGCTACCTCCACTTTGTTTTTATCCGCTATTGAACGCAGTTTATCCCGTCTTCAATTTTATTGATTATTTATGTTAAAAAATACCTAAAGTTGTATTAGGAAAGTTGTTTGAAATGTTTGGATCAAGATTACAGGTAACTTATTAGATATTTTGTAGTCATGTTGCGCGAGTTGGAACCAGTGTTTTTTTAAATCAAACACGCCAAATAAATTGACATTTTGGAGATATAACGATGGAATTAATCGAACAAAAGGACCAATTATGATGTTTATGGGACATATTGGAGTGCCAACAGAGGAAGATCTTCAAAGGTAAGGCGCCTCTGTGAGAGAAACACCTGGCAAGTTCCAGAATCTCCAGCGTAGCGCTCCGGAGGAGGTAAGCAAGGTTCTCGGGACACCGGGTTAGGCTGGGAAGAAGCACCACTGGTGGCGGGAATGCTGAGAGTATGGGGAATTACTGTTGTGGCTTGCTGCCTAGTTGGGAATCGGCCGAATTGCTCCAGCAATGTATTGAATGCATGGTCATGGCGTTCTGCCAGGGTATGGAGTCCCTCCATAAGGCTTTGCAGTAACTCCTCGTGTCTTCCAATGGTGGCTCCTTGGAAGGAGACAGCTTTGCGGAGCTGGTCCGAGTCTGCTGAGTCAGTCATGGCCAGTTTGTACTATCACGGCTAGAGGCCAGACCCAGATGCAGATGCAGACACAGGAGGCGGATAGTACGAATCTCAGAGTTTATTACAGTACAAGGGGCTGGCAATCGGTAGGTCAAGGCAGGAAAAGAGTCTTAATCCATATCAGAGTCAGGCAGGTACAGGATGGCAGGCAGGATCAGGGTCAGGACAGGCACAAGGTCAGAACTGGGAAGAGTAGAAAAAAGCAAAAACTAGAGCACAGGAAATACCGGAACCCGCTGGTAGGCCTTGACGGGACAAGACGAACTGGCAACAAAAAACATGCAGCTATAAATCCACATGAGGTAACGGGAGACACCTGGTAGGGGTTGGAGACAATCACAAGACAGGTGAAAAAGATCAGGGTGTGACAGTATGATTGGGAGGGTGTGTCCTCTATCTCTGATTCAGATCAGGCTCTTAAAGTAAGGGTAAAAGATGGATCTAACCCATGGTTCACGTATGAATTGTCTGAGAGTTCATGAAATATACTTAGCTTGGGCTAAGGCTAGATTGACTGATTCGACTTCTGACTGGCAGTCCTTCAGACATTTGAGAAATAGAATAGCCTGGTTAGAAATGTAACGTCAACATAATTCTTGAATTGTGTATCTGAAAGTGGTGGAAAATCTTTGAGACAAAAACCCTGCACCTCCTCCTTGCCACAGAAGGTTATGACAGCCTCTGGTCCCATAACAGACAAATATGACATTTGTGGTGCTTTTAATAACCATTTTGCTTCAGTTTCATCTATTTGAAAGAATTGTTTCTGAAAATACCTCAAGTTCAACTAGAGGGTCCTTTATTCACCTCTAAAAAATATAGCAGAGAATGATGCACTTCGAGGCACTCACTCTTTCTTAAAAACATTTTATATAAATGATGTGTTAAGTGCCTTGTAAAAAGTGTATGTAAAAAAAAAAATCCCCAGGAGCTGATTCGTTTGATCCCTTTGTACTGCAGTTTCTGCCCCCCTCATTGTAGAACCCACATGTTGTATTCAACAATTGCTTCTGGTGCTATCCCTAAATTCTGGAAGGTGGCGCATGTCCTCCCCCCTTACAAAGGCGGGGATCCTTGAGACCTAGATTACTACCGCCCAATTTGTAAACTATCTTGCCTTGCAAAAATATTAGAATCACTGCCAATCTCTGAGGGAAGAATGTATTTAACTTCAAATGATTTTCTTAATGTGTATCAGTCTGGTTTTAGACTTGGACAAAGGACCGTTTCAGCAGCTCCGCTTGTCTTAAATTATATATCAAATTGCTTAGATCATAGGAATCACAGTGCTGCCATATTTATAGACTTATCCAAGGCCTTTGATACTGTCAACCATCCCCTACTCATTCAAAGGTTGTCTGAAATGGGCCTTGACCAGGCGTCTTGCAAATAGTTTGGGAACTACCTGTCAGATAGGACACATTTTGATTTTGTCAAGTTACCTCAATATTACTAAAGGTGTCTTGCAGGGGTCGATTTTAGGACCTGTCTTCTTTACAATGTATATAAGTAATATTGGTCTATCTGCAAAAGCCTGTAAGATTCATCTGTATGCAGATGACACTGTTATGTACGCTATTGCCCCCACGGCTGACCAGGCTATGTTGGAGCTGCAATCTTATTTTGTTGCCTTGCAGAAAGTCCTTGTTGATTTAAAATTGGTAATTAAAGGTTGGCTGGTCCTCATTAAAGTACCGTAGATCACTTCATTACTCCATTTTTGTTTATAAAGCTCTACTATACAAGCTTCCGACTTACCTAACTTCATTGTTAAAATATAAAAACATGAAATATCGAACCCGTTCACAGGGTTGGTTAACCCTTGATATTCCTCAGGTCTCCACTGAACTAGGTAAATCCGCTTTTAGTTTTAATGCTCCAGTTCAAAATCCCAATATTTGGAATCAAGGTCTGATCACCCCAGTCCACAAAAGTGGAGACAAATTTGACCCCAATAATTACTGTGGAATCTGCATCAACAGCAATCTCAAAAATAAATCCTCTGCAGTTTCATCAACAGCAGACTCCAACATTTCCTCACTGAAAACAATGACCTGAGCAAATATCAAATTGGCTTATTATCAAAATACGACAGACCACGTATACACCCTGCACATCATTATTGACAACAAAAAAAAAACTTCTCATGCTTTGTTGATTTCGAAAAAGCTTTTGACTCAATTTGGCATGAGGGTCTGCTATACCAATTGATGGTATTGGAGGAAAAACATATGACATTATAAAATAAACACACAGGTTTCGTTCCTCGGGCCATGGGGTGAGACAGGAGTGCATTGAGCCCCACCCTCTTCAACATACAGTGCATTCGGAAAGTATTCAGAACACTTAACTTTTCCACATTTTGTTACGTTACAGCCCTATTCAAAAAAAAATCAGAAATATCTTATATACATAAGCATTCAGACCCTTTGCTATGAGACTCGAAATTGAACTAAGGTGCATCCTGTTTCTATTTATCATCCTTGAGATGTTTCTACAACTTGATTGGAGGCCACCTGTGGGAAATTCAATTGATTAGACATGATTTGGAAAGGCACACAGCTGTCTATATAAGGTCCCACAGTTGACAGTGCATATCAGAGCAAAAACCAAGTCATAAGGTCGAAGGAATTGTCTGTTGACCTCTGAGACAGGATTGTGTCGAGGCACAGATATGGAGAAGGGTACCACATTTCTGCAGCATTGAAGGTACCCAAGAACACAGTGGCCGCCATCATTCTTAAACGGAAGAAGTTTGGAACCACCAAGACTCTTCCTAGAGCTGACCGCCCGGCAAAACTGAGCAATCGGGGAGAAGGGCCTAGGTCAGGTAGGTGACCAAGAACTGTATGGTCACTGACAGAGCTCCAGAGTTCCTCTGTGGAGATGGGAGAACCTTCCAGAAGGACAACCATCTCTGCAGCACTCCACCAATCAGGCCTTTATGGTAGAGTGGCCAGACGGAAGCCACTCCTTGGTAAAAGGCACATGACAGCCCACTTGGAGTTTGCCAAAAGGCACCTAAAGACTCTCAGACCATGGGAAACAAGATTCTCTGGTCTGATGAAACCAAGATTGAACCAAGTGTCATGTCTGGAGGAAACCTGGCACCATCCCTACGGTGAAGCATGTGGCAGGTGGCAGCATCATGCTGTGGGGTTGTTTAACAGCGGCAGGTACAGGGAGACCAGTCGGGATTGAGGGATAGATGAAGGGAGCACAGTACAGAGAGATCTTATTCTAAAGTTGATTAAATTGTTTTTTCCCCTCATCAATCTACACACAATATCCCATAATGACAAAGCAAAAACAGGTTTTTAGAAATGTTTGCTGAAATAAAATAGGTATTCAGACCCTTTACTCAGTACTTTGTTGAAGCACATATGGCAGTGATTACAGCCTCGAGTCTTCTTGGGTATGATGCTACAAGCTTGGCACACCTGTATTTGGCGAGTTTCTCCCATTCTTCTCTACAGATCTTCTCAAGCTCTGTCAGGTTGGATGGGGAGCGTCGCTGCACAGCTATTTTCAGGTCTCTCCAGAGATCTTTGATCGGGTTCAAGTCTGGGCTCTGGCTGGGCCACTCAAGGACATTCAGAGACTTGTCCCGAAACGACTCCACCACTCTCATTGTACTTTGCTCCGTTCATCTTTGCCTCAATCTTGACTAGTCTCCCAGTCCCTGCCACTGAAAAACAACCCCACAGCATGATGCTGCCACCACCATATTTCACCGTAGGGATGGTGCCAGGTTTCCTCCAGATTTGTCGCTTGGCATTCAGGCCAAAGAGTTCAATATTGGTTTCATCAGACCAGAAAATCCTGTTTCTCATTGTCTGAGAGTCCTTTAGGTGCCTTTTGGCAAACTCAAAGCGGGCTGTCATGTGCCTTTTACTGAGGAGTGGCTTCCGTCATTCCATAACAAGGCCATCACCTACAGAGAGATGAACCTAGAGAAGAGTCCCCTAAGCAAGCTGGAACAGACACGAACAGACCCCACAGAGCCCCAGGACAGCAACACAATTAGACCTAATCAAATTATGAGGAATAAAAAGATAACAATTTGAAACACTGGAAAGAATCAACCAAAAGAACTGAGCATATTGGAATGTTATCTGGCCCTAAACAGAGAGTACACAGTGCCAGAATACCTGACCACTGTGACTGACCCATAATTAAGAAAATCCTTGATTATGTACAGATTCAGTGAGCATAGCCTTGCTATTGAGAGATGCTGCCATAGGCAGACTTGGCTCTCAAGAGAAGACAGCTTATGTGCACACCGCCCACAAAGTGAGGTGGAAACTGAGCTACACTTCCTAACCTCCTGCCAAATGTATTACCACATTAGAGATACATATTTCCCACAGATCACACAGGATTGTAAAACGAATCAAGCATTGATAAACTCATTTATCTGTTAGGTGAAATACCGCTGTGTGCAATCACAGCAGCAAGATTTGTGGCCCGTTGCCATAAGAAAGGGCAACCATTGGAGTACAAACAGCATTGTAAATACCATCAATATTTATCTGTTTATCTTCCCCTACTATTCGTACTACAACTATTTGCACATTGCTAAAACACTAGCTGATAATATAACATGTATTTTTTATTGATGTTGTTTTGTGTCTTCTCACTTTTATTTTATTTTATTTTACTTGCTTTGGCAATGTAAACACGTTTCCCATGCCAAAAAAGCCCCATTGAATTGAGTTGAAAGACAGAGGAAGAGAGAGAGAGAGAGGGAGCGAGGGGAAATCATTAGTATGAAGATATACAGAACCTTTCTGAACCACTCAGAGCCATAGACTCGGGGGGATCTACCAAAACAAACAACTAGCTCCATATCCAGGAGTGCCATTCTTTATCCATTGTGAAAAACACTGTTTAGCTGCAACAACAACAACTCTGCTTTGGGTTCAAATAACATAAATCACAATGATGTTGTACCCTCAAGCCTGGAACTTGACCTCTCGTGCTCTAGCAATGATCTTCGAACGGCTTATTTTCAGGAGTGTAGGCCTATCTTTACACTTGTAACTTTATTGTCAGATACAGTATGTAAGTGATTGTCACTTGAGGAATAGTAGGGCCATGTCCGCTGCCGTTTGGTGACAGCAGAGAGATATGAAAATGTCTGGGTGGTTATGTTGTTCGACTAGAGCCATTCCTTCTCATCATTAGGCGGCGCCGCATGGCAAACTGGTGGCGTAGGCCCTTTTTTTCAATGCGGCAGGTTCACAGCTCCGATCTGTCACCCTTCGCTCGCCCTAATGTGCGAAAGCAAGACGTGTTGCGCCTATTAGCACTTCCTGGCAAGGCTGGCACGCTGATCCCCCGTCCCCGGGGAGTCTGGCAATATGGTGCCGCGCGGTCACCGCCCGCCAGCCCAGGCTCCCGCTGTCACAACAAATCACGCATCCCCCCACCAACATTGTCACTGCCGCTGCCGCTGCTACCACAGCTCAGGCCACATCACAGCCAGTGTACTTGAACACCATGGAAGGGCCCACCCCATATATACAGACACCAGCATCAGGGGACACTGGGTAGAGCAGAGCAGCCTGTCAAGGTGGGCGGAAGTTCAAATCTTGGGTAAACATCTGTTATGAACATGAATAACTTCAACAGGAGGATGGCATAGATGAATAAATCAATTCTACAATGTAGAATGCACACAGACAGTTCTATCCAAACAAAACATTGAAACGGAAGACCGAAAGTGTCTCTGAAAGTCTATAATGTGTTAAGAGAGACACAATGGGGCCTCCCGAGTGTGTCACAACCGACCGTGACCGGGAGTCCCATCGGGCTGCGCACAATTGGCCCAGTGTCATCTGGATTAGGGGAGGGTTTGCTTGGCTCATCTAGCGACTCCTTGTGGTGGGCTGGGTGCCTGCAGGCTGACTTCGGTGGTCTAGCTTCCGGGTTAAGAGTGCCGGTGTTAAGAAGCACGGTTTGGCGGTTCATGTTTCGGAGGACGCATGACTCGACCTTCTCCTCTCCCAAGCCCGTTGGGGAGTTGCAGCGATGAGACACGATTGTAATTGGATCGCAATTGTATATCACAAAATTGTGGAGAAAAAGGGGGAGTCAGTAAGGTCTCTACTCATCCAGGAATGACAGCGTAGCATTTCCATTGACTCTGTGGGTAAAAAGTGTACAAAACATTAAGAACCTCTGCTCTTTCCATGACAGACTGAACAGGTGAATGCAGATGAAAGCTCTGATCCCTTATTGAATCCCTTGTAAAATCGACTTCAATCAGTGTAAATGAAGGGGAGGAGACAGGTAAAAAAAAGAAGACGTTTTTTTAAGCCTTGAGACAATTGAGACATGGATTGTGTATGCGTGCCATTCAGAGAGTGAATGGGCAAGAGAAAATATATAAGATTTTTCACGCTCAACAGTTTCCTGTGTGTATCAAGAATGATCCACCACCCAAAAGACATTCAGACAGCTTGACACAACAGTGGGAAGCATTGGAGTCAACATGTGCCGGCATCTCAGTGGAACGCTTTCGACACCTTGTAGAGTCCATGCACCGACAAATTGAGGCTGTTCTGAGCGCAAAGGGAGATGCAACTCCATATTAGGAAGGTGTTCTTAATGCTTTGTACACTCAATGTACATGTGGGAAGAACCACAGCCTTTCCATTTCGTAGAAGACTAAAATGGCATCACTTTGTCACATTCAATGACAGAGTTCCCTTATCATTTGACTGCAAGTGATTTCTAACAGCAAGCTGGTGTTACACTTCCGTATGCTATCACGCTTTACCATCAGCATTTAGGAATGAATCGCATAAAGAAAAAAGTGTGAAAGGGTCATTTTTCTGCCAGAATGGCCGCAATTATATGATATTATACAAGTTGTGTTTTGTGTGAAATACTGCATCTGAATATAATTATACCCACACTTGGGTTGCATGGACAACTTAACATACACAACGAGAATAACGCAGTTTAGAACTGCTGAAAAATAACTATCTTGGCTGTGAGCACAAGGATTGTGCAGTGGCATTGGAAAGGTCGAGCTAACCCACTGGGCAAAAACTGGTAGAATCAACGTTGTTTCCACGTCATTTCAACCAGAAAATTCAATGTGATGACGTTGAATCAACGTGGAAAACTGATTGGAAAGTCATCAACATAAGGGAATTTCATCTTTTTTTCACCCAACTTTTAACATACAGTACATCAAAACTAGACGTTGAAATGATGTCTCTGCCCAGTGGGAGAAGACTGTTAAACATTCTGACAGCATCAGTTGAGGCTGCCTTACCTGCACTTAAAGGTCAATAAATAACTAACGCCGTATACCTAAAGTGAAGGTAGCATAAACCTATCCACATGTAACATATAGATTTTCATTAGCATACCCATCAAAAGTCCCAATGCAAAGGTACACCTCACTCTTTTATTTCTCAAGTTATTATGTAAAACCGATCATAACCGATGACAATTTCATGACGGAATTCTTTGGGGCAACAAGATCACTCTCAATCACATAGATGTGCGTGCTACTGTATGAGAGTTTATCCAACATGAGAAAGAAACGTAAGCGTCTCGTTGTGACACCATGGCTCCTAGCGTTGAGTAATACCCCCGAAAGGTGCCTCGTTATCCCAGCCATCACCGCCGCTCCTCCCTGCCACCGTGGCAGTACCCGCCGGGCACCGCACCGCGTGGCATGGGGCTGCTTCCTAGCCTAGAACGGCCAGGCAGGTTCTGACCTGAAATTAAATTAAGATTTACATCTGCCAGGGGTGGTGCCGGCCGGCCGGGCAGAGATATTAGAGCTGTGCGCTGGGAGCAGGGGCGGCCGGGGGGTGGCAGAGGGGGACGCAGAGGGGAGGGAATGGGGGTGGAGGTGGTGGGGGTTGTCTGCTGAACTGTCACAGCTCCACGCCTGGCTGGCCGCGCTCCTATTAACACTGCCGAGACAAAGGGGTGACACATTCCAGCCCGCAAGGGGCAGATATACACACACGTACACACACACATGCACCGGGTGCACACACACATTCAGGCGTATATACACTCCGACAGAAAACACACTCAAAACACAATATACAAACAATGATATAAACAACTGTCGCGCACAAAACCACAAACATATACACATGTGCACACTGACACACATAAATCTATTGCTCGACTCACAGCAGGAGAGAGAACCGTGGTGTGGGGGGGGGGGGTCACACATCGACACAAACACACCAACACATCATGGTTCACAAACAGCTCGGCTGATGGATGGAGGGTGGTAGAAAGCGATGCCAGAGCATGACATGATTGAACTTTGGGACATCTCTGTTCTCGACAGCTTCAACAAGCAGAGGGCACCCGGTGCTCACCAGGGGCATGGCTTCGGTCAACGGGGGATGGTACAACTTCGGTCAACAGGGGGAGGGGAGGAGGCAGATATGGGAGAAGTGGGGGATGGGAGGGGGCACATGAGGCGTCAACGTGTCATCGTAATGTCAGCCGATGTCAAGTGTACTCATCGTTGGCTGTAATTTTCAGAGCAATTAGAGTGCTTTATATTGAGAACCTGGCTCACAAACAGAGGGGCTGGTTGGCTGTTGGATCGATCCTTACAGCAATGTAGAGAGACACACGCACAGACACACACGCCATCCTCACAAACGCTGCCAGCTAGTAGCACTTCCTTTGGCTGATTTCTAACTTTTCTCACTAGCTTTCATTCCAGTCTTCTGCAGCAGATGATCAGTTCTAGTTTTCTGCTGCAGATTTCTCACTTTTCTAGATTTCATTCCAGTTTTCTACTGCAGACTTTTCACTTTTCTGGTTTTCATTCCAGTTTTCTGCTGCAGATTCTGACTTTTCTCATTTTCATTCCAGTTTTCTGCTGCATATCAAAATCAAATCAAATCAAATGTTTTTGGTCGCATACACATATTTAGCAGATTGCTGGTTTTCCTAACAGTAATATTTTCGACAATACACACCAATACAATAACAAAGTTAAAGAATGGAATTAAGAAAAATGTAAATATTAGGACAAGCAATGTCGAAGTCCGGAGTATAAATATATATATTGACAAAAAATATGCAACAAGTAAAGTGTTGATCCCATGTTTCATGAGCTGAAATAAAAGATCCCAGAAATATTCCTTATGCACAAAAAGCTTGTTTCTCTCAAATTGTGTGCATACATTTGTTAACATCCCTGTTGGTTAGCATTTATCCTTTGCCAAGATATTCCAACCACCTGACAGGTGTGGCATATCAAGAAGCTGATTAAACAGCATGACCATTACACAGGTGCACCTTGTGCTGTGGACAATAAAAGGCCACTCTAAAATGTGCAGTTTTGTCACACAATGCCACAGATATCTCAAATTTTGAGGAAGCGTGCAATTGGCATGCTGACTGCAGGAATGTCCACCAGAGCTGTTGCCAGAGAATTGAATTTTCCTTTCTCTACCATAAGCCGCATCCAACGTCTTTTTAGAGAATTTTGCAGTACGTCCAACCCACCATGTAACCACGTCAGCCCAGGACCTCCACATCCGGCTTCTTCACCTGAGGGATCGTCTAAGACGAACCACAATGAGAGCTGATGAAACTGTGAGTTTGCACAAGGGAAGAATTTCTGCACAAACTGTCAGAAACCATCTCAGGGAAGCTCATCTGCATGCTCGTCATCTTCGCTTGATCTGACTGCAGTTCGTAACTGCATCGTAGCTGACTTCAGTAGGCAAATGCTCACCTTCGATGGCCACTGCCACGCTGGAGAAGTGTGCTCTTCATGGATGAATCCCGGATTCAACTGTACCGGGCAGATGGCAGACAGTTTGTGGGCAAGCGGTTTGCTGATGTCAACGTTGTGAACAGAGAGCCCCATGGTGGTGGTGGGGTTACGGTATGGGCAGGCATAAGCTACGGACAAGGAGCACAATTGTGTTTTATCGATGGCAATTTGAATGCACAGAGATACCATGGTGAGGCCAATTGTCATGCCATTCATCCACCGCCATCACCTCATGTTTCAGATGGTAATACATGGCCCCATGTTGCAAGGATCTGTACACAATCCCTGGAAACTGAAAATCTCCCAGTTCTTCCATGGCCTGCATATGCAACAGACATGTCACCCATTGAGCATGTTTGGGATGCTCTGGATCGACGTGTACGACAGCGTGTTCCAGTTCCCACCAAAATCCAACAACTTTGCACAGCCATTAAAGAGGAGTGGGACAACATTCCACAGGCCACAATCAACAGCTTGATCAACTCTATATGAGGGGGATGTGTTGCGCTGCATGACGCAAATGGTGATCACACCAGATACTGACTGGTTTTCTGATCAACGCACCTAATTGTTTTTAAGGTATATGTGACCAACAGATGCATCTGTATTCCCAGTCATGTGAAAGCCATAGATTTGGGTCTAATTCATTTATTTCAATTGACTGATTTCCTTGTACGAACTGTAACTCAGTCAAAATGTTGAAATTGTTGCATGTTGCGTTTACATTTTTGTTCAGTGTATACAGTGGCAAGAAAAGGAGGTGAATCCTTTGGAATTACCTGGATTTCTGCATAAATTGGTCATAAAATTATTGTATTTTTCTTGTCTATATTGAATACATAATTTAAACATTCACAGTGTAGGTTGGGGAAAGTATGTGAACAACCTAGGCTAATGACTTCTCCAAAAGCTAATTGGAGTCAGCTAACCTGGATTACAGCCTTGAGTCTTCTTCGGTATGACGCAACAAGCTTGGCACACTTTTATTTGGGGAGTTTCTCCCATTCTTCTCTGTAGATCCTCTCAAGTCAGGTTGGATGGGGAGCGTCGCTGCACAGCTATTTTCGGATCTCTCCAGAGAAGTTCGATCGGGTTCATGTCCAGGCTCTGGCTGGGCCACTCAAGGATATTTAGAGACTTGTCCCCAAGCCACTCCTGCGTTGTCTTGGATGTGTGCTTAGTGACATTGTCCTGTTTGAAGATGAACCTTCGCCCCCAGGATGAGGACCTGAGCGCTCTGGAGCAGGTTTTCATCAAGGATCTCTCTGTACTTTGCTCCCCGTTCATCTTTCCTTCGATCCTGACTAGCTTCCCATTCCCTGCCACTGAAAAACATCCCCACGCATAATGCTGCCACCACCATGTTTCACCATACGGATGATGCCAGGTTTCCTTCAGACGTGCCGCTTGGCATTCAGGCCAAAAAGTTCAATCTTGGTTTCATCAGACCAGCGAATCTTGTTTCTCATGGTCTGAGATTGCTTTAGGTGCCTTTTGGCAAACTCCAAGTGGGCTGGCATGTGTCTTTTACTGAGGAGTGGCTTCCGTCAGGCAACTCTACCATGAAGGCCTGATTGGTGGAGTTCTGCAGAGATGGTTGTCCTTCTAGAAGGTTCTCCCATTTCCACAGAGGAACTCTGGAGCTCTGTCAGAGTGACCATCGGGTTCTTGGTCACCTCCCTGACCATGGCCCTTCTCCCCTGATTGCTCAGTTTGGCTGGACGGCCAGCTCTAGGAAGAGTCTTGGTGGTCCCAAACTTCTTCCATTTAAGAACGATAGAGGCCACTGTCTTCTTGGGGACCTTCAATGCTGCAGAAATGTTTTGGTACCCCTCCTCAGATCTGTGCCTCGACACAATCCTATCTCAGAGCTCTACGGACAATTCCTTCGACCTCATGGCTTAATTTTTGCTCTGACATGCACTGTCAACTGCAGGACCTATATATAGACAGGTGTGTACCTTTCGATATCATGTACAATCATTCGAATTTACCACAAGTGCACTTTAATCAAGTTACAGAAACATCTCAAGGATGATTGATGGAAACAGGATGCACCTGAGCAAAATTTAGAGTCTCATAGCAAAGGGTCTGAGGACTTATGTAAATAAGGTATTTCTGGTTTTCATTTTTAATACATTCGCAAAAAAATTCTGAAAACCTATTTTCGCCTTGTCCTTATGGGGTGTTGTGTGTGGATTGATGAGGACATTTTTTATTTAATAAAAGAATAAGGCTGTAAGATTTACGTTACAGCCTTATTCTAACATTGATTAAATAAATGTGTAAAAAGTGAAGGGGTCTGAATACTTTCCAAATGCACTGTATATATAATGAGATGTATAGACATTATGGACAGTATATGGATAGAATATGTAGTATGTCTGAAGAATACGTAGGATAGAATAGTATACTGTACGTACAGCAATAGTTAATTAGGATAGGCCTTGACTAGAATACAGTATATACACTGCTCAAAAACATAAAGGGAACACATAAACAACACAATGTAACTCCAAGTCAATCACACTTCTGTGAAATCAAACTGTCCACTTAGGAAGCAACACTGATTGACAATAAATGTCACATGCTGTTGTGCAAATGGAATAGACAAACGGTGGAAATTATAGGCAATTAGCAAGACACCCCCAATAAAGGAGTGGTTCTGCAGGTGGTGACCACAGACCACTTCTCAGTTCCTATGCTTCCTGGCTGATGTTTTGGTCACTTTTGAATGCTGGCGGTGCTTTCACTCTAGTGGTAGCATGAGACGGAGTCTACAACCCACACAAGTGGCTCAGGTAGTGCAGCTCATCCAGGATGGCACATCAATGCGAGCTGTGGCAAGAAGGTTTGCTGTGTCTGTCAGCGTAGTGTCCAGAGCATGGAGGCGCTACCAGGAGACAGGCCAGTACATCAGGAGACGTGGAGGAGGCCGTAGGAGGGCAACAACCCAGCAGCAGGACCGCTACCTCCGCCTTTGTGCAAGGAGGAGCACTGCCAGAGCCCTGCAAAATGACCTCCAGCAGGCCACAAATGTGCATGTGTCTGAGCAGTGTACATATGAAGTGGGTAAAACAGTATGTTAACATTATTACAGTGACCAGTGTTCCTTGTCTAAGTACATAGGCAGCAGCCTCTAAGGTGCAGGGTTGAGTAACCGGGTGGTAGCTGGCTAGTGACAGTGACTAAAGTTCAAGGTGGGGTACTGGGCGGAGGCTGGTTAGTTAGTGGTGACTATTTAACAGTCTGAAGGCCTTGAGATAGAAACTGTTTTTAGAAGCTGTTTTTCGGTCCCAGCTTTGATGCACCTGTACTGACCTCGCCATCTGGATGGTAGGCCGTGGCTCGTGGCTCTTGGTGATATTTATGGCCTTCCTGTGACACTGGGTGCTCTAGATGTCCTGAAGGGCAGGCAGATGAGCTGTCCCAGTTTTCCAGTTTTCTGCTCTCTATTGCTCTCTCTGTCATTTTCTTTCTTTCTGTCACTCATCGCCTCTCTTCATAACAATGTCACAGTCAGCAAAATATTTCAACATATTCCTCTCATGATTATACATTTGTGTAGTTTTTCTTTGAAATGTATTTTGATTTTCCCGACATTGCTCAATTGCTACTGAATGTAGCAACTTCTGTGTGACAGAGGGTCCAATTTGAGGGTCCAATTTGAGCATCTGATTTGAGGGTCTGATTTGAGGGTCTGGTTTGAGGGTCTGATTTTAAGGGTCTGATTTGGGAGTCTGATTTGAGGGTCCGACTTGGGGGTCTGATTTGAGGGTCTGATTTGGGGGTCTGATTTGAGGGTCTGATTTGAGGGTCTGGTTTGTGGGTCTGATTTTAGGGGTCTGATTTGGGGGTCTGATCTGAGGGTCGGATTTGGGGGGTCTGATTTGAAGGTCTAATTTGAGGGTCTGATTTGAGGGTCCGACTTGGGGGTCTGATTTGAGGGCCAAATTTGGAGGTCTGATTTGAGGATCCAATTTGAGGGTCTGATTTGGGGGTCTAATTTGAGGGTCTGATTTGAGGGTCTGATTTGAGGAGGGCACCTCGTTTTGACACAGCTAATATCAGCCATGTGGTCCCAGTCCTTTTTCTCACACCTTGGGGGATGTCTGCCCCCCTTTTTGACATGAGTCTGGCTTCCTGCCTAGCGCCATCTCACTCCTAACACACTATTCTTACCACACTTCACCATGCAAACCACTATACCAGCTTCTGTCAACAGCATCCACAGCAGCCTAAGCAGACATAGTGGACCATGTGACATGATTGAAATTAAACAACAACAAACTACTGTTTTTTTTGTGGAAATGTTGAGTGTTTCCCACAGTCTACTAGGGGCAACTCAAACGCCTATTATCATCTATACTGAACAAAAATATAAACGCAACATGCAACAATTTCTAATATTTTACTGAGTCACAGTTCATAGAAGGAAATCAGTCAATTGAAATAAATTCATTAGGCCCTAATCTATTGATTTCACATGACTGGGCAGGGGTGCATCCATGTGTGGGCCTTGGAGGGCATAGGCCCACCCACTTGGCAGCCAGGCCCACCCACTGGGGAGCCAGGCCCAGCCAATCAGAACGAGTTTTTCCCCCAAAAAGTGCTTTATTACAGACAGAAATACTCCTCAATTTTAGAGAAATAAGCTTTTTGTGTGTATGATATATTTTTTTCCAGCTCATGAAACAAGTGGCGTTTATATTTTTGTCCAGTGTAGTAGGCTCCTAGGGCGTTGGGGATGGGGTTGAGGATGGGGTTAAACCGGGAGCTACGGGCTCCGATGCTCACAGGTTAAATCCTAGTAGGCACTTGTTTGGTCATTTTAGTTTTCTGTTTTAACCGGTTTTGACTGACAGATAACACAGGGCAAAATATTCCGTAATTAAAACGGCAACACACTCCATAATATTGCAGCAAAGACCGCCCCACTCGCCACAATAAAAACGACCAGCCATGCAATATCTCTGTTGCTGCAGTTATAGTCAGTGCTTGACTTGGGCAGGAGCTCATCGGAGCTGAGTACCGACACCTCAAATGTTCTACGGCTTGTGCTCCTGTTCCTCTTATAGAATATTAGCTCACAGTATTGTGGAGCTCCTGCACATAAATATAAAGATTACCGGCACCTAAAATGAGTACCGGCACCTAAAATGAGTACCAGCACCTGTTTCAGTCCAAGTCAACCACTGGTTATAATGAGGTAGGGTGTTGTCTTTGGAGATTGTGTTGAGTGATTCATGTATAACTGTTCTAAGACATTAGCACTAAATAACAACACCATTTGAATCTTATTTTGTTATTGGCGACTTGGTTGTGTGAGAAAAGACACAGACTGGGAGAGAGATGGTTGAATGAGAGAGAGAGTGGAGAGAGAGAGAGAGAGAGTGGAGAGAGAGAGAGAGTGGAGAGAGAGAGAGAGAGAGAGAGAGAGAGAGAGAGAGAGAGAGAGAGAGAGAGAGAGAGAGAGAGAGAGAGAGAGAGAGAGAGAGAGAGAGAGAGAGAGAGAGAGACACATGGCTCTCAAGAGAAGACAGGCTATGTGCACACTGCCCACAAAATGAGGTGGAAACTGAGCTGCACTTCCTAACCTCCTGCCCAATGTATGACCATATTAGAGAGACATATTTCCCTCAGATTACACAGATCCACAAAGAATTTGAAAACAAATCCAATTTTGATAAACTCCCATATCTACTCGGAGAAATTCCACAGTGTGCCATCACAGCAGCAAGATTTGTGACCTGTTGCCACAAGAAAAGGGCAACCAGTGAAGAACAAACACCATTGTAAATACAACCCATATTTATGCTTATTTATTTTAACTTGTGTGCTTTAACCATTTGTACATTGTTACAACACTGTATATATATAATATGACATTTGTAATGTCTTTATTGTTTTGAAACTTCTGTATGTGTAATGTTTACTGTTCATTTGTATTGTTTATTTCACTTTTGTATATTATCTACCTCACTTGCTTTGGCAATGTTAACACATGTTTCCCATGCCAATAAAGCCCCTTGAATTGAATTGAATTGAATTGAGAGAGAGGAGAGAGAGAGAGAGAGAGGAGAGAGAGAGAGAGAGGGGGGAGAGAGAGAGTGAGTGAAGAGAGAGAGAGAGTGAAGAGAGAGAGAGAGAGAGAGAGAGAGAGAGAGAGAGAGAGAGAGAGGAGAGAGAGAGAGAGAGGGGGGAGAGAGAGAGAGAGTGAAGAGAGAGAGAGAGAGAGAGAGAGAGAGAGAGAGAGAGAGAGAGAGAGAGAGGGGGGAGAGAGAGAGAGAGAGAGAGAGAGAGAGAGAGAGAGAGAGAGAGAGAGAGAGAGAGTGAAGAGAGAGAGAGTGAAGAGAGAGAGAGAGAGAGAGAGAGAGAGAGAGAGAGAGAGAGAGAGAGAGAGAGAGAGAGAGAGAGAGAAGAGAGAGAGAGAGAGAGAGAGAGAGAGAGAGAGAGAGAGAGAGAGAGAGAGAGAGAGAGAGAGAGAGAGAGTGAAGAGAGAGAGAGAGAGAGTGAAGAGAGAGAGAGAGAGGGGAGAGAGAGAGAGAGGGGAGCTGCACTTCCTAACCTCCTGCCCAATGTATGACCATATTAGAGAGACATATTTCCCTCAGATTACACAGATCCACAAAGAATTCGAAAACAAATCCAATTTTGATAAACTCCCATATCTACTGGGTGAAATTCCACAGTGTGCCATCACAGCAGCAAGATTTGTGACCTGTTGCCACAAGAAAAGGGCAACCAGTGAAGAACAAACACCACTGTAAATACAACCCATATTTATGTTTATTTATTTTAACTTGTGTGCTTTAACCATTTGTACATTGTTACAACACTGCATATATATAATATGACATTTGTAATGTCTTTATTGTTTTGAAACTTCTGTATGTGTAATGTTTACTGTTCATTTTTATTGTTTATTTGACTTTTGTATATTACCTACCTCACTTGCTTTGGCAATGTTAACACATGTTTCCCATGCCAATAAAGCCCCTTGAATTGAAATTGAATTGAATTGAATTGAGAGAGAGAGAGAGAGAGAGAGAGAGAGAGAGAGAGAGAGAGAGAGAGAGAAAGAGAGAAGAGAGCAAGAGAAGTAGGTTGCTGAGAATGTCAGGTGCCAGTGTGGTAGGCTGGTGGCTGGTTGATGGTTGCTCTGGGTACATCCATATGTGCGCCTGGTTGAACACTGTTCTAAATCTGATACAGCTTCACAGCTCTGCTGCTATCATGGCTGCCTGGCTCATGCCTGGCTGACTGACTCACCAGGCCATCAGCAGGAGAGAGAAGCTGGGCATGTCTACTGGTATCAGACTGAAGTCAAAGCCCTCCATCCCTCCATCCCCGTCACCTTCACAAAGCCTTAGTGTCTCCCTCCACTCGGGTGTCCTCCCGCGTCAGCCCACGCGTTAGTGACACACGTCTATCCTGGGCACTGCTGCCATCCCATTCGCCCCCTGTGCCCACGTCCAGTCTGCTTGCGTTGGCACCACCCGTGTCACCACCAGCCACTCGCCACCCCACCGCTTGTGCCCAGACTGTCTCTGACTCCCTGTGCCCGCCCCAGCGAAGGGGAATTATTGTCACTGGAAGATTTCAAGCGCCCTCGCCATTGTAAGTCAAAGATGAGATGACACAAACACATTACAGTCTTCAGTGGTTGTCACAAGGCATATTGAAGGGGACAAACGGCTCTGGTTGTGACACTGGCATGGCTGTGTGAAACACGTTAGTGCAGAGTGGTTGGTTGGATGAGGGCACCAGTAGTGACAAAGGCTTGCAAGACTCAAATCGGAAGCAGTTTGCGAAATGAATAGAGAAGGGGTGAGGAAACTGGAACAAATGTATAAAACACATTTAAAACACCATATGCATAAAATAAACAACTTTAAATCAAGCTTTTTCATTAAACAACACATTCTCTGTGAGTACCAACTGTTCTGACACCACCTTTTGTATTAGTATTTATTTATTTTTTGCACTGATTTTACTGCCGCTAAATGCCACACCATGTCCTATGCGGTGTATCCTTGTCTGCTCCTTGACCATCTCCCTGGCCTGTGAGTGGTTGTGACGGGAGAAAGAGAGAGAGGGGAGGAGGAGGCGCCGCCTGAGACCAGGGCCCGCTCTCCTCTCGCCTCCCTCCATGTGTAGGTGCAGGATGGAGGATGGATGTATAAATATAAATATTCCCGGCCCCCCCCAGGGGCCCGCTTGGTCCAGCAGGGCCCTCGCTGCCCCCCTCCCCCCTCTCCCCCCTCTCCCTCCACACCATCTAATTAGGATGTTGGGCCTTGTTAGGGCCGGCAACCCCAGGGCCTGCTGATACAAAAGTTGATTCTATCAGACGTAACAAGTCAAAGCTATGGGGACGGATGCTAATTTGAATTCATTCAAAGGAAGGGAAGGGTCAGCTACTGCGACAAACAGAGACCAGGGGGAAAGAGAGGGCAGACTGGTGCTGGAGACCTCACGTCCCCTCATCCCCTCTGAATGTTTACCAACGCACTGGATCTGATGGCAGGTGCACAGTGGATCTGTGAGGTATTGTGAGAGCATGCCATGACAACTACAACCACCAGAGCCCTTATTGTGTAGTTGCCCTCTGTGGGGGATACCGGCTGTGGCAACCTCTGTGGGGGATACCGGCTGTGGCAGCCTCTGTGGGGGATAACGGCTGTGGCAACCTCTGTGGGGGATACCGGCAGTGGCAGTCTCTGTGGGGGATAACGGCTGTGGCAACCTCTGTGGGGGATACTGGCTGTGGCAACCTCTGTGGGGGATATTGGCTGTGGCAGTCTCTGTGGGGGGATACCGGCTGTGGCAACCACTGTGGGGGATACTGGCTGTGGCAGTCTCTGTGGGGGGATACCGGCTGTGGCAACCTCTGTGGGGGATACCGGCTGTGGTAAGCTCTGTGGGGGATACTGGCTGTGGCATCCTCTGTGGGGGATACTGACTGTGGTAACCTCTGTGGGGGATACCGGCTGTGGCAACCTCTGTGGGGGATACCGGCTGTGGCAACAGACAGGACGGGGAACTCCATGTAAGGGCAACAGCCGGCTTAAATCGTTCTGTACTGCTTCCTCTTGATTTAGGACGAGGATCTGAGGGGAAATGCTATGAGAAGAGGCATAAAGCATTTTGGGTTCAGTCAATCTGCCAGTCTGTATTCATGTCTTGTCTCAAGCTACTCTGCTCAACCTCTTTCCCTCCTTCTTTCCCTCCTTCTTTCCCTTCTTCCATCTCACTCTCTGCATGGGCGCTGTTGGTTTGTCACAGCTCCACTTCCCCCTTTGTCCTATACCCTGTTCCCTCGCTCCATCCCACCATCCCACCATCCCTCCCTCCCTTTCTCTCTCTCTTCCCCCTGACCTAGTTTTATCATTTGATCCTGACTGGAAGGTTAACCCCTAGAGGGTACACGGTGTCAGCCTTGCGCCACGTCAATTCCCCCACAAAGGGCAGCCTTTGTCACTTCATATTTTCAAGGCTCCAAAAGCAGCGTCTCTTCATTGTTGTTTATATATATGTATACCTTCTCCTATTGGGCGCCCTCGCCTCCCATCGCCCATTGCCTCCCCTCGTCCCCTGTTGCCAGTCACCAGGTGATCCTGCTACTGCTATTGGCGCTGATAGACACAAGTGCACTCAGTGGGGATCTATACGCCTCTATGCACAAACAATTCGTAGACTGGACAATGAATCTTCCAATCCTTCATAGACTGTTTAGTGTAAACAAAAATAGATTTGAGTTGTATCTCAGTATTCAGAGTATTCAACAAAGAGGGAAAAGTTTTGCTCCCTCAACTAGTTTCTCCGATCCCTCAGTCATCCATCTCCTCTATGGCCTGTGACTCGGAGAGACAGGGTGGTGTACAGGGTGGTTTAATAAAGGGAGGGCCTCTGTCTGATGAAACCAGGCACAAATTAGCCAATGTGTTGTCGTTGCCCCGGCCCGCATGGCTCGACAGCAGAGTGACTGGTGCCAGGGCGTTACAGGGTGTTGGTGCTCCTGGCAGGAAGTGAGCCTGGGCCCTGGTTGCGACCCGATACGGCCACGCTCTGCCAGGGGTCAGCACCCATCATGCACTGGGGCCTAATGCTACTGATGAGAGGGAGCCCGCCCCGAAGGTCAGTGCATCCGCAAGGTGTGGCCACACAGCGTCAGGATAACCTGAGCTGACAGACAGGCACGGCCACACACACACATACAGTGAAAACACACGTACATACCATAGGAGGCTGGTGGGAGGAGCTATAGGAGGACAGGCTCATTGTAATGGCTGTGTTTGAAACCATTCCATTTATTCCATTCCAGCCATTACAATGAGCCCCTCCTTCTATAACTCCTCCCACCAGCCTCCTCTGACACACACATCAAAACTATGAAATAACACATATGGAATCATGTAGTAACCAAAAAAGTGATAAACAAATCAAAATATATTTTATATTTGAGATTCTTCAAAGTAGCCACCCTTTGCCTTGATGACAGCTTAGCACACTCTTGACATTCTCTCAACCAGCTTCATGAGGTAGTCACCTGGAATGCATTTTAATTAACATGTGTGCCTTGTTAAAAGTTAATTTGTGGAATTTCTTTCCTTCTTAATGCGTTTTAGCCAATCAGTTGTGTTGTGACACGGTAGGGTTGGTATACAGAAGATAGCCCTTTTTGGTAAAAGACCAAGTCCATATTATGTCAAGAACCGCTCAAATAAGCAAAAAAAACGACAGTCCATCATTGCTTTGAGACATGAAGGTCAGTCAATACGGAACATTTCAAGAACTTTGAAAGTTTCTTCAAGTGCAGATGCAAAAACCCTCAAGCATTATGATAAAACTAGCTCTCATGAGGACCGCCACAGGAAAGGAAGACCCAGAGTTATCTTTCATAGTTTTGATGTCTTCACTATTATTCTACAATGTAGAAAATATTAAAAATAAAGAAAAACCCTTGAAGGAGTAGGTGTGTCCAAACTTTTGACTGGTACTGTATGTACAGTTGAAATCGGAAGTTTACATACACCTGAGCCAAATACATTTAAACTCCGTTTTTCACAACTCCTGACATTTAATCCTAGTAAAAATTCCCTATCTTAGGTCAGTTAGGATCCCCACTTTATTTTAGGAATGTGAAATGTCAGAATAATGGTAGAGAGAATGATTTATTTCAGCTTTTATTTCTTTCATCACATTCCCAGTGGGTCAGAAGTTTACATACACTCAATTAGTATTTGGTAGCATTGCCTTTAAATTATTTAACTTGAGTCAAATGTTTAGGATAGCCTTCCACAACCTTCCCACAATAAGTTGGGGGAATTTTGGCCCATTCCTCCTGACAGAGCTGGTGTAACTGAGTCAGGTTTGTAGGCCTCCTTGCTCGCACACGCTTTTCAGTTCTGCCCACAAATTTTTTATGTATATTTCTGACCCATTGGAATTGTGATACAGTGAGTTATAAGTGAAATAATCTGTCTATAAACAATTATTGGAAAAATGACTTCTGTCATGCACAAATGAGATGTCCTAACTGACTTGCCAAAACTATAGTTTCATAACAAGAAATGTGTGGAGTGGTTGAAAAACGAGTTTTAATGACTCGAACCTAAGTGTGTAAACTTCTGGCTTCAGCTGTATATATTTATATGTGTGTATATATATATATATATATAAATATACACACACACACACACACAGAATCATAAAAATACACCAATTCATATGCATACATACACAGTGGCATAAACACACATACACAAAAATACAATCATACCACACAGACATGGACACCACAAACACACGTTCATACAAATCTCACACACATACATATATACGGGGCAAGCACATCAGAAACTACTACTACTACTTTTCCATCTGTTTCCTGTCAATCTACAATGGTATTCATTTTTGGAATGCCCTGAGTGAGCATGCCCAAAGATAATAAAGGTCTATACAGTCAGAGTACTGCAAACGTGATAGTCCCTAATAACCAGCATGTTCATCTTGTGCATTGCGCTGTCCTGTGCTCACGGTCTGAAAATGACAGAAATTGTTAACAACACGGCTAATAGTGTCTATCCACTGCGTTGTGTCCCGTGTCTCTGTCATGTTGACTACTTGGTGCGTGTTTGTGTCAAACGGAGGAAAACGTACGCAGAGGCTAAAAGATCAATAACTTGCACATTATTCACGAGGCACATAAAGATAGCATGTGTTAGGTTCTCAATAAGCAGAGTTGCCAATGATGATTACTTGTCAACTCCTATTTATGAACAGGGCTTTTCGGCAAACTCTATTTGATAGATTGATGAGCATTCGCCTTGATTCTCTACTCTGTTTTCTGAAGACAGTGACTGCTCCCTGAACATGTCAAGCCAAATGTCACAGTAGATGTTGGTGAAAGATCAGTGTGAGTCCATGATCCATTATGTGTAAATACAATTCTCAATATTTTTGCAGAGCATCCGGTGGTATCTGGGGGTCAGTGCCCTTTGGTCCCCAGATGCCCATCATGGTAGCAGGGGTGTGTGTATGTGTGTGTTTTTATGCTCCCTGACTGTCTAGCTTTCATTCCGGTGATTATTAGCGAGCTGGACACAGTCAATAAACTGTACGAATGTAGGTCCATTATAATTTCTACGCGGTTTCAATTTGGTTGTTGTCATTTTTAAGTATATTGAGTTCGCCCCCCCCCCCCAAAATACATCCCAGTAAAGAGTATCCACTTCAATCAACAAGGTGATAGATCTATGACTATAGACATAATACAATTCAAATTCAGTGGGTGTTAGGCTGAAGTAAAGACTGAGGTAAATCAAGGCTGGGGAGGAGGTAGTCAGAGCTGCTGGCAATGACCCTGATGCCACAGAGGAGAGGATGGGGTAGTGGGGTTTGGAGGGGGCGGGGGTCTGAAGTGGATAGGTTGGCTGGGGGGGTGAAAGGAAACACCGGGGTGTTGATCTCCGGGAATGCGGCATGCCAGAGTGCTGGCTCGACAGGCACCAAACCCAAATACCTTTGCCCACCCTCTTCTTGTCTCTCCCTCTACCCCCCCCCCCCTTCTTGCTGCTCATCTATCCTGCAGGTTAGCCTTTTTTGTCATGAATCTTGTTCTGGAGGCAGCTCTGCAGAGTGGTCACAAGCTGGCACAGCCACAAAGTTATCAAATCTGATTTTAAACCGAACCTTAATCACACTGCTAACGCTAATGCCTAACACTAACCTTCAATTAAGACCAAAAAGCACATTTTTGTTCTCATTAATTATTACAATAAAGTACATTTTAACTTTGCAGCCTGCCATCTACCATAAACCGCTCAGTTCTGCCTCGAGGACAAGACTCATCCCAATAAACGTCAACCTGCATCTATCCTTGGGGATATGGAGTGGGCCTCAACTGCCCCCCCCCCCCTCCCTTTCCATAGCCCATGAAATAGGAGAGCACCGCTTCTCCGCTTCCTCCAAAAGGATCAGCGCTCGGCTCGGTCTCCGGACGGGACAGCATTCCTTCCCCCAGCATGCTGTCGCTGGCCGGCTGTCACACCGGGTGGCCAGAATAGCCCTGTGACGTCTGCCCCGGTTACTTGAAAAACCACCTTGTCCTGTGAACTGTGAGAGCATGGATACACAAGACAACATCCCTGGCCCAGATGTATCCCTATCTAACGCTGAGTGGGTACGGTGGCACTCACAGGCGCAGGGCCGATGCACTGATACATAACATACACACCTGGACAGTTGACAGAAATACACACATTCTCTCTCTTTTGTTCCCTAATGTTGTTATTCTGACCTGGTCAATAGAAACAGTTGTCAAAGTTCATGTAGTGCCGACTAAACAATATTCAGTGTGTCCTTCATCCTTCAGTTCATAGATGTGTTGAGTTGTATTTAAGGAGAGTAATATGATTGGGTGGGGGTGACCTGGTGCCCGGGGCATGACCTCTAACTCCATTGAACGGACCAGTACCGTATGTGATGTACAATAACAGAACACCATGCTCCTACAGACACTGTGGCACGAGAGATACTGTCCATGATGTATCTGTTGTTAGACGTTTTTACCCGGTCTATACTGGCACGTCCCAGATGGCATCTATAGGTGGTTGACACAGGTTGTCAACTCTTCGTTCATATAAGAGTTATCAGAACAAAAGAACAAGGGTTGCCCACCAGCAACCTGGGGACGCTGGTGACTGGGAGGGAAGCGTCTGAGGCGGCGCGATGTCAGTTTGTTCGTGTTTCACATGATGCGTGTTGACTGCATCCCTGCGTATGTCAGAGAAGGTGTCTGCTCTGCAGTCAAAGTGCCACAGCCCCCAGATTGACACTCATTAGTGAGTGCCTCTAAGTCAGGGGCCTGTGGGGGGTATTAGGAGAGCGGCGGGGCGGGCAGGGGGGCGAGGCGGGCGACAAAGGCGAAGGGCCACATCCCACTAAAAATAAATGATGCAAATGATTGATACAGATAGCGGCAGACTGATAAAGCCAGATGACTCAGAATGATTGGGAGGTGGGCTGGGCAAGACCCCTGGTTGGCAAGCTGTTGTCAGTTGGAACGCGGGCTTAAAGCCACCACCACGTCCAGATCATCGTCTCGACATCCCCTCCATCCTCCCCCCTTTGCGTTGGTTGTGTTTGACCCCCCCCCCTAGCAAAGCCCCCCCCTCTGTCTCCTGCCACTCACAGACCGCACACACACCCCAACGCCTGCCCAAGCCGCAGCCCAGAAGCAAGTGGAATGAGGGGCCGCCAAACCTGAGGCTCGCACACATACACACAGATACACACAGACACACAGACACACACATACACACAGACACACACAGACACACAGACACACACAGCACTGTATCCTGGGCCCTTGTGCCCTAACCCTGCTGCACTTTCCATGGCTTCACAGCCAGAGCCACATGTCCATCATTGTATTTGTGCACCAGTTCCCCAGCTCAAGTCATTCATTACGCGTGTCTGCAACTGTCAATCATTCAATCAATCATAACATTATTACAGTGATTGTAAAATCAGGCCCCCCAGCGAAGGCTAGTAGCAGGCTATGGAGAAGTGGGAAGCTTATTTTTACAACTATGTTCAGAACAAATTTCCTTCAAAAGTAGCTAATTGTTATACAATTTCCGAGATTGTTTTCAATGAGACAAACATGACAGTCAGAATAAAGGCCTAGAATAACTGCTTTGGGCAATTATCAGATAAATATGTTTCAACCATCATTGGACACCAAAAAGCTTTTGGAAAAACACATCTCATGTATGACATTAGACAAAATGTAGTCCCCCCCCTTCCCCCTTCCTGCGCCCCTCAGAGCATGGCTCTCCCAGGCTGTTTCCCACAGTGATCCTTCCTGCGCCCCTCAGAGCATGGCTCTCCCAGGCTGTTTCCCACAGTGATCCTTCCTGGGCCCCTCAGAGCATGGCTCTCCCAGGCTGTTTCCCACAGTGATCCTTCCTGCGCCCCTCAGAGCATGGCTCTCCCAGGCTGTTTTCCCACAGTGATCCTTCCTGCGCCCCTCAGAGCATGGCTCTCTTAGGCTGTTTCCCACAGTGATCCTTCCTGCGCCACTCAGAGCACGGCTCTCCCAGGCTGTTTCCCACAGTGACCCTTCCTGCGCCCCTCAGAGCATGGCTCTCCCAGGCTGTTTCCCACAGTGATCCTTCCTGCGCCGCTCAGAGCATGGCTCTCCCAGGCTGTTTCCCACAGTGATCCTTCCTGCGCCGCTCAGAGCATGGCTCTCCCAGGCTGTTTTCCCACAGTGATCCTTCCTGCGCCGCTCAGAGCATGGCTCTCCCAGGCTGTTTCCCACAGTGATCCTTCCTGCGCCGCTCAGAGCATGGCTCTCCCAGGCTGTTTTCCCACAGTGATCCTTCCTGCGCCGCTCAGAGCATGGCTCTCCTAGGCTGTTTCCCACAGTGATCCTTCCTGCGCCGCTCAGAGCATGGATCTCCCAGGCTGTTTTCCCACAGGGATCCTTCCTGCGCCCCTCAGAGCATGGCTCTCCCAGGCTGTTTCCCACAGTGATCCTTCTTGCGCCACTCAGAGCATGGCTCTCCTAGGCTGTTTCCCACAGTGATCCTTCCTGGCCACTCAGAGCATGGCTCTCCCAGGCTGTTTCCCACAGTGATCCTTCCTGGCCCCTCAGAGCATGGCTCTCCCAGGCTGTTTCCCACAGGGATCCTTCCTGCGCCGCTCAGAGCATGGCTCTCCCAGGCTGTTTCCCACAGTGATCCTTCCTGGCCACTCAGAGCATGGCTCTCCCAGGCTGTTTCCCACAGGGATCCTTCCTGTGCCGCTCAGAGCATGGCTCTCCCAGGCTGTTTCCCACAGTGATCCTTCCTGGCCCGGGACTAAATATACCAGGCACTGGCAGGCTTGTGGCAGGGCCATTTGAACTGTCCCGAACGGGAGAGAGAGGGTGGCAGGGCCAAGACCATGTGCCAAATGTGTCACCATGAATGGATGGGTAAGGAGAGAGGGAAAGAGGGAGAGGGTTGAGAGAGGGAGAGGGGGAGGGAGGATTGCTCGCTAACGATATCCGCACCGGATTGAGATCGATCAGAAAAAAATAGGGATTTTTAACCATTTAAACCTAATTATGTCAAATGTTATGCTGTGAAATGTCATTAAAATGACTTTGGTGCCACATACATTTCCTTCCTTAACTACTTTCTTTGCTCAAATGAGTCCCTCACTCGAAATATGTCTTCTGCCTTATCGCCATGACATCCACTATATCAAGCATTGATCGTCATGGCATTATGCGATGTAGCATAATCTACATCAATCGACAATCAATGAATCCTCAATCAGTTTGTGAGTGTGGGGACATGTGAAGGGGTGGATGGATGAGGGGGCAAATCAAATGTTGAGGCTGGAAGGACAAAAAAGGATGTGAGGTGTCTGAAAGCGTTGAACATGAGGGCTGGAGGAGAGCGGATGAATTATTGAGTGAACAGACAGACAGCGCCTTTGTCTAGAAGGGGGGGGGGGGGGGGGGACATGGAGCCCTCCAAATTCTCCATCTGAACTGACAGCATCTGACACCTTGTCCACTGGGATTTATGACATGATAATTAGGCATTAGATCTATTCAAAATGGCAGCTGTAGTGTAGTGTATATCCCATAGCAATTAAAATAGAGTCAGACTTCCAGCTTGGCGCTAGCCTCTGCCTGCATGTCAATATTGGGCAAACATACTGTATTACTTTGTACGTACGAATGTAATTTCATTAAGTCTGCTTCGTCGACACCACCACTATGAGACTGACTATGTGATGAGGATGCAGTGAAACTAGTGGCTCATCTCATTGACTCTGCTTGTTTTTTGCGTCTTCAAAATCCGTTGACCTTGTTGTGTCCTCTTTGCTCTCTAATCCAAGCTGTCTTGAACTAGCTGTGAACTTACTGAAATACGTAGAATCAAGCTAAGTGGCTAACGCGCCTGGCTTTTCTTAGCAAACTCCTGTTGCCCTGGGTGAACGGAGGGGGGCGGAGAGGGGAGAGCCAATCCAGCGCTGGAGGCTGCTGGAGAACTCTGGGAGAGATACACCACCTGAACTTGGTGTAAAGGGGCACAGGAGATGTGTGGTTCACTCAGCTCTTCCTCCTCCAAATACAGTGGCTGTGCTAAGAGCCATTGTGCAGGCAATAGGGCAGGGGCAATACTGTGATCTGGACACGTATTGGGAAACATTTAAACCTCTACCATTGAATGATTCAATGAACAACATGATATCAACTCTGGTCAGAGTCCCAAAGTTGCATACATCATTATATTTGTTTCAGTGTGTCGCCTCCATCAATTATAATATGGCCCTTATGCTTCTGTAACGGCTGTCCTCCTCCTCTTCATCCGAAGAGGAGGAGCAGGGATTGAACCAAGGTGCAGCGGGTTGTGAATACATAATGAATTTATTGACAAGACGAAAAACGAACACGAACTACACTTGAAATGATACAAAATAACAAACGACGTAGACTGACCTAAACATGAGAACTTACATAGACACGAAGAACGCACGAACAGGAACAGACTACATACACACCGAAACAGTCCCGTGTGGTACGAAATAACATACAGACACGGAAGACAACCACCCACAACGAACACTGTGAAACAACCTACCTAAATATGACTCTCAATTAGAGGAACGCCAAACACCTGCCTCTAATTGAGAGCCATACCAGGCAACCCTTAAACCAACATAGAAACAGACAACATAGAATGCCCACCCAAACTCACGTCCTGACCAACTAACACATACAACAAACTAACAGAAATAGGTCAGGAACGTGACAGCTTCATTATAAACTGGGTAGTTCGAGCCCTGAATGTTGATTGGCTGACAGCTGTGGTATATCAGACCGTATACCACGGGTATGACAAAACATGTATTTTTACTGCTCTAATTACATTGGTAACCTGTTTATAATAGCAATATGGCACCTCGGGTGTTTGTGATATATGGCCAATATACCACGGCTAAGGGCTGTGTCCAGGCACTCATGCATAAGAACAGCCCTTAGCCGTGGTCTATTGGCCATATACCACACCCCCTCGGGCCTTATTGCTTCAACAACACTCCCTTGACACTCTCATGTCTTCATTTAACAACGTGTCTCTCTTCCACCATCTCTCTGCTTCTCGCCCTTATAGATTTAGACCGCCAGATCCTCTTCACCTAGCTTTGTTTGACTTCTGCATAAAAGTGTAGATAAACGGGCTCTCAGTTTGATTTATTCATGTCAGACCACTAACAAAGCTGTGGCTTGACATGATGCCAAGTACATTTTCTGGGCCAGTGGCCAAAAGCTACACTTCCACAGCTACACTTCAGTCATGATTTCATTCGCACATTATATATTTGGGGGGCAACTTAAGTACCCCTATTTAGTTTGCTATCATTCCAGATTTAGTGTTATCCGGTTTTCCATAGATCAGTTACAAATGAGTGTTGGCATGGCAGTCCCCAGGCCTGTACTTGTGGGTCAGAGTGGACATGACAGGGGCAATGACTTCTTCATGCAGTCAGTGGGCCCTGCTGGGTGGACTGTGGCTGTAGTGGGGGGTCCGTCTGTCTGTGCATTGGGGGGAGGGGGGGGGGGGGGTGCAGGCAGAGGGAGGTGCATAGGCCCTATGAGGGAAGACTGAGACTCATGGTAGTGTTGGTAGTGTTTGGAGAAGTGGGGGTCACTCTATGCCAGTGAAGCAAGCCAGAGGAATGCGACAGAGTGCACAGCTGCCCAATCCTATCAAACCACAGGCACTGTGCTGTCTGAGGAGCATAAAGATGGCTGTGTGGCATGTCCATGTTCAAGGCCTCCCATGGATGGAGTTGAGGGCCTGGGATGCATCATGCTCAGTTCCCTATAAGAACACTTCCTGGTGTAAAACTCAAGGTGGGACACAATTCCTTAGCATTTAGAAACAATGCTTGCTCATCTTACAACTTAAAGTTTCTGATCCTGCATAAAAGTCCTGTGGGGCACGTAGTCCTGCTTATTCCACAGGTGTATCACTTTTTTAGGGAGTAATGAAGCTCTAGATCATGGTTGTCCCAGTCAATCTGGCAAGCAAGCCCTCGAGAGAGAGAAGAAAATACTGACACCTGAGCACCCTCCATGACATTGAGTGAGATCCGCTGTCTGAGAAAGAGGCATTCAGACTATCTGTCTTTACCAGGGGTCTTAAAAATGCGGCCCAGGAGCCATTTTTGGCCCACCACCTGATTTAATGTGGCCCCACTTTTTCTTGTAGCACTCTTTCCAAACATTCGAACCTCATTTGAAAAATAATGTATGATGTGGTGCTCATGCCTTGATGCTTTAGCACTCATAAATTGGATTGAGCCATATATTTACAGATTATGTGTTTTATCTTAAGGCTCACGCACAGTGACTGCCGACTGCCTACATTTTTCACGCGATTCTACATGTAAAACGTTCACAAATTACGTTCAGAGGTACTAAGGACTCTAGGCCAACAAACACTATTGATGTGCCTGAGGCCTTACGTCAACTGATTTAGCTTGACTGTTACTACAGCTGAGTCTTCTGAGTGTCCACGGCAACCACAGAGGTCTTTGTGACTGATCTCTGAACAGTTTGCTCCACAGTTAACATTTCCAGGCCGAAAGGTCACGTCTGGAGTCTGAGTGTGTGAGGGCCACTGTGTGTGTTTGAGAACGCCTGGGGCTTACACACACTATGGCTATTTATTGGGGGTGAGCCAGGGTTCATGGGCTGACCAGAGAATGCGCACTGTCCCACTAGCCATCTCAACACTGCCCTCATCTTACGCAAGCTCTCTCTGAATGCAAATGTCAAAGGGCCGCTCCATAACAATTCTATCAGACTCCCACTTTTCTCTGTGAAATCACTGGTTAAGACAACACGGCCTCCGCATTTCTTTAGTTGGATTTCTTTCCTGGGCCTATCAGCATGTGTGAATTCTTGAATTAGGTCTTTCCAAAATGTTTTTTCAAGTCCAATCAATACAGTGTGCTTGTAAATACCCGTTAGGTCGTGCCATAAAGACAACCTCTATTCTGAATACAGTGCCAAGGATGCATGGAAAGCTTTTGTTGTTCAATGTCCAAGAATCATCTGGAGCTTCGGGTCACAGTCGTCTGTTTACAGCTGTGGGGCCGGCATTGCCTGGCCATGGCTGGAGCTCTATTATTGAGCTAGGAACCCACCCAGCAGTGATTACCATCTCATTATAAACTAAGGAAGTGGCAGCTTGTTTGTTTCTAGGGTTGCAGTGGAATACATTTGCACTTCTCCAAGAGTTCATGCGATATCAGGTGTGAATTCCACCAAGCACTAAGTGCTATCTTCTCCTCTCTCACTTCTCGCAGTCTCTCGCTCCTTCTCCCTCTCCTTCTACCCCCTTCCCCACTTAATTTGGCCTCCCTCTGTTTTCACAGCCTTTGTAGGTGATGCCTCCTGAAGTTTCCTTTCACACTCCGCGTGGAGATTTTAATTAACATATGTTGCGTTAATTAGGGCCCCTCTGCCACGGCGCAAACAAGAACAGAAGGCGGTTCTCCAAGAGCCGGTTGGGAAGCATGTGCTGCCGTTAAGTCCTTCTAATCAGAACCATTTGCACGCCGATTACTAGGAGCGCCTCGCTTCTGCCTTCACAGCTCCCCAAAACACCTGCACCTCACCGCCTCAGCAGCACCAACACACCCGAACACAAACCCAGACTTCATCACATTCTCACAGCTGCCATGAAACACGCCCCAATGCATTTGATATAACATAGTCAGAAGAATATGTGACACCTGTCATAATATGTAGTGACAGATTATAACAACATTCGTAAGACTTATGCCAATTGACATAACCCTGCAATTGTGATCCATTTAATGTTAAACAAAGATTCAAATGTTTCATATTTCGCAGTGATGCATGTGTCAGGTGGTGTAATGACTGCATCGTTGATAGTTCCTCCATTCTCATGAAGTGTTGTGCAGGAACTAGGAAACCAACTTCAAATGTGGTACGCTTTAAATCAACATTGTGATTCATACAGGCTGCAGTTTATTAATTGATTTGAGATCCATGTGGGTCAAGCTTGGGAGGTCTACCCACATTGGTGAAATGTGAAGGCACTGGTATTAATGACTAGAGGTCATGCTCTCAGTGGGTAAAGTTGACAGGGGACACGTGGATAACATTTCTATGATATATTTGAATTAATTTTGGAACGTAATGGTCTAAGCACGTTTCGGTTTACCACACATAAACTAGTTGGAAAAGCGTGTTGTCAACCAACAATGATGCAGTACAGTTTGTCATGTACCCTGTTGTGATTACCCCATCTAAGCACCACAATGCCTGATCAGGGTTCAGTGGGGGGCCAGTTGCTACAGATTGAATTAATGGTGTCCACCTGAAGGCATAAGGACCCTACTGTTGTCAACAAGTTGTTACATTTAGCAGACACTCTTATCCAGAGTGACTTACAGACGCAATTAGGGTTAAGTGCCTTGCTCAAGGGCACATCGGCAGATTTTTCACCTCGTCAGCTCTGGGATTCAAACCAGCGACCTTTCGGTTACTGGCCCGATGCTCTTAACCGCTAGGCTACCTGCCGCAAATTGTAAATGTCATTGATGTGTCTTGTGTTCTAGTTCTAATTCAGTGTCAACACTGTGGGCCTATACTACTATACATTTGACGGGTAACAACCAAGTGTAGAGTATAACTATTTAAGAATTTTACAATGGTCTAACCCTCCACATATATATCTTTAGAGACTGCTAATGTCCTGCGTGAGATATTTGACACTTTTCACAGAAATGTATCACTATATAGTAAAGGCGCTAGATGACAATCTTGATAAAGACTTGTGTTAAACAACTGACTCCTCAACGGGGTGCAAATTGTTCAGAAGTCTAGCACTTCCAAATCTGTCGGTCTACGGAAGTCTTAAAAGGCTGAAGGTCCATTCTAGCTTCTTCGATTGCCATGTCAAAGGCAGCTTTGTAGCTTCTTTTTTTTAATAGTGCAAAAAATGAATAATTTGTTCAACATAAAATGTGAGGTTAGTACCTTATAATTATGTTGGTGATGTTTGCTCGGTATTCAACACCGGTGGATATGTTGAGAACTTAGACGTGGCCTGTTTGTAATGGTTGGAGGAGAAAAGAGAAGCTGAGGTAATGTCCTGGGGCACTAACCTGCAGCAGGTTGGCCTGAGAGCAGTGAAGGAGAAACGGTGTCCTCTGTCCCAGAGGCTCATGGGTACGCCTAGGTGGCCTGGCCGCCGTGTCGCTCAAACTGTGGCCCTCTCGCCATTCGTGTCAACATCGATGACTTCAATGGCATGTCCTTGTGAGCTCACCTTGCTAGGAGAGATACAGGAAGCTGACATTAGAGCAATGAAAGTGTGGAGGGGGAGAACTGTGTAATACCTGTACTGGGGGGAATTCTCTCTGTGTGTGTGTGTGTGTGTGTGTGTGTGTGTGTGTGTGTGTGTGTGTGTGTGTGTGTGTGTGTGTGTGTGTGTGTGTGTGTGTGTGTGTGTGTGTGTGTGTGTGTGTGTGTGTGTGTGTGTGTGTGTGTGTGTGTGTGTGTGTGTGTGTGTGTGTGTGTGTGTGTGTGTGTGTGTGTGTGTGTGTGTGTGTGCGTGTCTGTGTGTGCGTGTCTGTGTGAGTGTGTGTTATCTGTTTCATCTGTGTTTATCATAGAGATCTCCTCTCCGAGCAGATTTGACAAAAGTGCCTGTGTTCTCGGAACACACTGGGACAGTTGTTAAGTGCTGAGTCTGTTGCTGGAGGAGTCAGTCACAGACAATTTCAGTCAATTACGGCTCTATTTCATCTTCTACACTTCTCTAGTACAGTATTCTACACTCTGTTACTGAGCTAACATGTACTGTAGCAGTGATATCACATTGTTTTCACAGAATTATTAGAAATAACTCTTTATGGAATCAACTACGTTATGATATTTACTTGATTCCTTGCGAAATCAATGTGTTTATGTGGTTAATTTTACAGAAAATTTCACAGATTTGACCAATTTAGGTTTAAAAAGGAAACTGTTAAAGATTTTAATGTCAGAGATAGAATTCAAATTTGACATTTCCCGTTTTAAGCAATCAACAACTGATCATGTGCAGGTTAATTTCAATGAATCACATAATGATGGGTGACAATGACTGGTATTAGATTACTGCAAATATATTCCTCCACAAGCCCTTATTTGCTAGATTTAAAAAACATGACTGAGTAAATAGTAATGCAGTCATTTTCGAAATGTAATTTTATTCAACATTCAAAACTCTGAAACGGAATCGTTTACGTTGAATCCTTCACACTCGTTTTGTTAACCTACTAGGCACTTTTTCTACATGAAATCAAACCTTGTGGGTGTGCGGAAGCTTGTATGAATTCTCCCTCCCTCGTGATGATGACTAAAACGCTGACAAAAATTGTGTTTAATCGGAATGTTGTATGTTGGTAAGAAAATGGATCAACTCAGAGACAGTTGATAAAATATTGATCATAGAGTGTGGCGCCATTGTGATCCTGAACGTAGTGCGCACGCCTGTGCACGCTGTAAACGCTTGTTATTACATCATTTGAATTATGGAAATACAAAGGCCACACATTTGAATCTTGTACAATCAAAAGGTTTTGAATAAAACGAAAGACTAACAATTAACTTGTTTTTGTTTGTTTGTTTGTTTTTATACCAAAAGGGCAACAGATTGTGGGTCAAAATTAGAGAATAGGCTATCAAATAATAGGATCACAACAGTTAGTTTTATCAAGCTATATGAATCATTTACATCTGATTAACAATAAACCTACACTGAGTGTTCAAAGCATTATGAACACCTGCTCTTTCCATGACACAGACTGACCAGGTGAATCCATGTGAAAGCAATGATCCCTTATTGATGTCACTTGTTAAATACACTTAAATCAAACTGTGCTGGGTTTTTTCATGCTAAACAGTTTCCTGTGTATATCGAGAATGGTCCACCAAGTTCATCCAGCCAATTTGACACAACCGTGAGAAGCATTGGAGTCAACATGAGCCAGCATCCTTGTGGAATGCTTTCACGTGCCCCCACGAATTGAGGATGTTCTGAGGGCAAAAAAAGTGGGGGGTGGGGGGGGTTGCAACTCAATATTAGGAAGGTGTTCTTAATATTTTCTACAGTGTATATATGTTTATTATCTGTCTAATTTCTCCGTATGCTGTATTCCAAGTAGGCTACACTTTATCGTTAGGATATTAGGCCTATAGTAGCATTGTAGTAGTTTACTACTAAGTAATCATAATAATATTGTTAATGTTGTTATTATCATTACCATTTTGAATATAGTATTTTCATTGCCTACTTTCATATGCCTGCCACTGAAATAAAATAATGAAGTTATTTTGATAACATTCAATTCCACTAACCGATTCGTGCACGGTATTATTTTCTAAAAATGTGTTCACGACCTGAAGTAATGTGAGAAACTGTTGCACTCATAACCATTTCAGAAAGTGTTCAAATTGTTTATCTTCTTGTCTGCCTAGTTAGAATATGCGCAAGAGCAAGTCCTCAGGGAACAGGGAGGGTTCTTGCGAAATGGAAACCTATCACGTCTAGCTTCGACATCAGACCCACCTCCAACCAATTACCAGTCGCAAAATGTATATATCATAGGTTATGAACCTGGGCATGTGTTGGAGATACTGGTAGGGACTCTTGTAAAAAGAAGACAAGACAATCGAAGACCAAAAATAAAATAATTAGCCCGTTTATTTTAATAAATAGTAGGCTATTTTAAATGATTGCCAATTTGTTGGAATATTTTAAATGTAGGGTCCGTTTTCCAGAAGTCGATAGATTTATTGGTATAGGAACTTTAGTCAAAAAACATCGTTAGGTGGACGAAATGTTTCAGTTTGTGCATTTATCTCAAAATCCGTAAACGCGCTTTCATTTCACTGGACGTGAAACAGAGGGGCACGGTGAACCTATGACATTGCACATACACTGAGACTGGGGCTGCAAATGGGCGGCATAGGTGGCAATCTTTACCTCAGTATGTTGAATGGGACTGATACGCAAACTTTCGGAAAAGACACCGATATCAACAATCACCTTCAACGCAGCAAGAATTCCGTGGATTTTAAAATGGGAATTCAGGACACCAGATTATATTACCAAGACTCAATTCAAAACGGACAGGACGGATCGGCACTGCCGTACCACGCAGACCAAACTGTGGCCGGATTCGGAGCGCAACCCGGGAGGTTTTACTCACCAACTCCCCACAATAGCTGCCATTTCAGCAGTGTCAGGTCGCCGACTAGAAACGGAACGGGACAGACGTATTTACCAACGGGAAGCGAAGGTTTCTCGACAACTAGTAAAGAAGTTTACCCTGCCTCTGCGGAGAGTTATCCCGCACCCGTTCAACATGGGTACTATCGCACGCCACTCTACCCATTACCTGGGCTACAGGTGTGCGGGAAGACGCAGGCTCTCCTCAACAACTATCCTCTGTGGGCGAAGTTCCACAAATACCAAACCGAAATGATCATAACGAAACAGGGGCGGTGAGTAGAAATTCCGTCAGAGGGAAACTTATTGTCTATTTATAAGCCTACATCTTATGTAGCCACAAAATGACAAAGTAGCACGATTTGTATCATAGGTATGTAGGCGCGCGCTGAAAGTTGTTGACAGGTGCCAAGGACAGGTATGAGCGCTCCTGGGCAAATCATTGGTGAGGGGAAAGTTCCTTTACTGCCTTGCTCTTGTTTTCCTCGAAGTCATTCCTAAACAAGGTATTTGCTAATGATGGCCTTATTATGACGTTTCAATGTGTTCCAAACTGCCAAAGCCGAGTCTGTCACGCGCAAATGAATTAGGCCAATACGAATTAATCCAGACAGGGCATGAGGGTATCGACACGCTACACAGACTAACACAGTGCACCAAAAATATGTATTAGATATGAAATGAGCGTTAAACATTTGAGTGTTAAACTCGCTGGAAAATCTATAGAGCAATTTCCCCAAGATGAAAACTGCATGATATTTAGGCTAAACTTCAAATAAACTAACTCCAGCATTAAGAGCTCCTCACATCATATTTTTCTAGTTTTCCTTTGCGTATTTACATTTTATTTTACCGTTATATCGTAATTGATTTAACTTGTGTAACTAATCATGAAAATAATAGGCCAAGCAATCCAAGTTCTCATGCGTCCAACGATGATGACGAGCATAAATACTAACTACTATATCAGAGAAATATTTTTGCTGGAAAACATTATGACACTTCAGCTTGACCCCCTGAAGTGCATGCAGAGGGTATCACGACGGTGGCAGAAGCCACTGGCTCCCAACCCACCCAGCAACGAACACAGGGGAAGAAATTGCTGGAGGCGCTGTCGCATAGGTCACGGAGCATTAAGATCCAGTCATGTCGATGATGATTAATTTACTAATATGCGACACATCCATCTGACATAAGGTTTCAGGCCATTAGTTTCTCGTGATTCTGATCTGTCAAAAGACCAAGTGCGCTGTCATATAATAGGACATTGGTATTTTAAATTAATTACATGTTTGCCCTTCCAGTTAACATTGTATTTACTACCAACATGGAGCTTTTAAAATTATGTAAATACATAATTTAGATGATTTTTTAAAAAGATACAAACAATTGTGTCATAAATATGTTATTAGGCTACCTGTATTTATCAGAAACATTTGATTATTCTAAAATATATGTACATCAATCACAACAGCGTGCACAAAACAGTATTGATCAATGAAAAGTCTACTATTTTAATAGTATGTACAGTATTTTCATAGGCTACTTTTCATATTCACATTTTGTATACCGAGAATGTGTCCAGTTACTTATGTTCACCCTTTGTAGGCTACATACACTGTGTCATCTCTCGCTCTCTCTTAAAAATGAAATTAACATCAATGAGAGTCACAAATTGCACTGCTTTCTAGTCTGTCCATTACTTTGTATTCTCCTGTCACTGAGAAAGTTCTGCTGAAGAGAGTTCTTCAAGTATAAGCCAATTCTGTCCATAGAACTGGCACTAGGACTATAGCTGCTGTACACAGACAGATCTTATGTATGCATTTGTACATTTTTGTGTGAAGGTCTTGTTCGCGACTATAAGAAACCCTGGACACAGGTGCATTTTAATCCTTTCCATATTCTTGCACTATCCTCTGGGACTTTGGAAATGTATGGCCATGTATCAAAAATTTATTTAGGGCCAAATGAATTATTTGTGGGGTAGGCTGTGTGTGTGTGTGTGTGTGTGTGTGTGTGTGTGTGTGTGTGTGTGTGTGTGTGTGTGTGTGTGTGTGTGTGTGTGTGTGTGTGTGTGTGTGCGTGCGCGTGCGCGTGCGTGTGTGTGTGTCAGTTTTTGACATAACATCTTCTGGCAGATAACCCTGTGGAAAATGACAGTCTGGTCATGGTCATCCCAGCTCATGTAATTAAAGTAATTAATACATCTCTTAAAATACACATAATGCCCCCCCCCCCCCCCCCCATTCACACACACACACACACACACACACACACACACACACACACACACACACACACACACACACACACACACACACACACACACACACACACACACACACACACACACACACACACACACAGCCAAGAGAGAGAGAGAGAGAGAGAGAGAGAGAGAGCGAGAGAGAGAGAGAGAGGTGGGGGGGGGGGTGAATTGCAGTCCGAGCACCAGCCAGGCTTCAGATGGCCATACACAGAACAGTGGTGCAAGGCAGCTTTGATGTTCAGGTTGGAAGGCAAGTTTTTCTTTCTTCTTCTTCTTCACCCTCACCTCTTCTCGGATACAGTAAGAGTACAGCAAGTGAGGATCCCATTCCCTCAGAAGAACAAGTCTGGCCTTTGAAATGTGCAGCAATCCCTATGCCTGTGCCAGGGGCCCTAGTTCTCCTGTTCTTTTCAAGTTTTCCTCTAAGACAAGACCAATTCGTTTAACATTGGCTTGGCCCATCCATCTCCTCCACCACTGAATCTCTGTTTGACTCATGGCAGTGGCGATAGTAACCTCAATGAAACCTTATCTGTTGATGAGAGGTTTGTATATTTTGATAGTGGTCTGCCGCGCACTAAGATTGCTGATAGCAACATAACTAAGTAGACGATGTTAGATGATGGTTCTACATTATTAGAATTTGACCAGGACATACATTTTTTAGCGACAACTGCGTTCAGCCATTGTTAATGTTTCAGAAACATCTCTTGTAAGAGAAGACATCTTGTAAATTAAGACAACCAATTATGTTGTTGTGTGCCTTCTGGATTTTGATATTGTTTAAATCTTTAATGTTCTCTAATTCGATTCTGTTTCTAACTGTTTATTGGTCTTTAGCATGATGTGTTCTTAGAAGGAGATATGATTGAGTGCGTTCTTACGGTGTAGACAGCCTCTTTCAGAGGAAGAGTTTTGAGCTAACTTGAGACACAGGAATCATGGTAACCTGCTCAGAGTTTGTTTCTGGTTCATTGAATCTTAATGTTGTGAGAATCACATCAAGGATATATTTCTCGCTTAATATGTTACAAAAAACATTTCAACATTAAAAAATAGATATATTTAGGATCAATCAATCACAATTGAATTAAACCATTGTGTTATAACTGTTTATTACCCATGTATAAACTATCTAGAAACTAATAGTGAACATGTCTGAAGTAGAGTATGAGGGTGAAGGATGAAGTAGAGTTTGTTTGTTTGTTGATTGGTTTTAAGCATCTTTGGTCCTATAAAAGTACTATATAAATCCATTGTTTGTATTATCATTTTTACAGCTCCAGTACATGGAGTAGTAGTATGCTGGCTTTTGAAACTGTAGCGGAAAGTGTCAGATGGCTGTTTTATTTACTGTAGCTGTCAAGAGGTGTTCCTGAAAACTGGCATTGAATAAAAATGCACATTAGCGTTTGTAGAGATAGCAATTAGTGGTTGTAAACATCAAGTGCAACCTAGTCTGTGTCTGGGTAATGCATCTACTTAACAAAAGTATAAATGCAACATGCAACATGCAACAATTTCAAAGATTTTACTGAGTTACAGTTCATAGAAGGAAATCAGTCAATTTAAATAAATTCATTAGGCCCTTATCTATGGATTTCACATGACTGGGCAGGGGCGCAGCCATGGGTAGGCCCACCCCTTAGGAGCCAGGCCCAGCCAATCAGAATTAGTTTTCCGGACAAAGGGGCTTTATTACAAATACTCCTCAGCACCCCGTACTGCCAAATTCTCTAAAATGACGTTGGAGGCGGCTCTTGGTAGAGAAATTAGCATTACATTCTCTGGCAACAGCTCTGTTGGACATTTCTGCAGTCAGCATGCCAATTGCACTCTCCCTCAAAAAAGTTGTGTTTTGTGGCATTGTGTGACAAACTGCACATTTTAGATTGGTCTTTTATTGTCCCCAGCACAAAGTGAATCTGTGTAATGATCATGCTGTTTAATCAGCTTCTTGATATGGATGGATTATCTTGGCAAAGGATAAATGCCCCCTCCTCTCTCTCTCTCCCTCCCCTCTCGCTCTCTCTCTAGTGAAGCAGAAGTAGGACTATTTCAAGGTTTTGGTGTCTTAGGCTTTTTAAATGACTTGTCACATCCTGTACAGCTGTTGGTGAGTGCATACATAGAGAATGCAATGTCTTGCAGAAACCTCTAATGCAGACTCTTCAGAAAGAACTAACCCAAGTACTTCCTGTATGCTCTGATGTTTAGGTTCTTCACGGATGTGGAGAATATGGAGCATGTACAGTATGGTGGCGTCCACTCATAGAAACCGTCCCTCGAGGCACACACGTCAGTTCAACATTTCGTTTTGATTTACATTTGTTCGAGTTGTCAACTAATGTGAATTCAACGTGAAATCAACCAAACAAATCACCATGTCATTGGATTTAGGTTCAAAGTGGAAAAAAAGACGAAATGCCCTTACGTTGATGACTTTTTGCAAATCCAATTAGTTTTCCACGTTGATTCAACGTCATCACATGGATATTTACGGTTGAAATGACGTGGCACCAACGTTGATTCAACCAGTTTTTGACCAGTGGGTTTGATTTGAGGTTCATGCTTTCGTCAATAATATGTTTGTATACATTCCGTTTATTTGAATTACTGTGCAGCCAATATCTGAAGTCTACTGCTTGACTGATTCATCCAATGCAAACAGTATACTGTATCATCAATCATATCTTCGATGTGTATCAAATAACATCATCTGACTACATATTCCTGAGCTGCAATCGTTGCACCTGTACTGTTTTCTATGCACAGAGAGGTTATCTATACTGCACATTGATACAGTGGACAGAGAATAGATGCCTATAAATAGTGTGAAACTCTGCTTGTGTCCAGCAGCAGCTGTAGACTGGCATGTTTTCATCATAGTTGATCAAGTGTACTTGTGTGGTGACACAAACTGGACCTGAACCCCTGTCCTGTTGAATCAGTGGGTGCGCTCAAGCATCTCAGTCTTCTCCCCGGTGAATATCCCTCTCCAGCTTCTGCTTCACATCCCCAGGACAACCCCTCCCTTTTCTCTCTCCTTCTTTCTCTCTCTTTCCCTCTACCCCGTTTTTCCTTGACTGTGTGCTCTCTCTTTTTCTCTACCCCATTTCAACGACAATCCCATTTTTGTCATTGACATTTTATTTTTTAACTTCACCCACATTTTAAATGAGCGGCAGTCTGGCAATTACTACAGGTACAGCTATGACTAGATATGACGTAAATACAAGGATTTACTCAGAATGGACACTGCCTTTGCCACCACAGGCCCTGTCATACCAGACAGGTTTCGCCTACAGTCCTAGACACTAGTGTAGGAGTCACTGGACATCGAATCATGGCATGGCTAGACCATTCTGTCGTTGTGCCATCTCAGTCAGCCTCTCTGCCATTCAGCCTCTGCCAGAGAAGTTTCCAGACCTCAGCCTGCACTCTCAATAACGAAAACCCCTGAACCTCCTCCACATGTCTGTGGCTCCATCGTTGGTTTCCCCTCGACAAGTTCTGATTTCTGATAAAAGGCCTCAGTTTAAATAAGTCTGATAATATAAGTGAAGGGAAATGTCAACTTTCAGTGTTCTTGTTTTCTGTTAATCTCATGGCGCAGAGGTAGTGGGGTTCTACTCATGACTCAAACAGCCTGCCGCCAGTTTCTGTTTTCACTTATATTAAATGCCCAATGCAGCTGGTTTTTTTTTCAATATCAAATCATTTCTGGGTAACAATTAAGTGCCTTACTGTAATAGATTTCCATTAAGAAAGCAACTATTTCTAAAGTATGAATTTAGCTAGGACTGTCTGAGAGTGGTCTGAGTGGGGAGGGGAAAACTAGCTGTCATTGGCAGAGAGGTTTGCAACTCTCTCTATAAATCAATTGACCCGAAAGCCGAAACTCCCGCCCATGCGAATCTGCTGATTAGAAGGACCTGTATAGATTGTATTTTCAACCAGCAACTATCAGGAAATAATACTGATAAAACATGTTGACACTTTTACAATGTTAGTTTCATCAGCTGTTGTAAAATATAATACAAAACACAGGAAAAAACAGAATTTTGACTGCACTGGACCTTTAAACACAGACATGGATGGAGAAACCTATCACCTGTTATTTGTTAGCAGCTAAGGAGCTGCCACAATACTTGGATTTCACCAAGAATTGTGATTGATTGTTGCACTGGGCTGCCCATGATGCACGTAGCCAGACTACTATTCCAACAGTGTAGGGGTTTACTGTGGCAGGAAAATATAGCATCACCTAATTAGATTTTGTACAAAGGGTATATGATGTGTGTAAGGTCTCGTGAGTTTTGTCAATGAAATCAGTTAGCACATTATCTCCTACAGATACAGTATATGACAGCCGCTTCCATCTTGTCACAGAAGCATGCAGAACAAACACAAACAAAACATATTCTATAACAATTGCTAGGTTTTCATCCAATTGGCGACAGATTTTCATGTGAATATTCTCAAATCCGCATAAATAAAATATGCTCATTTTCCCACCAGTGGTTTCCACCAAACTGACTTGTTACAGATGAAAATCAGTATGTGATGACGTAGTGTACACAAAATTTACATTTTCGCTTAAGTTTTCATGTACCGAATAAAAATCTAATGTTCAATGTGTTTCGATTGCATTTTCAACTCTACACAAACTGTTGCGTTAAATAGCAAATATGCCTACTAACAGCTCACAGGTACAGTGCGGTATGCTGTGCGGGAAGTCTAGTCTACATGATGAGATTGTTATGGATAAGAGCGAGAATATTTTTATTTGTCAAATGGCAGTCAAGCATCGATCATCATTTCACCAGAATCAGACCCTCGATATTTATTGGAAAGGAGCATCAAGATCACTGTGCACTTTCACCACCCTGTGTGAAGTTAATCATCATTTATTTCATCTGATGCCTAGTAAACTGCATTGTTTCCCGAGTCGTAGTGGGAGGACCACACAACATATCATCACGTGACTCCAAGTAAACTTCGATTTGATGGTTGTTATATTTGCTCATAAAGGCGTATCCACCGCCATTTCTCGAATAACCACGTCAAACCTAAAAATGATCTGTTTGCTTTTTTTTTTTAATTATCAGAGCTGTCGTGATTTATTTGTGTACGGTATGACTTTACTCGCATAAAAACTGTGGATGGAAACGTGGTCATTGAAGAGGAAACTCTGTTTTGTATCAGCAGAGTACAGGTTGACTTGACTAAATGACTGTGGCACTGAGATCTGTGAGATACACACATATACACACGCACATACATACACCCCCCCCCCCCCCCCAATGGTGTAGGAGTTACCCTCCAGAGTGAATGCCCTCTGTCCACACACACACACACACACACAGTTTCCCTCAAAAACAAATATCTCTTTATACACCTCACTTGTTTTACACTGCTTAATGCTGAAACAGCTTGAGGGTCGAGTAGACTGAATTTAAATTAGCCGAGTTTATAGGCTCACACCAAGTGGAAAAGGTAATGCCCCTTCTATCATACCGAGGCAGACAGGACTGTCAATGTAAGAGGCAGAGTATCTCTCTCCCTCAATCTCTGTATAGTAATTGTACGATTAAATACTTCACCATGGTTTAAAGAGACCAACATTTAACCCTCTGAAAAGTAAGCGCCTGCATTATTAATTATTCATTTTGTCGCGAAATTGCATTATTATTCTCGCCATAGTTTATTTTATTTGGATAGGGACACCGTACAAACACATTGACACACTGAGCTAACAATTGTCAGGTTGCATTGCGCTATGGTGTTTCTAGCTCATGCTACTTTTCAAAACCTGTCTCCAAATGGACTGCAATGGATAATAATAGTCATTTCCTGAGTTGGCTGGTTGGTGGTGATGAGAGTATCTGTAAAGGAAGTGTCTTTTTAGCACAGCTTCTAGAACTTAGAACGACCGCAAATGAATGGGCAAAGCCTTATCTGATCAATAATCTATCCGTCACTGAAGCACACTATCTCAACGAATGTATTGTATTGGCAGCGTTGCAGCCTCAGGTACTACGGAGTGTAAAAACAACGGACCAAACGTCAAGCGTGCCACGATGATTTAGCGCCACAAACAGCAGCAACCTGCAGTATCATAATGAAGGCATATACAGCCTAGTGTAAACTGATATGTGTATATATAGTATATATATGCCAGGGCGCCTGAGGGCAAGGGGTTATATAATGTATTCGGGAGAATCCACTCCAGCAGAAAGCAATCCTGTAGTTGTGTTGTGTACGTGCTCCCGTACATGTGCGCGTGTGCTCACTGTGTACATCTGTGTGTGTGTGTGTGTGTGTGTGTGTGTACTGTACCATATGTATGTGTGTGTGCTTTTCCTGTGTTTGGCCGAACTTTAGCCAGCATTCCCCTACTTTATTGCCTGGGGACAGCCTGACCTCCCCGTTACCTCCACGGCCCCGGTGCTCAAAATCTGTTCACCAATGTAAAGCTCCAGCAATCAGACGCTACTTTTTGGTCCATCTCTTATTAACAGTCATTTTAAATATTAACCTCCACTACACTCATACCCCACTCTGCCCCTCAGCCCTCTAACTGCACACAAAAGAAACACACACTACACCTTCGAAAATGTACACCCAGAAGTCCCCTCTTTATCTTGCTCGCTGTTGTTTCGGACAAAGATGCCTTGTGATTGCTTCTGATTGCAGTACAATATGTAGCTAAAAGTAGATTTTGACATTGTGATGGTAGTGTTGTAAAGCTGTCAAGTCAGGAAATGTTAATTGCATTCATATATTTTTACTTCAATTGTGTGTATATATCCACATTGGAATAATGGTAGTAAAGCAATAACACCACTCATAATACGGCTTTTATAAAGAGCAATACCGCATCCTTTTTGTGTTACTTAAATTCAATCTGGCTCTAGAAGAAAACGCTACAGTTTCAGTGTATTTTAACCAACTGTATCTACCTCTTCTCTCATCTTATGATGACATTTTTCTCCTCTCTTCTACTCTAGGAGGATGTTCCCCTTCCTGAGTTTCAACATCAGCGTTCTGGACCCGTCAGCCCACTACAATGTGTATGTGGACGTGGTCCTATCCGACCAGCACCACTGGAGGTACCAGGGAGGCAAGTGGGTCCAGTGTGGCAAAGCAGAGGGTAACATGCCAGGTATGATTACCTAGCGGTTAAGAACGTTTGGGCCAACGTTGGACCAGTAACCCGAAAGGTCGCTGGTTCAAATCCCTGAACAGACTATGTGAAAAATCTGCCATTGAGCAAGGCACTTAACCCTGCTAAATCTAAATCTCTGCTAAATGACTTAAATGTTAAAATATATTAAATATATATTGCCACACCACACTCTCTGTCATCCATACTGCTCCAATCAATGACATACAATGGTACAATGAATGAATCCAAAGGAGGATCCCTCCAGAGTAGCATTGAGAGTTAGAGCATCAACGTGTCCTTAGCATTTATAACCATGCTTATTGATTGAATGGAACATGGATTCAGTCTTTTCCTCAGTGGCTAATCATCCCTCTCACTCTACTCCATTCGTTTCAATTTACCCAGTATGAGTGAAATCACCAAGAGACTCAACCTAAAGCAGCTACATTGTTTTGTGAACGATGACAATTTCAACCCGCCGTACAGCACTGCAGTCATTGAAATAGGTCAACCTGTGTCATACACTAACATGTATTGTGGCTGTGTGGCTCCTGACTAATTACAGTGTAGTGGTAGCCGTGGTAACATTGTTGTGGTAGCTATGATTCTTTAGTAACAGGTTAGTAGGTCGTTTTGCTAATGTTAATTGGAGCTGTGGTTGTTTAGTATAGCATTTGCTTGTAAACGATTTGTGAAGCATTAATGTAGGCCTATGTAGACTTGTAAAGGGCTTCACGAAAGCTTCATTAACGTTGTTGCTAACTCTACCCCATAGGGAACAGGATGTATATGCACCCAGACTCTCCCAACACAGGGGCTCACTGGATGAGGCAGGAGGTGTCGTTTGGAAAGCTCAAGCTCACCAACAACAAGGGCAGTGCCAACAACGTGGGGCAGGTAACAGATATGCCTCAGAAACTCATTTAAAGATGTAATAAAATCCAAATGAGATTTTCCATTGGTGGTACTTTTCATCGTTTTTTTCACGGTCGTTAATTCCCTTCTAGGACTAACTCTCCGGTGCTGTTCCCTCTTAGATGATCGTTCTGCAGTCACTTCATAAGTACCAGCCACGGCTGCACATCGTCGAAGTGAAGGAGGATGGTTCTGAGGACCTCTTCCTCACCGCCAAGGCCCAGACCTTCGTCTTCCCAGAGACCCAATTCATCGCCGTCACAGCCTATCAGAATGCAGACGTGAGTCACCTCGCCTGACCTCAACAGCTCATTTGTCTAGCCCTTTTCCTTAGCATACCATAGACCAGGGGTCACCAACTAGTCGATCGCGATCTCTTGTCTCCAAGGCATTTCTAGTCGCATTTCTAGTCGATCGCCAAACATTTCTGTAAAAAACAACAACGATAAAGCCTTTTTTAAAATTATTCTCGGGTTGTTGGTGGTAGGTGCAGCCAATTCAGCTGCCCTGCGCGCCGGGTTGGCAAACTGTTACCATTTCATGTGTCTGAAGGTACAAACTCTGCCTTCCCGGTGGGCCTGGAGAGGAAATCAAGTGCACTATGCCACCGCTGGCCAATCAGATTGCTCAGATGACCGAGTCTGCAGTAACGTAGCAGGCATTAAAGAAAGCTACGGCAAAATTGATACTGTGAGATTTCAAAACGTTTAAAACCATGACTAGAGAGAGACTGTCAACGAATACAGCAAAGAGCTGCAGTTTATATGTTTAAGTTCTTACTCAGCACTGTCAAGACTTTGTATTCAACACTTTTATCACCCATAAAATGCGCGTTCTTCCTATTTCCACTCAGCGCTACAACAAGCACTGCAGCAGTAATGAATGAGTAGGAAAGTGTATCTATAGGCTTGCATTGTTGTTATTATTAGCGGCTTGGGTCTTTTTTTAATATCAAGGAATATTTCTCTGTTCATAGGAGTAACAACCTGAATTTCTGCATGAGGCAGCTGTAATGTGGCGCGACTCGAGTTTCGCCATCAGCTGTAAGACGCTGTCCCTTTTTTGGTCAGTGTCAGTGGAGGAAAGGGAAAGTGGAGGGATGTTGAGAGATGTTGCTCTCTCCCTCCTCTGAGACTGACCATCAGATGCAGGCACCGTCAGCCCAGTAAAATAAAAAGCAAATTATTTAAATGTATGCTCACCCAGCTGTGCCTCACAAGTAATACAACAATGGATCTATGTCCCGAACAACAATGCATTGGCAGGTCAATTCAAGCAAAGCCAGTATGCGGTGATAATGTATTGGGCCTATAGCTTACTGCACAAACCTCACTGCTACAGTGCTGTTTTTAATTGGTTAATGTTGCATAGACTTACATTTTTTAAGTCACGTTAATAAAAATTCAGAGTGGTAGATCTCGGCATTTTGACTCAGAAAGTGATCTTGACTCAGAAAAGGTTGGTGACCACTGCCATAGACGTTTATAACGTAATTAGGAATAGACGTGTACTCACACTGAAGTGTCAAACAAGAAGACTTTCCCACGATAAGAAAATAAACTGTGTGTAACCCTCATTAGTAATTTCATGCAGTCAGTGATCTCTCTCTCTCCTCCTCTCTTTTTCCTATGCGTCTACGCTCTCACACTCTCTCTCCTCAACGATCTGTCTGTCCTATCCTTGCCCCCTCTCCCATCCTGTCTCCTGCTATTTCTTACACAGATCACCCAGCTGAAAATAGACCATAACCCCTTTGCTAAAGGTTTCCGGGACAATTATGACGCGTGAGTATGCCAGAAAATAACCAAATGAATAAAGAGAAAACTAAACCCCTCAAAAACATCTGTAGTCTTGAATGAGAACGTTTGACATTTTAAACCAGCTCTATGTCTGTACAAGCGGACGCTGAGGCACAGTGCTCACACACGTACTCAGTCCTACCATATCAACACTGGATATCTCCAACTAATAAATATACAATTGCTAACCCTAATAGGCCAATGTATTTCTATCTCACAAAGATGTGTTGATATGAGGAGGTGTGAAATACCTGCTAGATGGTTAAGAGACATTTGATGTGACACATGTTTTGCCAGGAAGTAACACGTCTTCTTGTGTTGTGCCCCCTCCCCCATTCCTCCCCGTTCCCCTGCCTAGGCTGTACGCACCACCTGACTCAGACCGTGTCACCCCCTCTCCCATCGAGGGCCAGCAGCTTTTGGCAGGTACCTGCTATACCCAGGGGTACCTGATGGACCAGTACATGAACCCCCTGCCCCAGAACCGCTTCTACAGCCGGGAGCACATGGCAGGCATGGGCCATCAGACCAAAGACCCCTCAGCCAGCCCCCACAGCCGCTGGTACCTCTCTCCCCAGCAAAGTGTCACCTCCAACCGGTTGGACTTCAACTCCTATGAGGGTGACTTCTCCAGCAACAGCTTCTACAAGCCCTTCCCCCTGCAGACGTCGGCCCACCACACGCTGAGCTACTACGAGGACAGCCCGTTCGCCACGGCCAGCGTATCCATCTCAGGAGCCTCCTCGGCAGCCTGGAGCACCGGCCGGCCCTCCCCTCAGTACCTCAACCATCCCTGTCCCAGTAAAGTCGGCCCCAGTCTAGGCTGGTTCAGGCCTGTGTCCTCTACCTCTCCAGGTCACCCCAGGCTCCGCCCCCCACCATCACTGCAGGACAAGCCCAAGGAGGCGGGGGTGGGGGGAGAGGACCCCTGGCTGGAACCCCCCTCAGTCAAATCGGTGGACTCGGCTGACTCCGGCCTGTTCGAGGGCGGGGCAGAGGGCAAGAAGCGGCGAGTGTCACCCTACGCTTCCAGCACGGAGAACTCGCCGCCCACCCATAGCGTGGAGGTCTGTGAAAAGGACTGCGGTAGTGATGCCGGCTACTACGGCTTTTATACCCACTGAAGCCACCCACCCACCACGCAAATACCCTCTCCTAGTGTCCCCCTCCTGTCCTCTTTGTGCTTTGGTATCTCCCACATGGCCGTGTCTCTCTGCCTGTCCCATGAAGTCATGTAATGGCGCTGGACTGAAGCTCCATTGGCCACAGAACGCCAACATCACAGATGGGCCAGGTAAATGGCACCTCAGCCATTTTGACACATACAGACAGACTGGACCTCTCGACAGCCCAAAAGGGAGGCTACTCTAAGATTGTGTTTAGGTTACGTGTTTGAGGACAAGGACCTCCTAAGGTCAGACAGGAACACTTTGAACATGACTGTTAATGTGTGCGAGGGCCAAAGTGCAAAGGCGATTTGACTGGGTCCACAGACACTGCCCTAGAAACATGCAGACACACAGACACAAAGACCTGTGACTTAAGTCTTTTTAACGTTTGGGGATTCAAAAATAAGACGTCTGCACACCTGCTGACAGACCCCTGCAGGGACTGTCCAGTCTTCCCCTATCACATTCACACACAGACACACACTCTTTCACACACACATGCTCACACACAGACACACGCTCTCTCTCACACACACACACACTATTCTCCAGCTCCACTTTCAGTATATGCTCGCGGTCACATGACCCAATGTACTGAGACGCAGACACGACTGGTTGTATGTTAATAACAAAACGGAATCATTTCTGTCTAATCCTCTGTCTGAGGAGTTTGGAACTCCCCCTTGTGACAGCAGTGAAGAACTGCAGGCTGATGGCGAGCGCGCAGGCGAGAGCAGAGGCCAGCGTCAGGTGTTAGAGGTGAGGGGAGCTTAGCGAGGGTTCAAGGCTAATCAGCATCAAGGCTGACGGGCCAGTCTTCCTGTGAGCTACTGTCGCCTACAGCAGGTCTGTCATTTAGAACAACACAGCCTTAGCAGCCAATCCAAAGACTCACAACACAATGGAAATCAGCATATCTCACAGACAATCTGAGGCAACTACAAAAGCGATTAATTAAAACGTGAGCCAGTCAGACAACACACACCGGAAATCATTACCAGCAGGGTATATCGTTTTTACACCCCCCCAATAACTGAAGTGGATTTAACAGTCGACATTAATAAGGGATCATAGCTTTCACCTGGATTCACCTGTCATGGAAAGAGCAGTTCCTAATGTTTTGTACACTTAGTGTATATGGCTAAGAGAGCGCCAAACTGACAGAGTACATGTAGCCTATGTATTGTCACTCCCGGGCTTAGTTAGTGTGACACAACAGAACGTGTGTCCACCCCCCCAGACTTTAGGTTCATCATGTCGTGACAAAGACACAGCTTCCTGGCAAGGTGACGAAGATCTATAGAGAGAGGAGAGAGCGATAGAGAGAGGGAGTCTCCAGTCTGAGCCAATCAGAGACTCTGGGGGTGACAGGCAGCCACTCACTCAAGAGGATCCTGGGATACTGGTGGTCTAAAACCACATATTGCTGGGTGTGTGTGCTCCAATTGCAAGGCCATAAGAAATGACAGGAATGTAATCAAGGCAAGACCTCATTATTTATCGCACTTATGATTACGGTATATCATACACAGAGTACAGTCAGAAGACACATGATATAATTAGGATATAATCACACTTATTAAGTGACAGGCCAGCCATGAAAACATGACTCACAAACACAGTCACGCACTCACACTGGAAGGTGACCAAAACAAATTCACTTTTGAGTTTTAAAAAAAGACATTGGGGCTGTGTGTCTACAGTCAGCCCTGCTGGCTATGATTGAATATACTTAATGTAAAAAACATTTTTATCCTACTTACATATACTGGATGTTCATTTTGTTAACCTCCTCAAGGTGTTTTTATATTATTAATTCATGAATTGTACAGATGCCAACTTTCAAAGGGAAATTCTGCCATTTTGTGTCAGACTAAACTGCCTTTCTACAAACAAACAGAGAAGCTGGTTTTCCTATTGGAAGGTGGAAGAAATCAGTGATTCTCTGACATAAAACCAGAGCAATAGGATGGAGAAGACAATCAGATCTGTGGTATTGCAGAACTCTGCAAATGAAATATGTTCGCAAACAGAAAGACACCTTCCCTAAACAGAGCTTAGCATAATGCGACTTTGCTGTGACACCATCATAATGCAATAATGCCACAGCACAGTAAAGGTCATTGGACTGACTTCATGTGCTACAAAAGGGGAATCAACTGGAATTTAAAAAGTCTAGCTATAGATGTTTTCTTATGTAGAGTTGATCTTATGCTGGACACTATAGAAATATATTGCTAACATGCGTCTCTTCCTGAAAAGTTTATTTTTACCCTTAAGCAATTTAAATGAATGAAAAAGGGACTTCATTATTACAGTTGTTTGTTAAGAGGTGGACAATTCGTTATTTAAGTGCAATTAAAATGAGATGTGAATTAACTTTTTATTTATAAGGTGTTCAATATTGCAAGAGCAAATGAAAAACATTGATTTGATCAAATGCTTGGAAAATGTGCAGAAATGTTTATTCTGTATCTTGCGTTACATGATTTCGTATGTGACGCTGTCTGGCACTGAACCTGCATTAACATGACTGCTAGTGAGTTGAGAGAAATAGATCATTCTGTCTGTATGTGGTGTGGACTCCTCAGCACTGCCTTCTAGTGTACATCTCCTTACAATAAACAAAACAAACTCCTGCCAATAGCAATCTTCTATAAACAATCCATAACCCATGATTCTTTGCCATCCTTTTATTAGAATGAAGTGGTGACTGGGAAATGTAGTCCAGTCTTGACTTAAAAAGCTCAAAGAGGATAAGGATGGGGTAGACTTGAAAGGTCAAATTCTCCATCCAACAGTTGGATAGTGAAGCATTTTCATTTGTGTTTAACGTGGACTGTTTGTCTCCGGGGTGGGGCACCTTGCCTTCAGTCTGTGAAATGGCCTGTCCTTAAATTATCGTAAAGGTGTATAAATCATTAACTCAATCGGTCCGAGCAGGCTGTAACGGATGAATAGACTGATGATCCAGGAATGCAGTAGAGAAATGCAAAATATTGTACTAAATTAAGAAATGTAAATATTGTCTTCGCTTTATTCTAATGTAATAAAGACTTGAATAGCAGAAAACAAAGGGATTTTTTTTTAAATTTATTACAAGGTGGCTTACTTGTCTTTTACTGTGTTTTATTCATGAATGAACATTTCATAATCACAACTGTTTAAATTGAATCTCAAACCAATGTAAAAAATAAAAAAGACAACCTCAAGATTATAAACAGAATAATACCCACATACCCATTGTACTGTATATTAGACATGTTAATATTAAGTCTAGCTTGATTATAATTTAATTATACTCAATCATAAAATACACTTTATTAAAACGCAGACTCATTATGCAATCAGTTGCCTTCGTAACCCCTTTCAAGAGCAATATCTTAATAATCACAAGTAACAGCATTATTATTGTTCACTAAAAATCAAGTCAAAAATACAACACTTACATTATAAAAAGTAACTTATGTGCACCCTAAATGACAGAGACTGTTATAGGTTACATTCCCATGTCAAATTGTTTGACTTACTAAAACACTCAGGTAGGAGAAAGGAATGTTTGAACACACTAATGCCACTGAAATAAATATGATTCAACAATAATTCATAAAATCGGCTTAATCTTAATTTAGGATCCACAAACCATGGATAGATGACTTAGAGATGTGTGAAAATTGAGTGATGACGCAAAAAGATTGAGTTAGGAGTCAGCCCAGAGACTATTAAATACACATTTTTCTACCTTTACAATATCTGAAGATTAGTCCACAGTAGATGTCTTGACCTGAGCAAATGAACCTCACACTTCCAGCCCTCTAGACAGCAAATACATCTTGACAGGATAGCATAAATGTACACAAATGGGGAATGACCATAAATACATTGCAATGGACTAAATACGAGTATGAGAGAAAAGTCTATTTATCCTTTCCAGGTGGCGGAACAGGTAACGCTACACATTCTGGGAACTATTTTCAACATGACGTTTCAGTGGATCCAAGTAGTTTCCAGACTTTCCCATGAAGCAGCCCGGGAGGGAGTGCAAATCAGATGGCAATGATGGAAGGTGAGGTCTCAGGACAGTTCATCGATGCCTTCACCAATTGGCCCCAGTCTGTCTGTTTATTCACCATAGTTCCAGGTTGTTTGTGTTAGCAAAGCCCGGGTTCTCTCGGACTTTCCAATAGGTTCCATTGGTCAGCCACACATCCCTCCCAGAGGAATCCATAGCTTTCCTAAAGATGGAAAATGATTCAATTACAGAAAGCATACCTAGTATTAAACCAGTGGAGTCCTATATGATCTTACTGTGTATCACAATTGAAGTTCGGTACATTTCAGACTACAAAAAAAGAGATTTGGGGGTATTATCCTAGATATAAGATGACACACAAGAGTACCACTGAAGATTAAGAGGAAAGGGACTTACTTAAAGAAGCGTGGCGTGTGCTCCTGTCCTTTCTTAGCCAGTTGTTTCCTCCGCTCCCTCTGCATGTCTTCCACTTCTTCTTTAAACTTGTCACAGTCATCCACCCTCCCATCCTCCAGCATCCTGAGGAAAATAAAATAACAAAAATCATCAAAAACACACCAATTCATCGAATCCATCATATCTAAGAGAAAGGCCCCGAGTTTTTCCTGGTCGTGTCACCTAAAACAGGAAAACGTCATGGCCCTGTTAATAAAAATATATATATTTGTAAAATGGTGGTTTTCCATTTCCTAATCAAGCCCGACCCATGGCGGCAACACTCACCTCTGGTCAGGGCGAAGGCGTGAGTCTGTGGGGGGCAGAAGAGGCTTCAGGCCTGGGGTGAGCTCGTTCAGCTCCAGTGTGAAGCTGGAGAAGCCGTAGTACAGGTAGTAGTCCTTGGGCTGGGAATCTGTACAGTGAAATAGACCACTGAGGTCAGCTACAGCTAATGTAACCACAGCCTCAAACCACAATGTCTTTAGATAGCATATCGCTAACCAGTAAAAAATACTTAAGGGTTTGGAGGCTTTTGATACAAGAATTCTCAGTTTTGAACTTTTCAGACTGTTTTCCTTGGGTGGGTGGGATACTCACTTGGCTTCCAGATACACTGTGGAGTGGGCAAGGTGTCACAGAAGATGCCCTCATGCCACAGCCCCCCAAACCGGTGGATAACACTCCCAGTCTGGTCGAGCACGGTGCCCTGCACTTCATTCTTGTTGGTGTCCGACCCCCAATAGCGAGACTTAACGAAGGTTATCTTACAGGTGCACGCGTTGCCGTTGAGGTTACGGATGATGACCTCCCCATAGTGCTCCAGGTAGCGCTGCTGGCTCAGGACATTATGGATGCAGGTCACCACTTTGTTCCACTCATAGTGGTCCCCAAACCTAAAAGAGTGAAGTTAATTTCTAACAGTTTGAGGGAGCAGACAGTAAAGAAATGGCCACCAGCAGCAGACTCTCACCTTGGGAGAGTGACATTCACCATCCCTGTTGGCATGATCTCCAGTGACTTTCCCCAGAACTTATTCTTCCACCGCTGGTCTGTTTAGGTGACACAAATATGTTGTGCTTCATGAGAAAAACGTTAAATGATCAAAGTTTCAGATAGTTTCTAAATGTTTAGAAATGGTTCAAAACAAAATGTCAAGACACTTGCTAACACTAGCCGACTAGAATCAAGGTTCTGCTCAGTTATAAATCAGTAAAGCTCACCCTGCCAGAAGGAGAAGGAGTCGGAGTCCGCATGACATGCAGAGATGGGGGGGTGGTGGCAGACCTGATGAAAGACAATGGTTTAGTCTGAATACAACAGAACTAGTCTGACCTGGTCTGCTGAGGAATGTTAGAGAAGATTCAGTCCTCCTACCTGCTCACTGATGTAGCGGAAGCCCTTGTCTTCTCTCAGACATTCATAGGTCTCCCCCAGGAGTGGGTTGAAGGGCTTGTAGCGGTTGCGGTAGTGAGCTGTAGCATAGCCAGAGATGGCAAAGGCACCTACGTAGACCTGCACAAGACCAGAGAAGCACCTTCAGTCTTCTAATCTAACATACTGCGAATCACTAGCATAGCTGTCGTTACGTGGTTTCATTTAAACCGTGAGGCTCTGCGCATACTGTATTCTAGCATATGCCTTTGACACAACGGAAACTTTTTATCATAGTTTAGTGATGTGTCCAGATGCTGCTAACTTGAGCACTTTTCCCATTCGGTGTTTAAGGTGGCTCTTAACGCCTTACATCCTTTGAGTTACAAAATTTGAAGACATTTAAAAATCCTCACCATCCTCTGGTAGGGGTCTAGTGTGTTGTTGGCGGTGTCCAGCAGCTCAGAGTACTCCAGCTCCTCACACAGTCTTTGCATCAGGTTGATGGGCTCGTTGAGAGCAGCAGGCATGGACACACGGGACAGGTCCTTGCCTATGTTGTTATAGAGGATCTGCATCAGGCCCACCTGGGAGTTGTCCGGGCAGTGGGCGGCCAGGGTGGTACGGCGGCCCGTGTTTTTGGGCACGACACAGTTGGGAGTCTTAGAGATACTGGCACGGTACTCACGAGTGGCTGAAGCTGTGGGGGAGAGAGATCGGCTTCAATAAATTGAAAAAACGAATTGCTAACTAGTTACAGAGCGTGTGTATGTGTGTTCACCATGTCCTTCCTCAGGTTCAGAGTTGCTGGTTGTCCCTTCACTCAGACCAGACTCAGACTCAGAGAAGCTCCCATTCAGGACACCGTCACTCGCATCAAAATACTCAGCTGCAGAGTCTGTCACCGATGGCGTGCGACGGGACTCGTTCCCAGATACAGTCTAAAGAGAGGAAGAGTGACAAACAATAAACACCATGAGAAAGACAGCCAAGAAGACAGTCGGTGAGGAAAAGCACCCATAGGCACTCGCACACAAATAAATACACACATTTCGTAAACCAAGCCTGTCTCCATGAATGCATATACCCTCACCTCAGCCAGTGTGGTTGATTGGTGGTAGGTGTCCTGCAGTCTCTGACGCTCCTGGGCCAAGGCATCATGCACAGACTTGAGGGACGTGTGTACTGACGGGGACAGGAAAATAAAGAAATTCACATTTAGCATTAGTAGTAACGAACGCACACAACATGTGAGTCCACGTGTGTTTTGACTCTGACCTCTTTGGGACACGCTACAGATGTCCTGCTGGATCTTCTTGCCTTCTGGGGAGGCGTTGGTGGGAGGGGACAGCTGGGAGTAGACATAGTCAGGGACGGCGGGGACATAGTCTTGAAGGGAGGGGACAGATGCACCCAGTTGGGACGAGCTGTTCAGGTGACTAGAGGACAGCTACAAAATGGAGGAACGATGGAGAATGAACAAGTAGAAAAAAACTGAACAACCATTTTCTATTTGTCTGAGAATTATTTGCCAGTCACCGATTCCCCACATTAGTGAGATGTCAAATATGTTTGTATGTAGAAGGAAAATGAATAAGTACTGTGTACAAGCCATGCAATACAGATACTATGGAAGATTAAAAGCTATCGTTTCATTTTTTATTTCATGAAAAATTAACCCCTTTTTCTCCCCGATTTTGTTATTACGATCTTGTCTCGTCGCTGCAACTCCCCAACGGGCTCAGGAGAGCCGAAGGTTGAGTCGTGTGTCCTCCAAAATATGACCCAACAAGCCGCACTTAACACCCGCTCGCTTAACCCGGAAGCCAGCTGCACCAATGTATCAGAGGAAACACCGTTCAACTGACAACCGAAGACAGCCTGCAGGGGCCCGGCCCGCCACAAGGAGTTGCTAGAGCGTGATGAGCCAAGTAAAGCCCCCCCTGGCCCTCCCCTAACCCGGACGACGCAGGGCCAATTGTTCGCCGCTCTATGGGACTCCCAGTCACGGCCAGTAATGACACAGCTTGGGATTCGACCCCTTAGACCACTGCGCCACTCAGGAGTCCCGCTAGTGTTCAATTCTACTATAGGAGCATGTATGTCCTACAAGGAATTAACCAGTTTAATTTCTCAAACATATATATCACAGCTACAATTTCCATTCAATCTGATAGCAGTCTAATTGCAAAACGTTGGTTTGCTCTCTGAATCTAAATCTGATTTGACCTTACTTTCCATTGTAAAAAAATGTTTACCCCTTTGTCTGTATGACTGTCTAGACAACATGGAAGAGATCAAGTAGGACTAGCTAGGTGTTCCTTGCTTTGGCAGTCTGCCTTGTTTCCTGGTGTTGACTCACCGATTTAGTAATCCCACGAAAAGGTTTTGGATTAAAAGGAAGCCTAAAAGTTATCAGATGATTGGGTTAGCTAATACTCAAAACCAACACATTATACTCTTTACAGGTTGGTTAGTGGTACAATCAACTTTTGGTATTTTAGTATTAAAAAATATGTGAACATTAGTGCCAAATCAACGGGGAAATGCACTGGAACAAATATCCATGAGTCAAAACTAAAAATGTCAGTCTAAATCATCTACACATTTAATCTAAGAACCACAGGTAAAAAAGAAAATGTATGTTACTAACCTGTCTTACCATTCCAAGGGCCTCTACCCTTGACATTGTGCGCGAGTGACCCCATATCTTGCAAGACCTGGCCTTCTTGGGTTTCTCAAGAGAGAGATTCTTGGTGGAATTAAGAAAACAGACGAGCCATTTATCTCATTGCATTACTTAATTCAAGCATGTCTCCACACCCTTGTCCACTGGTATTCCTAGTTCACTTGTCCCTAGGAAAAGTCACCCCTTACCCCTAGGAAAATGTGTAGACCTGAAACAACTGGATAAGTGTTGATATTTGATCCTAGCCTATGTGATGGCTGGAGTGGAACCATTACCACATTGCTAAACCTATACTAGGAAGGGTTGGTTTGGAGCTGGGCCCGTAGTGTCGCTTCATCTCACCTGCATGCTGATGATGCGCTGCAGCTCGCCGTCGGTGAAGGCCTGCTGGCCCCCCTCCAGCAACTGCAGCCTCCGGACCAGCCGGTTCAGCTCAGACAGTTCCAACTGACAACGGTTCAGCTCTGAAGAAAAAAAAAAAGAAAAAAAAACACAGAGACTGTTAGGGCAGATCCCAGAACAGTTCTACTGGGGAGTTAAGACCTAGAGCGAAACATTCGTAGATATCATCAAATCACATACACATGGTTAGCAGATGCTCGAGCATTTCGCTACACTCGCATTAACTTCTAGTTCCGACCCTGCAGTAATATCTAACAAGTAATCTAACAATTTCACAACAACTACCTTATACACACACACAAGTGTACGGCATGAATAAGAATATATACATATAAATATATGGATGAGCAATGGCCGAACGGCATAGGCAAGATGCAGTAGATGGTATAGACTACACTATATACATTTGAGTAATGTAGGGTATAAAGTGGCATTGTTTAAAGTGACTAGTGATACATTTATTACATCCAATTTCTTATTATCAAAGTGGCTAGAGATTTGAGTCAGTATGTTGGCAGCAGCCACTCAATGTTAGTGATGGCTGTTTAACAGTCTGATGGCCTTGAGATAACCATGGTTGTCCATGAAGCACCATTCATGACAATTAGAAGCTAGACTATTTACGTGAGTGCAACAAAAAAAGAAAAGTTTGGCAGCCCTAAAGCATTTTGGGTTTACTTTATATACGAGTGCAGTACCTTGAGCACAGCTGTCTGGGTCATGAGTCTGTTGTAACCAGGCTGACACCTTCCCATTCACCCCCGGGTTGACCGAGGGAAACTCGGACGGTGTTGGTGCAGCTATCTCACCCACGTAAGAGTCTGTAGTGCTATGGTAGTGTTGGTAGGAAGACTGGTATACAGACGAGAGGGGGAGACAGAGACACTGACGAGTCAATACAAGACTATAAACCACGAATAGAGACTGGACCTCTACAGAGTGAGAGGACTCACCACGTCCTGCATGCCGTTCCTCTGTGCTAGTCCAGGCACACTGGTGCCCTGGGACAAGGCCTGGAAGAAGCCATTGTGCACTTGAGCAGCCTCATTCTTCTTGAACATGCGATGGGCACTCAGCTTGGCCACCCAGATGTAGAACAAGTCATGACTATTGGCCTAGGAGAGGAAAGAACAGGAAGAGTGGCGCCAAGTTCATTTGTATTACTACAGGCCTCTAAAACTAATCCCAAAAATCTAATTCTCCAATTCAACCTTGGACAACATTGAACTTTGTTTACTAAGTTACTTAATTATAATGTATGTAGTGAAGTTGGCCAACAAGCTAAAGTAAGTGAAAGGGACTGGGCATACCTTCATATGATATAGAATATCTCCTGCATCCAAATCGATACGATTGGATTTCTTGTTGATAGACATGACTGCAAGGCCGACATCTAATGAACCATGAAGCTTTCCCCTTGTGATCTTTAAAATAAAAAGTGCTTTCCATTATATTATTAATGCTGAGTTTATCATTTAACTAAAATACATAACATAGTGAATGTACACTTACATCTTGTTGGGTTTTGGAATATCGTAAGATCCCCGTTTCCAACACAAAGTACCTCTGAAAGTAGGATCAAAAACACATGAATTAAACTAATTTCTAATTAAACTAATGTGAACTAATTTCCAAAATAGTGACCAAACACACTGGTGGATTGGATGAATGGGCAGTTAGCTGACCTTGTGCCAGCCTTTCAGGGGCCATTTTCTCCTCTTGAGGAGGTATCCTTCACAGATGCCTGGAATGGTCAGGTCTTGGGAGTTGTCACCAGACATAATTTCCATCTGAAGGTCATCCATCACCTCCCAGTCTTTAATGTTCTGAGGGTGAACCAACACCATAACAAACACATCAGCATCCATCTGGAGACATTGTTATTTGTGGGATGTTAACACGCAGTTTGATGTTTTGTTTGGATATTTGATATTTAAAAACAGGTGCAGAATGGGTTTAAAACTCCTTACCTATCTACAGAACATAATTGTTGGTTGTGCTTATTGTTAACTGAATGTGTTGATGTTGATTCTTTGTCATTGTGACTCTCTCTTGGTGGAAGAGACATACCGTACTCACCCGAGAGTGACGGGAGGAGGCGGTGCTACTGCTCCGAGAGTGGGTGGGTTTGTTCAACGTGGGAGGGGTCTTCTCCAGGCCACTCATCAGCGATTGGCTGCGGTTGAGCGTGGACCCGTAAGGATTTTGAAATGAATCCATTTTGAAATGATAATGTCAGGCTTCCCTCCCTTGTGTTATTGGTCGATTTTTCAATAAGACTGTTCCACTACAAACTCCCAGTCATCTCAGAAGTATGGGTCTGAGAAAGAAACACATGAAAGAATACAAATATAGATGGCTACTCTTTGCAAACATGTTTCCTCCTGTCAACATGTATAAACTGCTGTTGAATGAGGCTGTGCAAAGTTTTGTAGCTTCCTTTGAAGAAGTTTCATATTCTAAGTTATTAAACTTGTCAATTGTTAGCTGCAATTATGTGAATAAGGGTCTGAAGAGTGGACAACCTTTGGTTGACAAATCTCTTGTCTGAGGTCATTGTATGAAGATATGAGGCCTGAATTCATAACTTCTAGGCGGGTGTTATTTCAAAAAGACTAAAAGCACATCTAGGTCTTGGCAAAGGTTTGCACGGGGGCTTGTGAAAGAACCCAAGATCCCTCTCACCCTTCCCCAACAGGTATTTGTGATACTGAGCCATTTAATATCAATGTCAGATTTTCCATCCAGTGTAATTTACACATTTTTCCATTTCAATGTAAAGGAAGAAACATGACATCAGAGGCCATTACCTGTAGGGTGATAGGGTTGTTCTCACTCCAACAGGCTGGGAATCTGAGGAGAAGATTACGAACCTCCCTTCTAATTGGCTTAACCTTTTTTAGTAAGACCTCTCCTGAACATGCAGTAATGAGATCACAAGGCAGAGAACACTGAAGATCTGGCGGTGACAACAATAAAAGGTTTGAGGCCTGGGTATGGGAGTGCTAGGCCTATGCAAAAGTTACATCTACAGCCATTGAAAACACAATAGATAATGTGTATGGCTTGAATACAATATATGTTCCAACAGGGGCGCAACTTCGGTTTTAGAAGTGGAGGAGACGTTTTATTTATTTTTTAATCCATTAGGAAAACACTCCAAACAGTCTACCCGCCCAGAGGTGTCAGCATGTTCTTAAAGCACACCGTTGCCTCGTTTTGTATCACATTCCAATGATAAAACTGGGGAGGAAAAAAATGCAATTTCAGAATGTGAAAGTTGCACCCCTGGGTTCCAAGACAAGTGTTTTGATCTCATGAATGTACCCATGTGCATCCATGCAGGCTTTGCTTGGCATTAAATAAGGGATGATGTTTGAGGACAGAGGTAGAGAGGGAAGCCTCTCTGACCTCCGTCAGGGAAGCGTGTGGCAGAAACAGGATAATAGGATTTGCTGCTAACCAAGCTTCAAGCTTGCTTACTCAACGCAGAAAAATACAGAATTATCTAGAGTCGCCAATTACAGTGCAAACCCTCCACATCATGCTCTGCATATGGGCCTGCTTGGCATGTTGAAGTGGGCAAATAATCCATTGAATTATGAATGCTATGTGGATATGTTGAATGGTAGGTTATGTTGATGTTCAGGCCTTAGTCCTTTACCTTTGCTGTGGCAGTCAATGCAGGTTATTCTGGGCAACATTGCTAGTGTGACCAAATGTCATCTTATATTACGTTTAAGGGTAAGCACTATTGACAACTTACAACTAACTGAATCAATGAAGGATGTATGTCTGCCAAATAGAGGCCAGACTGCAGTCATTGCATCAAATGGGAAATAGTGTCATCTTTCTACTCAACATTGCGCCAAATTCTCTGAAGTTTCCCTGGTGAGATTCTGTGGGCAGTGCACAGAGGTTGTTCCTAAAAGTAAGAGATTTGGCAACCCTGCCTCCAACTGATAAGTATAATACTACTGAAGAAATACGAGAAGTCTGTGCATATTACAGGGCTCACCATACAATATGATTTTCCAGCACAACAAGAATATGAGGTGACTGACGCATATACAGTGTGCACGAGTAAACCACAGACAGGTTGTTAGTCATAAAACAGCTGGTGAGTAAACTTGCTATGTGGTTACATACAAACTGCTTGTTATTCTCAAGAAAGCACAATGCAAAAAGGCATAACCTTGGGCCCCATCACAATGGTTAAATTGGGGCAAGGAGGCTCTTATCGAAAGCCCATTATGAAATGACTGTGCCACACAAATTGACTCATGTCCTGAACTAAACAAACCATTTGAGCAAGACACATGTTAATTTGGGAATTACCTTCAACTAGTATCTATTTCATAAAAATTTAGACATAGGGGGCTAGTCCAATGAATGATCTTAAGAAAGTGTCAAAAACAAACATGTATTCTATAATAGCCTAATCTACAATGATCTGATATTGCATTATTTGTCCATTAGCAACATTATGAGAAAGGTAAACCCAATAAATAATGTAGTTTGTTTTGGTTATGTGGTTGTTTGTTTAGTTGGTTGAAGTGGACATGTTGAAATTGCATCCATATCCTTGGAAATTCCCCATTCCTGAAAAGTCATCTCTTCAACTACACATTCATCAAACGCAAATATTCACTCTGCGAGCTTACCTGAAGTTCATGTGTGACCACTCTCATCGCGGTAATATTTTTTTTAAATGTCCAACAAACCTCGTGATTTCCCATTTGTTTGACAAATCACACAGCTTTATCCGATTGCGGGACCTTGTCTTTCTCAACACACGTGCGGAAAAACAAGACACGCCGTCAAAAAATAATTGTAGAAACTGCCAATGTCTGCTTCGCTGTGCTCGCGTAATGAGTAAAACGCAGCACCCAAATCCACGGATAGCTGTGCCACTGCGCAATGTGGCCAGGGCATTATCCGCATTAGCCTAAGGAATTACAAGTGCTCATGGGATGTTTGTAGGCCCGACTAGACTTGTAGGCCCGACAACTGATGATGCACCTAGGCCTGTCTGTCGCTATATCGCCATTGGATAACTGCATGTTTACAATACATTTAAATAAAGTCTCGTCAATGTTCTTCTGCCACATAGAATACACATGATCCAATGTTTTGACATCATGAGAAGATCTAGTTAAATCAAACAAAAAAATGTCACACACATTTGATTCATACACAACCCTGTGGGTTAGTAGTAGTAGTAATAATAATAATAATATTGTAGGGCTTGCCCTGTGACATACTGATATTGAATTGAGATGAATATGGTAGTTTCCCCCCCACAAACTCAGAATAGCAGTTGTAAATAGACTAACTGACCCAGATTAACATGTGGTAATCCCCAGATTAGCCTTTATCAGGATCTCCAAGACCACTTGTGTTTATTTTTGGCTCGTATGATTCTCATAACTATTGGAGCATGCATGACTATTGGCACTGACTTTTACAAATGTCTACCCACATATTCATATATTCAAAAAGGATCAACGCAGAGGATTACCTCAGCCAAGAAGGTTGGTCCATTTACTTTGAGTTTTTTGGACCAATCACTTCAAATCAATAACAAAACACTTGCCATTGGCTAATACAATATTTTAAACATTGACACCATTTATTTTTGATATGGTCAAAGAGGCCTTAGAACAGAACATGAGTAGTAATCAAAATAATGAACAAAAGGAACAAAAACATGTTTTCTCCAAGAGTTGCTCTCAAGAGGTGTTGTAGCGGTTCATGTTGTACTGTACATTGTATGACCTCCAGGTCACAGAGGCAGACCTTAAATCTGCAGACATGACCTCCCAGTAGCCATAGTGCTGCCGACATCCTTCCCCTCCCCCACGGGCGTGAATCTTCTAGACCTAAGCAATCTCCTCTGCCTTGGGGGGGCTCTCCCCTGGGGTCCCGTTGGTACTGCCTGCGGGAGCCTGCTGTTTGAGGTACTGCTGGAGTATCAATGAGAGGTGGGCCGGGTGGCGCTGCAACATGGAGGCTGTTTGCGAGGTCAGCATGGTCAGGCCACTCACCAGCTCTCCCTGTACCACGGTCACTGATGGCAGCTTGGCATAGTTCAACACCCCCTGCCGACTTAGCAATATCTTCTCTATACAGGCCCCTGAAACAGTGGGAGGAAAAGTAAGGGATTACACAATTGCTTGTATGATAGTAGCTTTACTGAAGTCAGGGAATAACGTTTTGCTATACTGAGAGTGGGACCACCAGATTGCATTGAAAAAGTATTTACTTACCCAATAATACCATCTGAGGGCTGGTCCTCAAACTCAAAAGCATTTCCTTCACCTTTGGCTCTTTACTAACAAATAGAACTGTCTGGCCGATGAATAGAGGCCCCATGTTAATGTAAGGGCTGTCTGGCAGGTAGGACCTCATCACCTGTGGTTAAACAAGATCAAAAAACATCATATTAACATCTTTCAAGATGCAATAGGCGATACAATTTGCGTCATAGTTACAATATGACCTGGTTGGGGATAAACTTGATTTTGATGCCATGCTTGTGGAGCCTGTGCTTGAGAAGCAGCATGTCCTCTGAATTGGTGGCGTTGTTTTGGATCACAGCGATCATCTTACAGTCCTGGAACATGGTCTGCAAATCCTTCTTCAAGAGCAACACCAGACCACTTTCCTGTGAATAAAGCAGTATTCATAAATCAGCCATCATCTCGATACCAAGCCAGCTCACATCACTACTATTCCTAACCGGTTGGGTGGGTGGATGAGCTCTCCTTTCAGCACTAAACAAATATACATGTGTGCTTCTGAAAAAACAGCTCCAGTACACACACTGACATTGACGGGTTGCTTGTGCTTGTTTTTGAGTTATAAACACATGCACTGGACTTCACTGACCTCCTGAACTGGTTTGACGCGGGGGGTCAGAGCCCCGGGGGGAGCTGCAGGTTTGGGTGGAATGTATTCAGTGATAGCCATCAGCTTCTGTTTGAGGATGTGCATGGGCTTCCTGTGACGCGTGACTGCCTTAGAGCCATGCCGGACACTCTGTGTCAGGGGAAGCCACCCTGTAGACACACGTTACATTAACAATGGGTTTATAAAGAAGGGACTGAAAATAATAAATGTTTCTATGCAGACATTAAAACCTGATAACTCTTTTATTCCATGCAATGCAGTTAACTTGTGTGTGTATACATTCCAATAATACAGTATAATGTGTAAGTGATTCAATTACAACCAGTCTTTTACAACCCATCTTTCTGTCAATGTGACTATCCTTGCACAATGATGGTCTTAGCTCAGGTTTAACTTCAAAGAAAGGATGTATTGCAGCAGGGCTATGCAACGGATTTGCACTTATAGTGTACAGATCATTCTGTACATCAAGCTCTCTGTTATAACCTTTCACCCAAGAGCAAAGGCATGAAGTTGCAAGGTTTGAGTCCTGGTGTATGTTGAATGGCTGTTGTTGTTTTTGCAATGTTCTGCTTGTTACAATGTAGCCATGCAATTGCTACAATGTAACTAGCTTATTCTAATGTAGCAATGTACTTACTTGCTACAATGTAGCTACTTACAATGTAGCCTAGCGCTCTAGGAAGTGACTGAGTTTGCCTTATTTTAGTCATATTCGAAGTTAGCTGTGCGCTGTGTACTACAACCGAGAACATGGGCTCGTGCTGCAACATGACTTGACATGTAGCTGTATTTATAACGTTTTTATAAAAACGAGGTACGTTACCCTGTTTTGGTAAAAGCCTGCCACACAAGGTCGCCGCCATCTTTGTCAGGAAGCGTTGGAATGGGGGGCGTGAATCATACGTCAGACACCGATTACAGTTCCTACGTTCAAAACAACTGGGAACTCGGAAAAATATACGAGGTCAAGTCATGAAGCCTTGATTTTCAGGTCTAGAAATGCCCCGAGTTACTTGACCGTTCAAGTTGAGTTTTCCCAGTTGTTTTGAACGCGGAAAGTAGTGTCGGTAGTTTGGCACTTTCAATGCCGCGATCAAAACAATTAAAAGAACCACAAGACAACAGTGAACGTGTAAAAAACATGAAGTCAGTGATCTTCATGTCGGAAAGTAGGAGCTCTAGAGACAGATGCCCAAGTATCAGACTTGGAATTCTGGGTAGATTTTTCCCATTCGGATATCGTTTTTCCCCCAGGTTCCCAGTTGTCATGAACGGACTGAAGTCGGAGAATTCCGATCCCAGTTGTTTTGAACGCGGCAGTTGTTTCAATCATCTTACATTTTGCATTAAGGTGAACATGTATGCCTTTGAAGTAATTGTACTATCTGTGAAATGACGGATAAATGCGAAGACAGTGTAAAATATTCCGATTGATTTTCAGTTGTATTTATCGATAAAGTCAACAACAAAAAATAACAGAAGCAACAGGGTTGACTCCGCCACGAAAATAAGACCACGAAGTAAGGAATTTTTCAATGAGCGTGTCGAATTTGGTCAACAAAATATTGAATTGCTACATAAAGCTTATTTGATCGAATATACGTTTCGTAATGGCTATGTTGTTAAGAATGCAGTGGTATAAGTGGACGCACGTGGCATTTCGTCAACTTTGAAAAAAACTACTTTATATCGGAGTTGTGTTTGGGGTGCGTTCAGTTCGCTTGAATGTTTGCTACTTTGCGGAACGGTTTGTAGTGAACGACACATTTCCTCAAAACGTTTTTGAACATACTTTGACGTACGTTTGCTCCATTTAGACATATTCTGTGCCATTATAGCGTCCGTGACAGTTTGTGCAGGGCCGTTGTGGCTACAACCCCAGATGACTACTTTAAAATGGTGGAAGTCTTCAATGGCGCTGCGCATGTTAAAACGTCATTTTGGCCACTAGAGGCCTCTGTCATTCTGTATGGTTTGCTCCTGTTTGGTGGGTGTGGCTTGAAGCAACGAGGACGTAATTAAAGGGGCGTGGCCATGATGACAGCGTTCCAAAACAACAACCCAACCTCTCCCCGTTTTTCAACTGGACGTTCAGCACAGCGCCATTTCCATTCAATTGAACGCAGCCCTGTTGTTCACACGCGTATCTGCTCTCTCATTGGCTAGAACCTGATCTAGCCTTCTTCCACCTGACATATTTGAGGAGGTATTTCCATTGTTAGAGCGGTCACTCGACTATCTTGACAATATATTAAAACGTCTTTGAGCGAATGTTTGCATAATATTTTACGTAAGACAGCGAGCGTGATTACGTCGGCGTCAGGCTTTGCGTGTTTGTTGTAAAGCATGAGGCGCATACTCGGTTGCAATACGTTGAAGAATATCAGTGAAGTAGGTAAATACTTTCATCCCCAGGTTTCTTTGACAGCTTGCTGTCGAGCCTTATTTTATCAGTCATTTTGCACGAAAACTACCAGTGATTCTACAGCCATGGATCTCAGTGACATGCGAAAAAAATACAAAGGAGACGAAGAGGTGAGAATTGACGAGTTTGCTATGACACAAGCTACCTCACCTTTCTAATTTGGGTGAATGGCTATAAAGATGTCAATGGCAGGTGCAAATACTTGCATATTCCAGAGGCACAACAATGTCTAGCCAGTGTGCTTGCATTGTTTCAATTGTGTATGAATTACGTTGACGACCCCAACATTTTCATTGCATCAAGTATAAAATGTAAATTCAATGTACTTTAGTCATATGTTAAATCTGCTCACAAAGCTGACTTCGCTTACGTCCAGCGTCTTGTGATGTAATGAAGGGGCTTCTCTCCACCAACAGCTCCTCCACTGGCAAAGGGAACATAAGGGCCCCTATTATATATCAGGGGCCCAATCAGGCGGTTGCAACTTTACAGAGTGTTGTAGAACAGATAGATAGTGTAGTCATATAGAACAGAGATTTGTGGCACCTCTAGTCATATTATATTTATCATCTGCTACGTTTTGACGTTTCACCTCACTGCGTAGCCTACACCCCAGCAATTGGAGTGATCAGAACTTCATTGAAGATGTCATAATAAACATGGGCCAACGTTGAATTCCCTAAATGCTTATGACTTCAATGTAATGTGCATTTTGATGTAAAAGCCTCTATCTTAACTTGTTTTAGTGCTTTGAAGAGAATCATCTTGTTTCTCTGGACCCCATCAAGCAGTTTGGAGATTGGTTTGATCAAGCCACAAAGTGTCCTGAAATTGGAGAGCCCAATGCAATGTGTATCGCCACATCCACCAGGTGAGTACCCCCATAAGTAGTCCCTCAAGCACAATGCTTGCTTCTTAAGCTAAATTGTAACACATTTTCTATCAATCTGTCTGTTTCTTCATAAAGAGATGGACGTCCATCTGCTCGAATGGTCTTGTTAAAAGGCTACAGTAAAGAAGGCTTCCGGTTCTTTACCAACTACGAGAGCCGGAAAGGTGGAGAGCTGGTTAGTACCTACTACTGTCACTAGGCAGGCATCTTCCTCCCTTTCCTCTCAAGTGCATGTGTAGCACATGGGGATGTGCGAAACTTACTCCTCAGCCCGAAGTGTCCCCACTTGCGCCAGTGATTAGCTAGCTTTTCACGTGACGCCGACTGGTAAGACGCTTATTGAGGTCATGCATGCTAGCAAGGCAGAGGTCCTGGGTTCGAGCCTCAGTGTGAGCCGATTCAGGAGGAAGTGATACTTGCTAAGTAAGCAACGTGACGTCCTTTGCACCTGCACCACTAGATTATGTCGTACTACTTCTGTTTTCCGATTTTACATCTGATATTTTCATATCCCTTCCTGTAGGAGAGCAACCCTTATGCATGTCTGTGCTTTTACTGGGAGCCCATCAACAGGCAGGTATGTGCTTAATTTTACCTCTTAAAATGTAGCGTACTTGTTAACCCATTGTTTCAATATCTTCAAATATCTTTGATTTGGTATGATGAATATGTTGTGATTTGGGTTTTGGATGAATTAAAGGGCAATTCCATCACTTTTCAACCTAATTTCGTATCTCCAGCACAATACCAGTGTCTACATATGTGAAGACAGGTGCATTTCTATGTTGTTGTTTTTTTAATAAAGAAGTTCAAAAGTTTTACATGATGACATCATCAAAAGGTAAAGCATTTTTAAAAACAGTGATTTTCAAACACTATGAGATGTGTGGTGATGTGGAGAGAAAGAAAATACCCTAACTTTGGGTAGAAACTCATTGCAGGTTAATCCTACCCGGTAATGTCACAGAGAAGCGTTATTTTTTTATATTTCTTGTCTTTTTAACCACAGATCATAGAAATGTGCCGTTTTCTCATGTAGACACTCGGCTGGTGCTGGAGATAACGAATATGGGGTTGAAAAGTGGTGGAATTTCCCTTTAACTAATGCAGGATGACACTGAATTTGCTGTACAGTTAGTTGGCACTCACTTGAGAATGTGTGTGTGCAGGTCCGTATCGAGGGCAATGTGGAGAGAATCCCCTACCAGAGCTCCTGTGACTACTTCCACTCCCGGCCCAAGAGTAGCCAGATCGGGGCCGTTGTGAGCAGACAAAGCACTGCAGTCCCTGACAGAAATGTGAGGACCACCAATGTATTATAGAGATCCACCATTGGACTTATTGCCAAAATGAAGGAAATTAATGAACATATGTGAAATCTGCCGGTTTTATTTCACTCTGCAGTACCTGAGACAGAAAAATGCAGAGCTGGAGGAAAGGTACAAGGACACAGATGTCCCCATGCCCGACTACTGGTTAGTATATTAAATCACCAAACCTGTGCAGTAAATTGTCTATCATGTAATCTCAGTTAACCCAGAATTAAAATCTGAGAAATTTGGTCAGATGCTATCCACGAGAGATGATCTATCACGTAAGCCTCTTCTTGTTTTTGCACATTGTCCCTCTATCTTCCAACAGGGGAGGCTATATCGTCAAGCCTTACTTGATAGAGTTCTGGCAGGGTCAGACCAACAGGCTACATGACCGCATCGTCTTCACGCGGCTGAAAAATGGAGAGAGTGTTCTAGAAGAGTATGAACATAATGCTGAGGCAGGCTGGGTCTACCAGAGGCTATCCCCTTGAGGTCAGTTACATTAGGGGAAATGGACTAAAGGCAAGGCTGGAGATTGGGCCTAGCGTACAAGTCACTCATGATGTCATCATCGTCAACCAAATGACCACCGTCATCTCAATGCAGTAGGAGCCTCTCATGTTGATGTTGAATAACTACGTGCTATATGTGTGTCTTAGAAAAAGCTAATTATGGCTTGTTTTCTCCAATCGTTCTTGTTTAATAGCACATCAGTAGCGATTTTATTTTTATTTATTTTATTTTCTGGATGGTTAGGAGGCTTGATTGCCTGTTGTCTCCAGGGCAACAATGGGAAATGATCAACGTGATATGACTATACGGTCTAGCACGTAACCTGTGATGCGAGGTTTTACGAATCTCAATATGCTGTATGGCACACTTTACATTCCCTGACGCTTGACGTGCAAAGTCTGTCTAGTACAGTAGTCAATGTTGGATAATTATTGACAGTTAACCGGTTATCCAATGAAAATGCATTTCCGCGACCTCAACAACCCCTGGAAACTCTGTACTTGTAAAAAGCGCAATCTCCAGTACTGTCTGTCTGTTATTTAACATTTGTACTTGAGTTCCACTGTATTGGATGACATGTTCTGTCTAGCAGCTAATATGTCTTCTGAAGGCCCAAATCCACAGCAGTTTCTCTGTCATGTAATACAGATAGCTTATTAGACTGTAGTCCCTGTGTTGAATTTGTTATGGATTGATTGTCATGTCTGTGGCTCAAACTGCCTTTTTAATATAGGTAAATTAAGATTAGAAGAGTTGACGTGAGTTCAGTTGTGCCAAGGTAATTCAGTGTATAAAGTCAGTCATGTCTGAGAATGAGCTTGGTTGTTCACTTGATTTTCTTGGTGTGTGAAGACCTCTGTATTCGCGACAGTTTAAATGGCACATCCGAGTTGTGATCGACTGAATGGATCTGAAAATGTTTTAATCTGCAAGTGAGTACTCCGTGCTTTTTCTGGCCAAAAGATGTCGGTGTTGCATGAAAAAAAGCTAAATTTTACCTACCAGTAAGTATATTGCCATACACCTTGACTGACATTTTGATGTTTTTCAATCAACTTTATTTTATGCAGATCTTTTTAGCGTGTTAGATTAAACAGAACTGTATATAAATAAAGAAAATAATCACTGGATCACATTATACTCTGACTTGTTCTTATGGATAGACATGCCCTTTTCTGTGATCACTTCAATACCATGTATCCCTCACATCTCCTGTCTGACTCCATTTACCCAAGCCTCGCCACCAACCGGACTCCGACGAAGTGACAAAAATCCCTGATGGAGGGCCCAGTTTACACATTCTTATATCACCATGTCGTAAACTAGACTTCTTCATATCATTACAGGTCATTAAATATACAACATGTGTAACTAAAACTGGTGAAAAACACCACCCATTCTAATATGTTTGCATCAATGAACCTTGAACAGTGTTGTGGATGTGCATGATGATAATTCAGCTGGTTACAGTATTATCTGTGTACTTAGGTGTGGAGCCCACCTTGAGAGTGTATATATGTTTTGTACCAATAAGACTATGGATATGTTGTTGTCGTGAATGGTGTGGCTGTCTGTTATGCATGACTAAAAAAAGAGCCTAAAAAGCATGCACCTGGTTATGTGCTATTTCTCTGCCCTGTGGTTCTCATCACTGAGACTGTGTTCAAAGAACAGCATAGGGTTCTCAGGCAGTGTGGCACGGATCTTCTTCTTCTCCTTGAAGCGACCAGAGTGGGACACCTTAACATGGCGACCTTTAGTGGCCGACTTATCCACTATCTTCTCCAGTCTGGCACTGAATTGGTTGTCCATTGAGTCTGTGGGGAGCTGAGGGCTGTTGTGATGCTCCTTATTCCCAGCGTTATTACCATACTCTTGGGGGATCTCGTACAGAACCTTTGCCTCAGACTTCGTACGTGAGAAGGTCAGCTTCCACCAGCTAGGGTCAGCCATGGCACAAACAGAGACTGGAGGGGGGATTGACCTAGGGAGGAAAAGGGCACCTGGTTATGTCAATCAGTAACGTGGGTCTTTGTGAGAGTTACACAGTAAGAGGTTTCAAGTTGAAGTTCAAGAGACGCAAGCAGGGGGGTTCTTGTGACAATGTTGACATGTTTCTTGTAGTTGATTCCCTGACTAAATTGACTCATTCCTTACATTTCAGGGCAAAAAGGTGAAAATGATCCAGACCTTCAATATAATAGCATTCATTAGCTGACAATGATCAACTTTTATCTTGAGAGTTAAAGACACACTCCAGCTGTAACACTTGTGAACTTTTCCTGTTGAAAAACACAAGTAAACATACAGTAATGTACACACAGACACTTAATGGGGAAAACATTTTTTGGGAGCAAAATAGGGTTTTTAAGACAACTGAAAATTTCAAGGAGATGGTCTGATGTGATGTCATTGCCCCCCCCTCCCCCTTGCTTGTGGGAACAATAGAGGAAACCTTGGAACTACAGGTCAAGTGTAAATGCAGACAAAGTTGACATTTTTGAGGTAATGATAGATTTTGGCCATATTGACTGAATATAAAGAAAACATTTAAGCAGGGATTGACATTGAGAGTTTCACTATTTCCAGGGACAAGTGAACTGAGCCTGCTTTGAGGTGGACCCATGGGGCTTAAAAAAAGAAAAGTGAAAACAACCAAAACTTATCTTATCTAATTCCTCCCCATTGTTTAAGATGTTTACGTGAAAGACAGAAAATGTATGGAATTCATGGCAGTCGGGCAAATTGAGCCTGCTCTCAGAATTGTTTTACTGATAACCAAAATACAAACAAATCCAGTCCTGATCTTTCTTTTCTCCCCTATGTGAAGGCAAATGCTTTCAAGCACACGTTCCAGGTTGGCTGGTGTACTTTCTGTGTGTCTATATTCTGTGTACTTATCTTATGAGTGTGTATTTATTTACCACAGGATTCATGCTGTAAATTGTTAACTCCCTTGTTTTTTTTGTGTTTTTTTTTTTACCTGGCAAGCCAGTTAAGAACATATTCTTATTTACAATGACGGCCTACCCCGGCCAAACCCTAACCCGGACGAAGCTTGGCCAATTGTGTGCCGCCCTATGGGACTCCCAATCACAGCTGGTTGTGATATAGCCTGTAATCAAACCAGGGTCTGTAGTGACAACTCTAGCACTGAGATGCAGTGCCTTAGACCGCTGTGACACTCGGGAGCCCTTGTTAGCAGTCTCTATCACATCACAGTGATAAAGACTAATCGAGGAGATGACTCATCTGACATCTGATACAGGCTCTCAGCTAATAAATTAACCGACACATTGAGAGGATCTCGTGCCTCTTCCATGTGATCTGATATGAACTCAGAAAAAACCTTTCGGCTGATGAGAAAGCAACTTGTTTCCTGAATCCACTCTAGATACACCAACACAATACAAACTGCCAGGGGCGCAACTTTCACTGCATTTCTGTCACCCAGATTTATCATTGAAATGTGATACAAAACAGGGCAACTGTATGCTTTAGGACCATGCGGACACCTCCGAGTGGTCAGGTAAGCTGTTTGGAGTGTTTATCCGACTTTATTAAAAAATTATGTCCCCCCCACTTCTAAAACCAAAGTAGCGCCCCTGCAAACTGCATCCTTTTCCATTTTTGATTTGCGTGACACATGCAAACAAGTAGCAATTACAAGAGCACACATATTAAGCCCAGGTATTGCGATGCTTTGTTCTCCACTGTCAGTATGAGGTGTGCCCCAGCTCTGTCACCTGGCAACCTTTTAGCCAACATCCGTTCCAGTTGAAACGCTAATAGTAATAGACTCACCCTTTTCTGATGATCATTTAAGCATGGTGTTGTAAGAATACAGGCATACCACAAATACTTTTTAGAATGTGAGCTATTTTGGGTATACCACAGTGTGTTAAGTTATGGGGTTAATAGATGTATCATGTTATCTACCATTAATAGCATTAAAGCAGGTTATATTCATGTTTCCTTGAGTTGTTTGGTGCAACATACAATGGAGATGGCAAGAATGAGACAATGCCAAGTTTCCGGTCAACCAAGCAAGTGAATGCCACAGAAACGTGCTTGTTACAGTCTATCATAGTCGAAAAATAAAGCAATATATTTATAAGTTGGGTTGGTTCTCTGGGAACTCCCTCTATAGAACATGTTAATTTGCTTAAAACGCCCATATCTATTCTGATATGGCTGTAGTCCACAATTTATAATTTAAATGCAACAAGTAACAGATTAATTTTCATTGCCCTTAGTTTGCCCAACCCCATGGCATGAAGTTTACCCCAGCAGTCTTGACAGTACAGCTTGCTGTGGGTTTGATATCACACCCATGCAAATGTACATGTGAATTACATCGCTTTCTTATCTGAAACACTTGGCATTGGCAGAGTTTGGTGCTAGGCATATGCCTATGTAGTGTAAGCAAGAAATAACAATCTGGGTCGGCGCATAGTAACGTCACTTTGTCACTGTCATGTTCAAAGTAATTGTGTTATTTCTTTGATGCAATCCTTGTTCCGAGCTAGTTTTACTCTTTGAGTTAATTAGCATTTTCTAATTGCACTTATTTGTGACCTGGTTGTTTACAGTCACAGACACCCAAGAAGCAGATACGGTTGCTCCCCAAGATGAGCTTTTATGGCTTTGTAGTGTTTCTAAAAAAGGTGCAGTTACCCTCCTGGCTCAGTGTTGGACTCCTGTTCCCTGCCAACTTCCTGACTAACTATGACATAATGATTTATAGGGGTTGTAAATAGTCAATTAACTGATTATTAACCCTTTATTTTCAATATATATAAATGTTTCAGAAATGGTACCTTGAAGATAGAATCTGCAGTTGAAAAAAGTGTTTACCCCTCTTCTGTTTTGGTAAAAAGCTGAGGGATGGGCCTCAAATTCATAGACAGAGCATTGGATGCAAGAACAGACCACATCAAAATTATAGTTTTAACCATGTTTTCAAGGTTTTCAGTGTTTGTTTACATCTATGAGGTTTACAAACCTTAGATTAAAAAAACATTTTGTGTTCTGATGGAATATGACAGTTGAACTAAGCTCACGAGGAAATTTATAAGTTATAAATTAATGATATGATACCCATTGATTCTTGAAGAATATAAGTCCAGAAACGGATGTAGCAACTAAGGATTCTAGCTAATGGCTAAGTGTTACCTGAAAGAGTTTAACCAGGTTAGATTGATAAGTTTGACCATTATTCTACCATCTCTCTGCCATCTTCGATTTTACCTTTACAAAGAGAACTCGTATGACTCATTTGGGGTTCTCAGTAGGTCCTGTTTAATAAGTTACTCTGTGTTCTGCAAAGCTTCAAAGATCACAGTGAAGGAACACCATGTTCACGCTGAACACTGAGAAATCACTAATTGAGTACAAAGCCTTTCAATGATACATTGTTTGAGCTTCTGAAAGGTGGGTCCAAGGACATCTACTGTACTGTATGCCTGAGCTTCCCTGAACACAGAGCTGGAATGTTGCAACAGTCTTGGGTTTCACTTTGGCTGCCAGGTTTCCTTAGGTTGGTTGCCATCTCTTTTCAGCTATTGCATTCCACTCCTTGTCACTCCTATCACTTGCCAAAGAGACTGGCAAATGACAGGAGTGGCAAGGAGTGGAATGTTAGCTAAAAATACTGGTAACCAAACTAAGGTTCACTGTTGACCTATAACATAGAGGTTGGGAAAGGATGCTCTGAGGGCACACTGATTTCTCACATAGCTGTGGCCCTCGTGTCTCTCCATATTTCTTGTTTATCAGTTGTGACCTATCTGGACAGTTTAAATCATAATTTTTTCTATGTCAGAAGGGCTGGCACACGGCTTGTACCCAGTTGATTTAGCATTTAGCATAATTAGACACTATCAACTTGATGCCACGGAAATGTAAAATGTAAGCAAATGTACTGTATCAGGATATTTTGAATTGGATTACATATAGTGAAATGCACACAATAAGAAACTGTAAAATACATAAAGGCTAAAACCCATCCTCTAAAAACATAAACATAACACAAGTAGGACATTGACATTCCAATTATAAACATTCCTACTAGAAATAATGGTCCCTTAATGGATGTACAGTGTGCATGAATATAATTCTTACCTTGTTGATGGAGAATTGGTCTCTGTCCTGGAGAGGGAGTGGATTTCAGATGTGAAAATGTCCAACCATATCTTAGTGCTCTCCTACTTAGAGGTTCTGCATTAATTTCTTATACTTTATTATTCTCTCTTTCTCTTCCTGTTCTCTTTTCACATTCACTCAGTTTCTCAGTCCTCCTTATGTTGACACTCAGGTGTTCCGCCACAGGTGCAGTCTCTCTCTCTCTCTCTCTCTCTCTCTCTCTCTCTCTCTCTCTCTCTCTCTCTCTCTCTCTCTCTCTCTCTCTCTCTCTCTCTCTCTCTCTCTCTCTCTGTCTCTCTGTCTCTCTGTCTCTCGCTCTTTCTCTCTTGCGCACACACACACAAACACACACACACCAGTGGAGACTGGTGGGAGCAGGAGGATGGACTCATTGTAATGGCCGGAATGGTATCGATGGAGCGGAGTCAAACATGTGGTTTCCATTTGTTTGATGTGCTTGATACCGTTCCATTTATTCCATTACAGCCATTACAATGGGCCCGTCCTCCTATAGCTCCTCCAACCAGCCTCCTCTGACACACACACACACACATGCACACACACGCACACACACAAAGACAGCCAAATACAAGCAAGTAAATGTAACAACCATGTGATTTGAAGGGGACTTGTTGTCAGAATGCCCAACCCCTTTCAAGAGTACTGTTAATTAAGTTACTGTCCCACTGGGCACACACTGGTTGAATCAATGTTGTTTCCACGTCATTTCAATGTAATTATGTTGAACCAACGTGGAATAGATGTTGAATTGACGTCTGTGCCCAGTGGGGTCTTACAGTGAACTTGAGAGGTGTGCAGCTTTCCAGTTGGTAAATTAATGCACTATTACAACCCCTCTCCTACCGCAAAACTGGATCTGTTTCCAAGTGGAATGGAATGGAAACAACTAATTTTAATTGGCCAAAGCCATGTTTTCTCATGGCTATAGCCATATCATTGGAATAATATGCTGAAACAAAACACTCTGACGAGTGACGTGGTAATAATTTGCCTTCACTAATGTGATTGGATCATTGGATATCCTTATGTTTGCAACAATGTTTTTCCAGTTACCATCCCTGGGTCGCTCCTCTTTTCAGTTCGCTGCAGCTAGCGACTGGAACGAGCTGCACAAAACACTCAAACTGGACCATTTTATCTCCATCTCTTCATTCAAAGACTCAATTAGGGACACTCTTTACTGCTGAAAAGACCTCAACAAAAATAAATGTTCATTCAACTTTTGAATTAATAGCCTGTCCACAGAGGAGAAATACAATGTGTCACCATTGCTCAAAGTCAGAGGGGAAATCACAGTCAAGGAATTAATTCCCAGGCCTGCTTTGCAAGTTTGAATAACATTCAACATGACTTGGGAAATATTTGCTTACAGTAAACTATGACCATATCCAGGCCACTTGGTGATGTAGATCATGTTTGGGTAGATTCATCAATGCTGGTAAGCTATTAAATAATAAATTCATTGTTTCATTCCAAAGTCCTGCATTGAGCCCATGATTGAGCCCTGATTAATTTCTGCTCAAGACAGAAATTAAAACTGAGGTACAACGCCCTCTGTTGGTAGACGTCACCCAATCCGGAACTAAAATATTTACCTACTAGAATCAGTCCTAAGTATGGTACAATTCCATTGGTTTATGAGAGTTCGCTTTCCTACCATCACGTTTTTCTATTGGTCCTTCGTCTGGTAACGTGTCGTTTTGGGTGTAAATAGTGGAATAGCGGATTAACTTGAAGAAGTCGCAGAAATATAACTGCAATGTGCCAAGAATAATACAAATCCAACAATTCCATGAACAGTTGAAGAGGCGATGGAGGTACATGTATGCATATATGTTGTTTTTCTTCAGAACAATGGCTTGAACAGCTGGTTTGAAGACTGTTCAGATTGGCCTGCATGGTCTCTAGATACTTCTGCTGAACTGTCGATCAGTAAATATTTTGATGAATTGCTCTCCATTATCTTGTTCTCGCAGATTAATTCGTGCACGGTAGTGTTAGTAATTTACACCAACCCGCTACTATATATATCTATCCATATATTGATAACAAGCTATCTAGATGTCAATGTCCCACAGATTGTCAAAAGCACTCCTTTCCATCCATATGCGCTTGTTTATATCTAGACTTTCACTTTGACCTTTCCTATGCTACCACTGTTCACGTGATAATTTAGGAGCTACAATTCTCCTTTCTCAAATGCAGTTGTTCAAGTAACGTTATTAGGCTAACATTTAACCTCATCCTCTCAACAGAATCTTCAAAATCTTCCTATTGACATACAGACTAGTAAGCTTTTAGGTAAGATTGGATATAGTAATGAATGGGACATTTTTCTACGAGTCTTTGGATTTCTGTAGTGGTACATTGACCAGCTATCTCCTGTAGACTGGCTGGTGGACCGACGACACTGCAGTCTGAAATGGCAGAGTGCTGTAATGAGCATCCGGGAGAAGATCAACGCTGCGATGCAGGACATGCCAGAGAACGAGGAGATCAAGGAGCTTCTCTCAGGGTCCTGTAAGTCCCTCACTCTCCTGACTGCTCCACAGCCACTATTCAGATAAACGCAAATGTCTGGTACTTGCCGTTGACATACCAAAATATAATAGTGCTGTCCTTTGTTATTGCAGACATCCACTACTTCCACTGCTTGAGGATAGTGGACATCCTGAGGGGGACTGAGGCCTCTTCCAAAAACGTCTTTGGCAGATACTCCTCTCAGAGGATGAAGGTGAAGTGACATACAATGTCTGACAGTTGTTTTTGTCATCGTTTATCCCCCAAGTAGCCATCTACAAACCAGTGTTCTCTGTTTTGTTGCTGCAGGACTGGCAAGAAATAGTGTCCCTCTATGAGGCAGACAATGTTTACTTGGGTAAGTATGAGATGAAATAGTGGCCCACCTATGAGGCAGACTATGTTAACTTGGGTAAGTGTGAGATTAAATAGTGGCCCTCTATCCTGGTCGTGGGGATCCACAGGGTGTGCAGGCTTTTCAGCTAATCAAGGGTTGAATGATTTGTAGTTTAGTGGAATTTAGTTTTTTCGTAACACTGCGTCGGAATTAAAGCCTTAGCACCCTGTGGGTCCATGCTCAAGACCCGGGATGGAGGAACACTGATGGAGGATGTATGAACTAAGATTGGAATATAGACTGGTGAGACTTGAGTGTGACTGAGTATTGACTCTTCCCTGTTGTGTGACGCAGCGGAGGTGGCCAGCTTGTTGAGCCGCACTGTGAGCTATGAGGGTCCGGCCCTGAGGAAGCAGGTAGCCAAGGCCCAGCAGCTTCAGCAGGAGTTGAGCCGGAGAGAGACTGAGTGCCAGAGCTCTGCTGCGGACCTGAGGGAGCGCTTCTACGCAGGCTGCAAGCAGTACGGCATCATGGTGAGGACACACAGAGTGAAACGCTGTGGTATGCATGTGGTGAAAACAGAGGTACAGCATATGCACAGTGTTACGCTGATGCATAGGTACACTGATCCATACCTCAAGGCAAGGGTACAGTGTGATATTCTGTATTTAAAATGGTACACTTTCCCTGTGCCTGGCTGACACAATTTATTTCTCTCCCAGGGGGAAAATGTGGCTCGGGAGCTGCAGGCTCTGGTGAAGGATCTACCAACGACTCTTGGGGAAGTGGGGAGGGACGCCAAGCTAGAGGAGCAAATCCAACTTTACACAGCCTTCACAAACTTTCTCTGTGACTGGTGAGTGTGAAACCCTTCCAGGTTCTGTGGAAAACACAGGGCCTTGCTGGGTACGTCTTTTTGAATGGCATCAGTTGTTGAGTAAGAGTTTGTCGTCCTGCCACAGGGATGAGCCAGTGCTGCCCATGCTGACTTTTGCCCAAAAGAGAGGTAACCCCACGTTCTATGAGTGGCGAACTGGAAAAGCACCAGCGGTCATCGAGAGGCCTGTAATGGAGGAGGCGCCCCCTGATACGGTCACAGAGGAAACGGTTTGTTGATCTTACACAATCTCTATCATTATAAGTTGGTCTAAAAGATGAGAGTGTCCGGGCTGCATCTTGAAACTAGTGTGAAATACTTTTAGGGCATTTGAAAATATCCTCTTAACTTTAAATTCACACACAATTCATTGTTATAGTAAGACGTCATGCTGACGGTGTGTGTCTGTATCTCTATGTCCATTCAGATTGACTGGGGTGACCTGGGGTGTGGGACAGGGGCAGAAGGGACACAGGATGTGATCACGGTGGAGGATGGAGGAGTGGACTGGGGCATCAGCCTGGAGCCTGGCTCTGAGGTAAGAGTTAAGAGAACATACATTTTGTTCTTCATACATTTCTGTATGAACATTTTAGTGTTTGCCATGAATCTTACTTTCTATTTTCTTACTTACTTTCTAATCCTCTTTGTGGCTTGAGGCACATAAGGCATCCATAAGATGCCTTTTATCTCTTTATGTGTTTTTGTTCCCCATAGGGCACAGATGCAGGTGTCATTGATTGGGGAGAGAGTGAAACCCCTATAGAAATTGAGATCTTAGATATGGGCACGGACTGTGAGTATTCTTACCTTTTTATACCTGTAGCTGTAGACAAAAAAAAAACGTTTCATAAATTCTACTGCGCAATGTATCTTCCGCATGGTAGCAGCACATTAAGAATATGAAATGTAACCATAAACTATGGTCGTGTGACCAGGTCCTGATGGTGTGGCCAGGGGGGAGGATGCTCTGTCTATATTGGAGACCCCACAGACCCGCAGCCAGTACATCGACGAGCTGATGGAGGTAGGTAACCATCCGGCTCTAATGCACAACCCTCTGGTGTTGTATGACAACTCTATGGAAAGATTTTGACAAGCCAGTCTCACTGTAATTGTGCATTTATCAGATTATGCTTTGAAATGCGTGGTATTGAAGTGCGTAGTATTACCTTTTTCCGTCGTAAGATTGCAATGTACGAGTTGCTCTTAGCGCACCATTGTTTACTAACTGGAGATGAGAGCGCAGACTGAGCCAGTGTGGTTGTGTGTTGGGCAGTTGGAGGTATTCCTGGCCCAGCGGCTGAGTGAGATGGGAGAGGAGGGCAATGTGGTGGCCATGTGTCAGTTCCAGCTGGCCCCCTCCATCATCCAGGGGCAGACCTGCCAGCGCATCCAGGAGATGCTGGCTGAGGTGCGCCACCTGCTGCAACGGCTGACCAACCTACGGATGCAGCACCTCTTCATGATCCAGGCCTCGCCACGGTGAGTCTTCGCCACAACACTACAACTGTCAGCTTCATCAGTAGTCATCTCTATCATCTTCTCAGACCTCTACAACAACCAGTATTGCCATTAGCTGGTTCCTTGTAAAGGGTATTCAGGGGAACTCCCCATGCTGAGGCGGTGTGTGTGTCCCAGGTACGTGGAGCGTGTCTCGGAGGTCCTGAGGCAGAAGCTGAAGCAGGCAGACATCCTCGTGCTGAAGCGGGCCACACTGGCCGAGAAGAGACAGGAAGCTCTGGAAGAGCAGGCCACCCTGGAGCCCCGCATCGACCTCCTGGCTCAGCGCACCCACCAACTCCACAAACTGGTACTGTCCATCTGTCTCTCTCTCGTATGTTTCTGTCTGGTAGATTACAATGACGACAGGCAAGTGTGGGACCCACCTGACCTGTGACTTACTTGTGTTGTGTTTTACAGATCGAAGCGGACATTTCAAAACGCTACAACAACCGGCCTGTCAACCTAATGGGAGTCAATGTGTAGCTGTTGTAGTTCACCCAGATTTGTATCATCGTCGTAGCTCCCTAGAAAAAATAAATGTTTGATTTGATGTAAAGGTGTGTTGTTATGAATACTTTTTTCATTATCTGCTGTAAACAACTCTTCAAATAATATACTGACATTGTTGTACCTGTTTTTAAACCGCTCCTAATGTTGCTAGGCAATATAGATAGTAGATGTGAAACAGAAATAAGAACAAGGTCGGGAGTGAGTATACACATAATGCACTTGAATGAGACGCACAATGTCAACTCCCCCTACCGTTACACAATTCTTGATCTAAACCTCAGCCTTCTCCTTGAGCTCTTTGTTACTGCAGCCTAAGATTCTAACATGTTGTGATCTCCTTTTCACCCCTGGGCTGCTAGCTGCATAATCACACTCCCAAAGCCTCATGATGATCGCAAGATTGAGAGGCTAATGGCCAGTATCATTGAATCTCAACAGATGGATAAAAGGGAGGGAAAGGAGAGTAGATGGTTTACATGGGACTAATAACACATTATTCTGTGAAGCTGCCTTAGAGGGGTTTCTTTTGATATCACACAGACAAAGAAAACCACTTATGGATAACGCTGAGGCTGAGTCAGTATTGTTGAAATGATCTGCACTGTATCCCAATATCGATGCATGTTATTGTCATGCAAATACCCTAGATGATGATGGTGGTGATAAGCAGGGTGTACAGTTCCCCAGAAAAATCCAATGGAGATGAGAATTTAACATTTATCAAACCAATCCAACATTAGAACAATATCTCAATTTCATGGAAATATGTTAGAAGTTTCTCATTAGTTAGCTAGTCAAGTTTGATTATTTTATAGAAATCAATTTTAATCTGCCTCCAAAACAATGTTAAGGACCCTGGGACTGAAAACCTCCCGCTGCAACTGGATGCTGGACTTCCTGACGGGCCGCCCCCAGGTGATGACGGTAGGAAATAACATATCCTCCACGTGGCCACGCACGACTCCCAACACCATTAAGTTTGCTTACGACACGACGGTGGTAGGCCTGGTCACCGACAACAATGAAACAGCCTATAGGGAGGAGGTCAAAGACCTGGCAGTATGGTGCCAGGACAACAACCTCAATGTCAGAAAGACAAAGGAGCTGATCGTGTACTACAGGAAACGGAGGATTCAGCACGCCCCCATTCGAAACGACGGGGCTGTAGTGGAGCGGGACGATAGTTTCAAGTTCACTAAAGATCTTTCATGATCCACACACACCAACACAGTCGTGAAGAGGGCACGACAACGCCTCTTCCCCCTCTGGAGGCTGAAAATATTTGGCATCTACAGCTGGACCATTGAGAACATATTGACTGACTGCATCACCACTTGGTAAGGCAACTGCTTGGCATCTGACCGCAAGGCACGACAGAGGGTAGTGTGTGCTGCCCATTACATCACTGGGGTCGAGCTCCCTGCCTTCTATTTTTGTTCAGCATAGTTAGTCCGTGTAGCTATTTGGCTATCTACATTGGCCCTTTTCCACAAGCTTTTTTTGACTCCTCACACGCTGCTGCTGTTTATTATCTATCCTGTTGCCTAGTTACTTTATTCCTAGTTATATGTACATACCTCAGTTTCCTCATACCCCTGCACACCGACTCGGTACTGTCTTGGTGTGCTTGGACCATGTTAGTTTGTTGGTGATGTGGACACCAAGGAACTTGAAGCTCTCAACCTGCTCCACTGCAGCCCCGTCGATGAGAATGGGGGCGTGCTCGGTCCTCTTTTTCCTGTAGTCCACAATCATCTCCTTTGTCTTGATCACGTTGAGGGAGAGGTTGTTGTCCTGGCACCACACGGCCAGGTCTCTTACCTCCTCCCTATAGGCTGTCTCGTCGTTGTCGGTGGTCAGGCCTACCACTGTTGTGTCATCTGCAAACTTAATGCTGGTGTTGGAGTCGTGCCTGGCCGTGCAGTCATGAGTGAACAAGGAGTACAGGAGGGGACTGAGCACGCACCCCTGAGGGGCCCCTGTGTTGAGGATCAGCGTGGCGGATGTGTTGCTACCTACCCTTACCGCTTGGGGGCGGCCCGTCAGGAAGTCCAGAATCCAGTTGCAGAGGGAGGTGTTTAGTCCCAGGGTCCTTAGCTTATTGATGGGGGCACTATGGTGTTGAATGCTGAGCTGCAGTCAATGAATAGCATTCTCACATAGGCGTCCCTTTTGTCCAGGTGGGAAAGGGCAGTGTGGAGTGCAATAGAGATTGCATCATCTGTGGATCTGTTGGGGCGGTATGCAAATTGGAGTGGGTCTAGGGTGTCTGGGACAAGGGTGTTGATGTGAGCCACGACCAGCCTTTTCGAAGCACTTCATGGCTACAGAAGTGAGTGCTACTGGTCGGTAGTCGTTTAGGCAGGTTACCTTAGCGTTCTTGGGCACTATGGTGGTCTGCTTAAAACATGTTGGTATTACAGACTCGGACAGGGAGAGGTTGAAAATGTAATTGAAGCCAGTTGGTCAGCGCATGCCCGCAGTACACATCCTTGTAATCCGTTTGGCCCTGTGGCCTTGCCAATGTTGACCGGTTTAAAGGTCTTACTCACCTCGGCTGCGAAGAGCGCAATCACACAGTCTTCCAGAACAGCTGGTGCTCTCATGCATGTTTCAGTGTTATTTGCCTCGAAGCGAGCATAGAAGTTGTTTAGCTCGTCTGGTAGGCTCGTGTCACTGGGCAGCTCTCGGCTGTGCTTCCCTTTGTAGTCTATAATGGTTTGCAAGCCCTGCCACATCCGACAAGCGTCAGAGCTGGTGTGGTACGATTCGATCTTAGTCCTGTATTGACGCTTTGCCTGTTTGATGGTTCGTCTGAGGGCATAGCAGGATTTCTTATAAGCTTCCGAGTCCCACTCTTTGAAAGCGGCAGCTCTAGCCTTTAGCTCAGTGCAGATGTTGCCTGTAATCCATGGCTTCTGGTTGGGGTATGTACATACGGTCACTGTGGGGACGGCATCATCGATGCACTTATTGATGAAGCCAATGACTGATGTGGTGTACTCCTCAATGCCATCGGAGGAAACACAGAACATATTCCAGTCTGTGCTAGCAAAACAGTCCTGTAGCTTAGCATCTGCTTCATCTGACCACTTTCTTATTGATCTAGTCACTGGTGCTTCCTGTTTTAATGTTTGCTTGTAAGCAGGAATCAGGAGGATAGAATTATGGTCAGATTTGCCAAATGGAGGGCAAGGGAGAGCTTTGTATGTGTCTCTGAGTGTGGAGTAAAGGTGGTCCAGAGTTTTTTTCCTCTGGTTGCACATTTAACATGCTGATAGAAATTTGGTTGAACGGATTTAAGTTTCCCTGCATTAAAGTACCCGGCTACTAAGAGTGCCACCTCTGGGTAAGCGTTTTCTTGTTCGCTTGTGGCAGAATACAGCTCATTTAATGCTGTCTTAGTGCCAGCCTCTGACGGTGGTGGTATGTAAAACAGCTACGAAAAATACAGATAAACTCTCTAGGTAGGTAGTGTGGTCTACAGTTTATCATGAGATAATCTACCTCAGGCGAGCAATAGCTCGAGACTTCCTTAGATATCGTGCACCAGCTGCTATTTACAAAAATACATAGTCCGCCGCCCCTTGACTTACCAGAAGCCGCTGTTCTATCCTGCCGGTGCAGCGTATAACCAGCTAGCAGTATGTTGATAGTGTCGTCGTTCAGCCACATCTCCGTAAAGCATAAGATATTACAGTTTTGAATGTCCCGTTGGTAGTTTAATCTTCCGCGTAGGTCATCTATTTTATTGTCCAAAGATTGCACGTTTGCTAGCAGAATGGAAGGAAGTGGGGGTTTATTTGATCGCCTACAAATTCTCAGAAGGCAGCCCGCCCTTCGGCCCCTTTTTCTCCGCCTCCTCTTCACGCAAATCATGGGGATCTGGGCCTGTTCCCAAGAAAGCAGTATATCGTTTGCATCGGCCTCGACAGACTCATTAAAGGAAGGAAAGGAAAAAAATGATTTTGCCAGTCCGTGTTGAGTAATCGCAGTCCTGATGTCCAGAAGTTATTTTCGGTCATAAGAGACGGTAGCGGCAACATTATGTACAAATAAAGTTTAAAAAATAAGTTACAAACAACGCAAATAAACAAACAAAAAAACACAATCGGTTGGGGGCAAGTAAAACGTTTGCCTTCTTCTCCGGTGCCATCTTACAAACCGTGAAGAGGGCACGACAAAACCTATTCCCCCTCAGAAGACTGAAAAGATTTGGCATGGGTCCTCAGATCCTCAAAAGGTTCTACAGCTGCACCTTCGAGAGCATCCTGACTGGTTGCATCACTGCTCGGCCTCCGACCGCAAGGTACTACAGAGGGTAGTGCGAACGGCCCAATACCTCACTGGGGCCAAGCTTCCTGCCATCCAGGACCTCCATACCAGGCGGTGTCAGAGGAAGGCCCTAAAAATTGTCAAAGAGTCCAGCCACCCTAGTCATAGACTGTTCTCTCTGCTACCGCACGGCAAGCGGTACCGGAGCACCAAGTCTAGGTCCAAGAGGCTTCTAAACAGCTTTTACCCCAAGCCATAAAAACACTTAATCAAATGGCTACCCAGACTATTTGCATTGCCCCCCCACTTTCACAGCGCTGCTACTCTCTGTTATCATCTATGCATAGTCACTTTAATAACTCCACCTACATGTACATATAACCTCAACTAACTGGTGCCCCCGCACATTGACTCTGTATCGGTACCCCCTGTATATAGTCTCGCTATTGTTATTTTACTGCTGCTCTTAAATTACTTGTTACTTTTATTTCTTATTCTTATCTGTATTGTTTTTTAAACTGCATTGTTGGTTAGGGGCTCGTAAGTAAGCATTTCACTGTAGTCTATACCTGTTGTATTCGCTGCATGTGACTAATAAAATTAGATTTGATTTACTGGTACCCCATGTATATAGCAAAGTTATCGTGTGTATATTATTACCTTTATTATTACGTGTTAGGACTTTTCTATTGATCTTTTCTTTCTCTCTGCATTGTTGGGAAGGGCCCATAAGCATTTCACTGTTAGTCTACACCTGTTGTTTACTTAGCATGTGACAAATAACATCTGATTTGATTTGAATGTATTATAAGCATACTGATAATTCTAGCAGTGGAGTGGACAGATGTTGGGCCTTTGTAGCCCAAAAGACTAGGGTTGCCAAGGCAACTGGCCCAGTGTCCCCTGCTGTTGTCACTCTTGGTCATTGATTGCCTCTCATCTCACCAGCTTTCTCTGCTGGCATTGTCTATGCACATACATACCCTCTTTAAAATATACTAAATATATTTTCTTATGTCTTTTATTGATGATGCAGTATAATGGAAAACTGCAAATTGCCAGATACCTATTTTGTTCAATCCAGTCATTTATCAGGTTGTCATTGCAAAAAAAAAACATTAACACATCATGGGGCTCATCATACAGTTAATTTTCAAAGGCATTGAGAATATGCTAACACTTGTTCATCATTGATTTTGCAAGGTCCAATCTTTTGCAAATGAATATCTTAAAAATACAAAAACAATTGGCATTTATTTATTATCGGGACATAAAGTTCACATATGCTACAGTATTATGCTTTATCTAGATCTACAGCAACCAGAGGTCAGGGTGAATGCAAAGTTTGAATTCATGTTTGACTGAACTGAGGACAAACTTGCGTTCTGCATGATCACCTATTCAAATCTCAACCTCTCCCTAACGTCAGCAGTCGAACATGGTTCATTGAAGTAAAAAAAAAAAAAAAAAAAGTTAAATATTACCTCCATGCATTTGTCAATTATCCATAATCAGATATTTCACCTTTGATCCTCGACAAAATCCATGTTAACAATACTTGTTCTGGGACAGGGGAGGTCAAAGCTGGAATCCATATTACCCAACAGTGGAGGCTTCTTCCTCAGCCTCTTCGCCTCGTTCTGCAGTTTCTGCCGGATATACCCTTTAATTTCCGCATCTGTCTTTCCAGGAAAAAAATACTGAACTGTCCCTGTGGAAATAGTCACATGAAATGTACATTTGCGTGCGGAACTCCCTTAAACAGAAATTATTACAGTTGTGCATAACACGTGTTTTTTCTCTCATGTACGTCAATTCATAGAGGTGGTTGAAGGTTAGAAAACTAGGTCGGGAACAGTTAGGAAACAGTGACAATACAGTTATTACGCAAGAAAAACCAAAGGCTACAACGATTGTAGATATTTATTTAAGACATTCCAACTATCTTTTTCAAACAATAATCAAATAAACATTAGCCTAATAATGCATTTTGCACTGAACCTCAGTGTTCTGTGCTGTCTTTATTATGTCTCCCAATAAGGTATGTTGAGGGAAAGGCTGCTTACTCAGTATGGCCTGGACCTCCTCAGTAGGGAGAGCAGGTTTGGTCTGAGACCTCTTGTTGTACACCAGCCCTGAGATGGAGTGGGAGGCTAGGCAGTCCCTCTCATACAGCCCTCGCAACAGGTCATTGGTCAGTTTCTGAGCTGTAGTGCCAGTGTTGCACCGTTCCAACAGCTCTGGGGTAATGAACTGAGGACAAAATAAGATGTGTATATATAAGACTTGGAGACTGACAACCAGTTCAAAAGAGGAAGGGTGTGGGTGTAGGTCAAGTTTTTTTTTTTTACACCAAATATTCCAATGGGAAGATGAAAATAAGCATTATTTCTGGTAGGTCCAGCCCAGGTAGTACCTCATCCATTTATTTAAATGTTGTATCCCATTTCGTGCCTCTTGAACATGACCCAAAAATTTGTATAGTGGTTTATCTGTACCTCAGTGAAGAGTCCATCCCTATGGTGCCTGTGTAGTTTCTGGGGTAAGGCCCCCTGTTTCTCCCACTGCCCATTCATCCCAGTTGGGCAGGCCAGTAAATCTGGGGTCATGGCATCTCCACTGACAAGTCCTACAGTTAGGCTAGGACGTGATGCTTGGACAGACGTCTTGCTGTCCTCATTCGACCACCTCTGGGTCTTTTCAATCAGGGCTTTAAGGTTTCTGGACAGCTCTCCACAAGCTGTCGAGTCATCCACACAACATGTCCTAAACATTTAACTTCACTCTGGATCAAATGTGTAAAGTTTCAAGAGGATTTCATTCATTCATTTTAATCTCCTCACCTGTAAGGCACTGAATTTGGTCTTTCAAGCTTTCCATCTCTCTTTGCATGCAAATCACCATAGGAATGAGTTTCATCTTTGAGTATGACTGCAGAAACTCTGACTCCTGCAATGACAATGCAAAATCAGAATTGGATGTTGGGTATTGGAAGGAATGTTCAAGATAACATCACATCACAAATTGTCCACACCTGTACAGAAGGAGTGGGTTGTGTGTGTGTACAGGCATACCTCTGAATTGGAATTGCTGTCCCTCAGGTGATACAAGTTAGGATTGCCCAGCTCAAAAGCCTGTAAAAAATAGGATTTCAAAGTTTGTATACAGTTATCATCCAAAGTTTTAACTATTTTATTACCATTACGAACTTTCTCTGAAATAAGACATTGACAAGTAACTTTCATAGCCTATTTCATGAGATACCCTTAATAACAGGACAACATAAAAATGACTGCTTTGAAGTTGTGACATAAAGTAACAAAACATATAAATGCACACTACACACAGTCCAAAAAAGAGCTGCCTTTTGTTCAATGGAGAAGCAGTTCCTTTAGTACCATGTTTAACCCCGTTGTTCTCCATGCTTGCACCCCAAGCCTAGTGTCCATTGGTCAAATCACAGCTAACAACAACATTTGCCATTCTTGGTGGTGCATTTATTATAGAATAGACATGTTTCAAGATATACAGTATGTAACTGTATAAGTAACAAACCCTTATCCACTTCTGGAAGCCGGCTGAGGATGAAGAATTTTCGTCGACTTTCTCTTTATCAAGATACATCTGTTTTCTTCTTTTCTGCACCCCATGCTGTTAGACAGTTATGGCATGATTAAGTTAAAACGCGTTTATTCAAACTCACAGCAGTTGTTGATATTTTAAGATCAAAACATTTTATGGCAATAGGCTACTCTTACAAAGCTTACATCTACTTTTTGAACCCCGTCTTCATCTCCTTCACTTTCGTAGTCAAGGACTCGTTTCGCCTTTGATTTCCTTCTCATATTTCTATTCCATTAATTGCCTTGCAGAAAAACTGTGCCCAGCATACTGCACGTGTTCAAAATATTGGGGAATACTGATAAGTGAAAGTGTCCTGGGTAAACGGTGGAGGGTAACGCAGGAGGGGACGCTTGCTGTCGTTCTTCTACTCCAGAACCATCGTGCGAAGACATCCCCTTTGATGCCCAATCCCCATACTGAGAATCGCCTAAACAGAGAGAGGGAGTGAGGATTTTATACACTGAGGCGTAACGTGGCACTGTTACGTTGTAGCCGTGAATGATTCGATAATGATTTGTATCCCTCTCAAAGTTACATTGTACCTTTTACTACCTAATACGTCACTTTGGGGTGATGATAATCAGAAAATTACTTTTAATTTTACCAATAAGAATTGGAAGAGTATTTTCATTCCTTTTACTTTCTATTATAATTATTGACACTATCAAAGCATACTTTTTGTGATGCATGCATGCATTGCATTAAACAGTCAAGGCAATACTTTTGTTGAGAGATGATAAGCTTGTGTGGTGATGTAACTGAGAAATTCGTCACAGTTTCAGTTAATTTGCTACAAATTGATAGTTCATAAACATATTTTCTTGAAAAGAAGATGCATTCTTTGAAATACTGGTCGATTGATAGTTTAGAAAAAGACCATTACATTCACAGAAAAGACTAAGAGAAATATGTATTCATAGTGTATTACAATGGCTTTACTGTATGTGCCACAAAATACAAAGAGCATATATGCTCTCCAAAAATAGATTTAATGACACATCATGATGCACTTGAGTAATGTCTACAAGCCAAATTGAAGTTGATAACTGTGATAAAAAATAATATTTTTCAACAACTTTTTGTCCACATCCTGGATATGTATCAATCCAATCTTAATTAAACTTTTAATAAATTGTCAAAAAAGGTTAATTAAACAGTGGATGTTTTGCCTGCTTAAATGTGCTCTCTTGCCATCTGGTGGCATCCATCCATCATGATCACTCACAAAAATCCATGATCCTTTACTCAAATACCGATTTTGTCTCTGTGGAAATTAACTGGCGGTCTCTTTGAGTAACAAAACCTATGAAAGTATGATTTATCCCAATACACTTCATAAATTGGAGATGGTGTGGAGATGAAGATTAGGTTATTCAACCAAGTTGGACACTCCTGGACTGCTCTTCCTGTTCCACTACCTCGCTGTTGGGTTAACCCCTACCTGTCACACCCTGATCTGTTTCACCTGTCTTTGTGCTTGTCTCCACCCTCCTCCAGGTGTCGCCATCTTCCACATTATCCCCAGTGTACTTATACCTGTGTTCTCTGTTTGTCTGTTGCCAGTTCATTTTGTTTTGTCTAGCCTTCCAGCGTTTTTCACATGTTCCTGTCTTGCTCTAGTTCCTGTTTTCTAGCTATCCCGGGTTTTGACCATTCTGCTGTCCTGACCCTGAGCCTGCCTGCCGTTCTGTACCTTGTCACACCACCCTGGATTACTGGCCTCTGCCTGCCTGCCATTCTGTACATTTCGGACTCTGCTCTGGACTACTGACCTCTGCCTGCCCTTGACCTGTCGTTTGCCTGCCCCCTGTTTCTGTAATAAACTTTTGTTACTTCGAAACTGTCTGCATCTGGGTCTTCTCCTGAGCCTTGATATTACCAAAGTTATGTTATGCACTGACTGCCTCAGACTCTGAGTCTAAGTGTATCGCAGAACTTGGGATGGGGCACTCAGAGTGATAGTTGGACACGATAGCAGGATACATGGCAGACACTGTAAAGACATACAGACAGTAGAGTTAGAAACATGTATTTACGTGTCACTCCACAATGATACAATAATACAAAATGCAGATTTTACAAAAAACAGTCATAGTCAAACATGTTACAGACGTCATCTATATTGCATTACGACATCTGCGGTCACGTCTGGCTCAGTTGGTAGAGCATGGCGCTTGCATCGCCAGGGTTGTTGGTTCGATTCTCACGGGGGACCGTAGGAGTTACTGACAGAACCATGATGTACCACTAGCCACTTTAAACAATGCCACTTAATATAATGTTTACATACCCTACATTACTCATCTCATATGTATATGTATATACTGTACTCTATATCATCTACTGCATCTTGCCATCTTTATGTAATACATGTATCACTAGCCACTTTAAACTATGCCACTTTATGTTTACATACCCTACATTACTCATCTCATATGTATATACTGTACCCTATACCATCTACTGCATCTTGCCTATGCCATTCTGTACCATCACTCATTCATATATCTTTATGTACATATTCTTTATCCCTTTACACTTGTGTGTATAAGGTAGTAGTTGTGGAATTGTTAGGTTAGATTACTTGTTGGTTATTACTGCATTGTCGGAACTAGAAGCACAAGCATTTCGCTACACTCGCATTAACATCTGCTAACCATGTGTATGTGACAAATAAAATTTGATTTGATTTGATTTGACTGTTCATTCTCTTATAGCTCTATGCTCACTCTACCTAGTAGTATGCAGACTTTGTTTAAATTCCGCTGTCTGTATTATGTCTCTAAATGTTGTCTACCACTAGCAGCAACATACAGGTATCACCAAGTAAAATTCTGAGTTGTGTGTAAATGTACTTGACAAATAAATGGTGCTTCTGATTCAGATAATGGAAAACCTCTAGGGGTAAACCTACCCTATGCAGATATACCATGGAATTATTAACACAGATTATAGGAACAAGTGTGTATTTAGGCCTACACACAAAAGCTCACACAAGAATTTGTCCCTATGACGTGGTTTCTGTGGGAAAAGCTGTGATATAACGTGTAATGAATGAGCCATATGACTATGAGCGGTGTCAGGTAGCTTTGTAGTTCTGCCCCTGAACAAGGCAGTTAACCCACTGTTCCTAGGCTGTCATTGTAAATAAGAATTTGTTCTTAACTAATTTGCCTAGTTAAATAAAGGTTCATTTAAAAAAATGGGCCTATGACTTGAAGTGCAAGTGAACCCTTAACTACAAAAATTATACGTTTCAATCAAAAGTTATATATTTCTGAGCAATTTTTCAGGCATTCTTAAGAAGTTATGTTGGAAGTTGTATCTCTTATCTCCTGGATCATCCAGCAGTTTGGGGATTAAAATAAGAGGATGAAAATAATAGAAAGTAAAATAAAAATGTAAAGAAATAAACATGATATAAAGCACATGCTGTTACACAGGCATAATATCCTATGCATAATTGTGAAACCAGTTGTTTACTTTCTGTGTGAATTATTATATAATTAATAGGCCTAGCCCTATCCTATTTCTCAAACGAGTTTGACGTTTAGCCCACAAAAATCGACTCATTGTATAGAAAGGGCTGATTGTTGTATTCAATTTCTATTTTAAATATATAATATGACATGAAGTTGACTTTTTTTCAGTCTAACTAAAGTTAATCATTGATTTGTGAAGCCAGGGATTAAATTCGGTGATTTTCACTGCGGTGATGAAAACATGCGCCCTAGAATATTCTACGCATGCTCTGTGGGAAGCCTTGTTTTGGCGTCAGACGCGCTGCTGCTAGCTAGAAAATTTGAAATATTGCAAGTCATGGTGGGCCATTCAATGGGGGGAAAGGGTGGATAATGACTTTGGGTAATGCTTATAACACATATGAGAGAACTCTTCTGGATTCAGATAATGGTTATAGAAGTTGGCCGACTTGTGGGCATACAGGCAAATGTATAAAATCTTCACGCGTAAGTATAAAATAGGTTTTAGCTAGCTAGCCAACTAGCTTTGTTAGCTAGCTACAGAACGTTAGATTGCGTTAGCTTGTAGCTAATTGTGCTTGTGTTTTTTGACAAGCGACTTAAAGTTAGCAGATGGATTATCTGCTTCTTGTGTCTACATTTATTTGAGTGGCAATACAAAACATAGTTTAAAATACATTGTAACCGTTACGTTAGCTAGCTAACTAACGTTACATTTTAGCAATTTCTCTTTCCCCGTTGCTGTCACATCAACATCCCGCCCCAATCTTTACCCATTGGCAAAAATTTGTGAGGATCCCATGTTGTGCTTGTATCCTTGTTTTGTTAATGGTTCACCAGCCTGTCTGTTGTCACTGCGCCACTTGTTGCTAGGGAGGTTGCTTGATAGCGGAAGTGAGCGCTATCAACACTTCCCACTGGAGTCTGGACGATAAATACCGTTGGATGCTAGCTATGATTTTGTTAGGTTGCCTACTTTTAAACACTATTGATGTATAAACTGATGCATCGTTTTCATTGATATTAATTTAATGTTATTTTGTATACATCGGTAAGCTGGAGATCTTGAAAAGAAAATGGATGAGAGGGAGACTGCAAGGGATGGGTGTCAGGAAGCGTAGCTACTGAACCAAGAGACCCTCCCTCTTTCACCTTCACAACTATCTATTCCTGCACTGGCCTGGGTGATCCATTTCACTTGTTCTGCATTGTCAGGTTGGCTTGTCTAATTGGTCTTCATCTTAAATTGGGGTTGAGGTACAGTGTGTCCTCTAGAGACAGTGGCCATTAAACCTTTCCACTGGGACCCCAGTTCACAATTTAGTTGTAGTCATGAACAAGCTCCCCTGATTCACCTAGTCAAGGGTTTTATGATTAGTTGACATCTGGAATCAGGTGTGGGGTCCCCAGGGGGAGATTTGAAAACCACTGCTATAGAAAGTGGAGATGTGATGGTTTGCTGCTAAGAAGTAGGGTTCTAATTGTTCTCTCCCATAGAAATATGTGGAATGTGAGACTGTTTGTTATCTCATTTATTGCCTCTGCACTGGCAGTGCATATGATTGGTTTATGCTTATGAGTTCAGTGTGCATTTTATTTGGCTATTCATGTTGTTTTTATCAGTGCATTTGGTCATCTTAAATCATGTGTGGTTGACAAGCCTGTTTGTTTCAACATATAAGGCCATACTCACATTTCATTTGGCATGAACAATGTTTGATTCATTCTGCAGCTGTTATGACATATTCTTTTGACATTATGTAATGTAATCTTTTTTTCTGTGACTAAGTGAAATTTGATGGTAGAACACAGGCTCAGGTTGACCTAAACTTATTTACTCAACAAGTAATATTTTTTTTTTTATCTTGTCATTACATTTTAAAGGCATCAACACCAAGAGAAGGAGGTATAATTTGTCCTTGATCTCTCTCTCTCTCTCTCTCTCTGTGCAGATATGGGAGGACTTACTAATGGGGAAGACCAAAACCTGACCTAGAAAACAGTTCAGCCTTTGACTGATATTGGACTCCCATACAAGACCACAGAAACCCTCTACATTCTATTCACATCATAGGCCAACTCCAAAAGTCGCTCTTCACTTCTGTCATATCTTCAATTTTCATACTTTCATTCTTTATCAGTTTATCTCAATATCAACTATTGTGGAACTCAAGTTTTCCGTTGTTTCTATTTATTTTTTACTTATTTTTTTTACTTTCACTTTTTGTTCCTTTGTAAAGAAATGCTTTACCTGAAAAAGTACTTCACAGAGGGCCTGATTCAGTTCACCATCCTCCTGAGTCTCATTGGGGTGCGGGTAGACCTGGACACCTACCTGAGCAATCAACTGCCCCCATTGCGAGAGATCATCCTAGGCCCCAGCTCGGCCTACACCCAGACGCAGTTCCACAACCTCCGCAACACGCTGGACGGGTATGGCATCCATCCCAAGAGTGTGGACCTCGACCAGTTCTTTACCACCCGCCGGCTGCTGAACCAGGTGCGCCAGCTAGATCGCCTGTCAGTGCCCAGTCCAGAACTGAGCACGTGGCTGGTGCACCGCGACCCTGAGACTGTGGTGTCTGCCGCCAGCCAGCCCAGCCCCAGCATCACCCTGGACAATGGGACCGGCCTGGAGGACGTGAACAACTCCGAAGCCCCGGCCATGAGGGGGGGCGGCGGAGCGCCTGAGTCCACCTACAATCTGAGTGGAGAGGACCGAACCCTGGGAGCTGTGGCCCCCGAGGACAGCCAGGAGCAGGGCAACAGGGAGGGCAACGCTGACCTCACCAAAGAGGTAAGAAAGCATGCAATGATCTCACCTCTACTCAGTATCACAAGACTAGGGCAAGCTGAGGCACAGCACGTCTATTGTAATGTACAGGGATATATTACTAGGAGCTTACTGTATTTAGCTGTCTATCAGAGACCCATTGTATGTCTGAACCTTGATAAAACACAATTGTAATCAAATGGAAGTTATTTCTGGCATTGTGTAATCTGCATTATTATAAAGTCCTTTTTCCTACATTAGAATCATCCTTTCCCCTAATAGTCACAGGACCACCACTCAAGACGCAGTGTGGTTTTGGGCCAAACACTAAGCCATTGTTAAAGCTCTAGAATGAACAGAGTCTCCCACTGGAGTGGAATCACATGCTTTTATGGTAATTAAGTGGCTACGGTTGAATCCGTGTGCTTAGCTTCAAGTTACATGATCTGAAGTTTAAATCTTATGTATATCGCCACGTGTTGACCTATCTGAGGATGAAAATATCAAAATGTAAAGCCAACCGTATCACAGCTGAAGCCATCTTTTGACTATTGCACCACAGTCAAGTAGTTCTCTCTCCTTGAAGTGCTTTTGATTTAGAATGAAGTTGTGTAAGACAAGATGGTGTACAACTCAATCAAGAGGGCTCTTTGTAGTCCTGACATCTTTCTCATCTGACATGTCTTTTTCAGGACATTGATTTGATTGACATCCTGTGGCGACAGGATATCGACCTTGGCGCAGGACGGGAAGTGTTCAACTACAGCAGCCGCCAGAAGGAGAGCGAGGCGGAGAAACCCAGCCCAGAGGAGAAGAAGGAAGGGACAGAGGCACAGGAGAGCTGGAGGAACGGAGTGAACCTTCAAGAGGCTCAGCCTGTGGATGGAGAGACAGGGGAGAGCATACCGGAGCAGGTAGCTAAGGGCACAGATTGTGTTTTTCATGATCCTGTGTCCACTGCAGTTGATAGTTAAGGGAGTGACCTCTGTGCTGTCTACCCCTCCCCCTCAGCTCACAGGCCTTGGCTCTCAGACTTCACTGTCTCTGCAGGAATGCCTGAGGCTGCTTGAGGCCACCTTCCCTTTCGGAGAAGAATCTCCTGAGGTAAAGACATTTGCAAGCTGTCTCAGGAGACAGAAATGTCTTCATTTAAATAAATGTAAACAAACCATGATATTACAAAAGGTAGATTGCCTTTATGGTCTATTATAATCTCAACATGTTTGTGAGATCATTTTTAAGGTAAACATCTGTTATCAGTTTGTAGCCCCTGTAGTCACTGCTGAGCTTGCAGTGGCCAATGAAGAAGCTCCATCCACATCTCAGGGGCTGCCACTGCCTCCCCCGTTGCCCCAGCCTGTGCCCCAGTTGGACCTGGAGCAGCAGTGGCAAGACATCATGGCTATCATGGAACTACAGGTTTGTACTTGTGCTTTAATCACAACTGGTTCTCCCAATAAATATATTTTTTTGTTGTTAGATGTTCTCTAACCAGGTTTTTCCTCTTTGAAGGAAATGGAGGTTAACAACACCTCTGAGAACTCCTTCCTCAGCACTACTTCCAACAGTGCTAATACCAGTGGCAGCACAACTGAGTCAGGCTCGGTTGAAAGCTTTGGACTTACTCGTTCCTCCACCCTTATCCACCAAGATGTCAGCCTTCACCAGGCCTCCCTCCCTAGCTGCAGCCAGGATTTTCCCACGCTTTTCAATCCAGAGATTGATGGCACTAGCACCCCACGCCCTCCCTTGCTTAGAATGTCCTCCAGCTCCAACTCCTCCAGCGTCAACTCTACATTCGGAGCCACCAACCTGACTGGACTCTTTCTCCCACCGCCTCTAAACAGCACCAACAACATCACTTCGACCCCAGTGTTGCCTGACCCCTTCAGCAGTCTGCTGGAGGAGTCAATGCTGGATGAGATCAGCCTGCTGGACCTGGCGATGGAGGAGGGCTTCAACCAGGCCCAGGCCTCTCAGTTGGAGGATGAACTCGACTCAGACTCAGGCCTCTCCCTGGACTCCAGTCACAGCCCGGTCTCCCCGAGCAGCTCTGAGACCTCCTGCTCCTCTGCCGCCTCCTCCTCCTCCACCTCTGCCACCTTCTCAGAGGAAGGGGCTGTGGGATACAGCACTGACTCTGAGTCAGTCACCGTGGAACCAGAAGGTGCTGTGGGGGGCTACCAACCCGAATTCAACAAGCTCTGCCGCATGAGCTATCAAGACCCTTCCCAGTTCCATGGGCTCCCTCAGCTTGACAACATCAACCACAATCACACTTACAATTTACCACTGTCTTCCTCATTAGATGAACACCCAGAGCTACCGATTCCCACTGGCAAGAAAATGGGCCGCGAGAAGCAGTCGAAGCTTCAGCCCCAACAGGACTTCCTGGACAAACAGTCGAGTCGCGACGAGCGCCGGGCTCGGGCCATGAAGATCCCCTTCTCAAATGAGAAGATCATCAATCTGCCTGTAGAGGAGTTCAACGAGCTTCTGTCCAAGCACCATCTGAGCGAGGCCCAACTGGCCCTCGTTCGCGACATTCGTAGACGTGGCAAGAACAAGATGGCGGCCCAGAACTGCCGGAAGCGCAAGCTGGATACCATCATCAACCTTGAGCAAGGGGTGCACGACATGCATCGTGACAAGGCACGACTTCTGAAGGAGAAGATGGAGTTTATTCGCTCCATCCGTCAGATGAAGCAGAAAGTGCAAAGCCTCTACCAGGAAGTGTTCACCCAGCTTCGGGATGAGGAGGGCCGGCCCTACCCCCCCAGCGAGTACTCGCTCCAGTATAGCGCTGACGGCAGCGTTCTGATCATGCCCCGCAACATGACAGATCAGCAGACCCGTAAGCCCGACAAGAAACAAAAGGACAAAAAGAAGTGAGGAGGAAGCTGCTGCCCTTTCTTTAATTTTGCTAAAATCACTAAGAACGATTTCTGCAGACGCAAGAGGTCTTTTTTTCTTTAAGAAGATTCTTGTGAAGAGAAACATAGCATTGTTGACTACTCTTCCTGCATTAGGTATTTTTTCCCTTTTCTTTTTTGGTTCCTGCGTTTTCTCTGGAAAACGACTTTGAAGCGGTTCTTCATTTGAGTACTGAATTTATTGTTTAGGTGGGGAAAAAGGAATAAACAAGGAAAATAAGGGGTTGAAAGGATTCTCTGGATCCTATGGCACCAGCCCAGTGAAGAGGAAGTTGATAAATAATGTTATGAAGTGAAGGGACTGGTATCAAGTGAAGTGGAGTTGAAGAAAAACAAACATTTAGTCAACATGAAATGGGGTGTAAATTCCAGCCCATCGTTAGTCAGCGTCGAACAGATTGTTAAACCAGATTTCTTGCTTGGGCCTTGACGTAATTGGTGGAGTGTTTCTGGAGTAAGTAGAAGAGGAAAGCCAAGAGAAACTTGAGATAAAAAGCAAGTCCATCATCTGGGATACCATTATCTTATACCGCCGATAATAACCAAATTTGTATGGTTTACTTCACTTGTTTTCTGGGCAAATGTCTAGGTAGTCTTGACACTGCACTCATTCAAAATGTGTTTGTATTACAAACACCACCGTTTTTGATTGGCCAATGTCATTGACTTTGAGTCTCTTTGACATAGAACTAGAACACTGGAACACAAAAAAAGAGAGGCTTGGAGAGTATTCTTGGGCTAGCCATGATGGTGGAGCATGACGGGTGTAGGAGATGGGACGCTGAGGAAGAAGGCACACACTGCATAACAAATGTACCAGCTTCTGTATATCTATACATAGCACTGTAATTTGCCCTTCTAAAGCTTGGCTGTATGCATCGTGCAGTGTCTCTGGCTATCCCTCTGCCGCAGGTTTAAGGATGAGCTCTTCTGGTCATTTTGTTTTAGTTTTCCACAATTTCTCATACTCTCCAGAATAAGATAGGTTAGAGGTCTTGCTTCATATCATCTTAGGTCTACTCCCTGCCCTTATTGCATCACACACTGTGTGTTGTGCCTGTAACCACGTTGCAGGACAGGGAAACTCACAATACTGATTTGTGATAGGCCATCTTTGCAGGAACTACTGCATGAACTGCAGCCCTGTGGAAGTGTCGCCTGTTAATTACTAATCAAATGCACCCATCTTTACTGTCATTAACATTAAGTTGGTTGGTTTTCTTGTAAGGTGACAGAGATAAGCAGTTTGTCTGTCCAGTAATTACAGAGTTGTAGCCTTTGAAAGAGTAACTTGGGAATATTGTCATTCTATTTGATAGTGACCTAAACCAATGGACAAGATTCAGTTGATGAATAGCCTAGTTGTCAGCTGCAATAGTTTACGGGTCATTCATTTGTGTGGTTAGAAAAGTCAATCAATTGAATCGAACTGACAAGAAGAATGTGTGAAGTGAGCACCTTGTTTTCGAATGCCTTTGTTTCACAAGCACATTTTATACATTTGTTGGTTTTTCGAACAAAGGTTATTGGACTGTTTTCATTATGTTAGAAGTGCTATTATCTGAGCTTGTGTTTTATTAGGGTCAAAATTGTGTTTTAGCATGTACCCCTAACAAAAAAAGATAATTAGTATTCCATTTAATGTGGCAGAGATGGAGAATTTGAGTATATTTGAGAGCCCCAGATCTACAGTAAAGGGGGGGACAAGAACTAAGTTGCTGCAATGATGAGAATGACCTATGTTCTTATTCATCCACATAACTTTCATTGTTCTTGTCATCACTAACCTGAGAGGGGAGCCAAGTAAATTACATTGCTTTTAATCAAATGTTTCATGCAGTACTAATACTTTTAGCAGGAAATACATTTGGGGCGTCTCAAAATTTAAATGAAAAGAAATGGGACAGCTGATAAGTTGTTAGTTCTTGCACTTGAGAAAACATTTGACATATTCAGACATGCAACGTTCACCTGCATTGCAACACAATGCTAAACCCACTAAGTTATTACTACTCTTAGCGCACTGCATTTGTTAGTCTTGTTTGTTCTGTAAATATTTAAATGTTTCATGTTTTGTCATTCTTTCTGTAGTTTGTGTGTTTTGCACAGCCTTCTCACCCCTGCTTTGGGTTTGGTTGTGCAGTTTCTTTGGTTTACTTTAAAATATTTGCTGGCAATCTGGGATTGTTATTTTATTGATTTAATAAAATCAATGTTTTTATTTTCATCTGACTGCACCATTTGTGTTATTAATAACAGGGTGAAATGTGTCCATAAAAGTATACTTGGGGAATAGGATGTCCATTAGGTTTTGTGAAGATGAATACATCAAGCCTTTATAAATGTAGCTATCCAAGTATTTACACAAACTTGTAGTTATTTGTCAGAATGATACTGAGACAACTGTAACAAAAAGTTGTTTATTCTCCAAAAACAGACAAGCAAGTTCTGTTTATGAAAATGTTAGAATGATAAGATGGACGAATGAGCAAAGTAAAAAGATATGGTTTTCAACAAGTCACCTTAATACACGAATAAAACCGTCACAAAATGAGCACAGATTAACATCGTTTTGCACTAAACGCTACAAAACATTTACGTTAAAAGACAAAATGGCACTGTTCTCCTGTTTACAACACTATGAATGATAACATCTCCACCTGCCTTTACAGTAATGTCATAGCAAAAAGGTCTGGACCTCTTAATCAAGTGTGCCGTGTGAAAATGATCTTGTAGTATCCAAATAAACCATCACTGAAGTGAATCTTTAAAAATTAACACTGCATTATATATTTCTTCCAGGGTTGTGTTTCCTCAAGATAACCCATAGCCTGTATTGACTGATCATATCCAGATAAGAGTTTAACCTGATGGGTGATATTAAGCCAAAAAGAGAGTCCAAATGCTATCTTGTTTTTTCAGACCCTCTGCCTAGAACCCATATGCCCTTGCACTACCTCTATAGTCTTCAGAACCAGCTTGACACCAAACGGCTAGTTCTTGTCGTCCTCCTTCTCCTCGGTGGGGTAAGAGTGCCACGTAAGCCGCTCCTCGTAGAAGGATATGACCACCTGTGGACACTTCACGTTTGCCTCCTTAGCAGGTACCAGGTCTGCTTCATCAGAGTTTTTCCTACAAGAACAGGCCGTGTGGAAAGAACCACGAGTTGGATGAGTACTTAAGTGGAGGGTTGTGGCTAGTTCAGGGATTGTAGTGACGCCATGAAGCATACAGATGCGGTCAAATATATTGGCACCGTTGCATGATTCAATTTGTTCTAAAATAAGTTGAAAAAAAAGTTGTGTTTACACGTGTATTTGTTTGATTTACAACCGCACAGGACCAAGACATTTTTAAAATTAAATTTAGATTTCACTTCAAATGTTCTTGACTAAATTATTCCAACTAGGTTGGAGGCAATGATTCTCGTTAATTTAGTTTGCATGTGGTAAATTGCAGGTAAAAATTTCCATTGCAAAGTGCAATGGTAACAATATTACATCCGGCCATGATTGGGAGTCCAATAGGGTGTCGCACAATTGGCCCAGCGTCGTCCGGGTTGGGCCAGGGTAGGCCGTCATTGTAAATCAGAGTTTGTTCTTAACTGACTTTCCTTGTTAAATAAAGGTTCAATTTAAAAATGTAAAATATATTTGACTGCATCTGTAGGTCAGGATGCAGAGAATGGGGAGATGAAAGCAATGGATTATTGTTGTTTTCATTGATGCATACCCTGCTGAAAAAAAACAGCATAGACCAGCATATGCTGGTGACCAGCCTTCATTGGGTTTTGGACACTGATGCTGGTGACCTGCAAAACCAGCATCAAAGTGCTTAATCAACCAGCTGGTGCCCCACTGGCACATGTAATTTGACAACTTATTTTTTTTTAACAAATAAACAGAAATACCTTTTTTACATAGGTATTCAGACCCTTTGCTATGAGACTCAAAATTGAGCATCCTTGAGATCAAATCAAAGTTTATTTGTCACGTGCAGTGAAATGCTTACTTACAGGCTCTAACCAATAGTGCAAAAAAAATGTGTTAGGTGAACAATAGGTAAGTAAAGAAATAAAACAACAGTAAAAAGACAGGCTATATACAGTAGCGAGGCTATAAAAGTAGCGAGCCTACATACAGACACCGGTTAGACAGGCTGATTGAGGTAGTATGTACATGTAGATAGGTGGGTGGCGGGACACAATGCAGATAGCCCGGTTAGCCAATGTGCGGGAGCACTGGTTGGTCGGCCCAATTGAGGTAGTATGTACATGAATGTATAGTTAAAGTGACTATGTATATATGATAAACAGAGAGTATCAGCAGCGTAAAAAGAGGGTTTGGGGGGGCACACAATGCAAATAGTCCGGGTAGCCATTTGATTACCTGTTCAGGAGTCTTATGGCTTGGGGGTAAAAACTGTTGAGAAGCCTTTTGTCCTAGACTTGGCACTCCGGTACCACTTGCCATGCGGTAGTAGAGAGAACAGTCTATGACTGGGGTGGCTGGGGTCTTCCTCTGTAGGGCCTTCCTCTGACACCGCCTGGTGTAGAGGTCCTGGATGGCAGGCAGCTTAGCCCCAGTGATGTACTGGGCCGTACACACTACCCTCTGTAGTGCCTTGCGGTCAGAGGCCGAGCAATTGCCGTACCAGTCAGGATGCTCTCGATGTTGCAGCTGTAGAACTTTGAGGATCTCCGGACCATGACAAATCTTTTTAGTTTCCTGAGGGGGAATAGGCTTTGTCGTGCCCTCTTCACGACTGTCTTGGTGTGTTTGGACTAGAGGTCGACCGATTAATCGGAATGGCCGATTAATCGGGGCCGATTTCAAGTTATCATAACAATCGGTAATCTGTATTTATTTTTTTTATTTTTTTTTACACCTTTATTTAATCTTTATTTAACTAGGCAAGTCAGTTAAGAACACATTCTTATTTTCAATGACGGCCTAGGAACGTTCTGCCTCGTTCAGGGGCAGAACGACAGATTTTTAACCTTGTCAGCTCGGGGGATCCAATCTTGCAACCTTACAGTTAACTAGTCCAATGATTACATTGCACTCCACGAGGAGCCTGCCTGTTAGCGAATGCAGTAAGCTAAGGTAAGTTGCTAGCTAGCATTAAACGTATCTTATAAAAAACAAACAATCAATGACTGTCATTGCTCCATTGTGTTGTTAACCATAAACATCAATCAGGCTGACTACCTGTTACGCGAGGGCAGCAAGAAGCCAAGGTAAGTTGCTAGCTAGCATTAAACTTATCTTATAAAAAAACAATCAATCTTAACATAATCACTAGTTAACTACACATGGTTGATGATAATACTAGTTTATCTAGCGTGTCCTGCGTTGCATATAATCGATGCGATGCCTGTTAATTTCTTATCGAATCACAGCCTACTTCGCCAAACGGGCGATGATTTAGCACTGTCGTTGCACCAAACCTAACCATAAACATCAATGCCTTTCTTAAAATCAATACACAAGTATATATTTTTAAACCTGCATATTTAGCTAAAAGAAATCCAGGTTAGCAGACAATATTAACCAGGTGAAATTGTGTAATTTCTCTTGCGTTCATTGCACGCAGAGTCAGGGTATATGCAAGAGTTTGGGCCGCCTGGCTCTTTGCGAACTAATTTGCCAGAATTTTACGTAATTATGACAACATTGAAGGTTGTGCAATGTAACAGGAATATTTAGACTCATGGATGCCACCCGTTAGACAAAATACGGAACGGAATAAACGTTTTGTTTTCGAGGTGATAGTTTCCGGATTAGTCAAAGGTATATGGTTTAGAGAGAAATAGTCGACGCGTTATAATTCCTGTAATAACTTGCGGCTGAATTTGAAAGGGGTTCCTTCGTTATTTTACCGTTCATGTCTTCCATAGAGAATGTCTTGATCTACTTCAAATAAGGTCTGTGTTTTGTGCAGGCTTAAACCGCCTCGACGTTTTGATACCCGTGTAAATCTCACTAGGATAAGGTAACGTTTGTCAACATATTTTCATAAATCCACTCTACAAAAAAGTTTATCTTCGCTTATATTTAGCCAATATTGATCAGAGTTACCTTGTCCTATGGATATCTACACAGTTATAAAATTGGCACGGTGATGTAAGCCTACACGAAACACAGATCTTATTTTAAGTGAATCTAAAAATATCCTATGGAATAAATGAAGGAACCGCTTTAAAGATTTTGCTAGAAGGTGTCATGGGAATTATGACTCGCACTTTGGTTGTCAATTCTTACCATGCCTATTATTAAAATAGGATTTCCTGCATATAGAAATTAAAGTTTTTGTTTTCAACATTCATCACAGGTAACTTAAACTCTATTTTTATTCAAACAGTTGAGAGTATTTGTCTCCTAAGCAGACTCTTCAGTATCATTGTCACTTCAGAGCTGTGTGCGTGTGTGTATTTATGTATTATATTAAGTTAAAATAAAAGTGTTCATTGTTCATTCAGTATTGTTGCAATTGTCATTATTACAAAAATGTGTGTGTGTGTATGATATATATATTTAAAAACACATTTTTTTTATTATAAATCGGCCGATTAATCGGTATCGGCTTTTTTTGTCCTCCAATAATCGGTATCGGTATCGGCATTGAAAAATCATAATCGTTCGACCTCTAGTTTGGACCATTCTAGTTTGTTGTTAATATGGACACCGAGGAACTTGAAGCTCTCAACCCGCTCCACTACAGCCCCGTCGATGAGAATGGGGGCGTGCTCGGTCCTCCTTTTCCTGTAGTCCACAATCATCTCCTTAGTCTTGGCTACGTTGAGGGATAAGTTGTTATTCTGGCACCACACGGCCAGGTCTCTGACCTCCTCCCTATAGGCTGTCTCGTCGTTGTCTGTGATCAGGCCTACCACCAGATGTTTCTACAACTTGATTGGAGTCCACCTGTGGTAAATTCAATTGATTGGACATGATTTGGAAAGGCACACACCTGTATATATCTATCTATATATATATATATATATATATAAGGTCCCACAGTTGACAATGCATGTCAGAGCAAAAACCAAGCCATGATGTTGAAGGAATTGTCCGTAGAGCACTAAGACAGGATTGTGTCAAGGCACAGATCTGGGGTACCAGAAACTTTCTGCAGCATTGAAGGTCCCCAAGAACACAGTGGCCTCCATCAATCGGGGGAGAAGGGTCTTGGTCAGGGAGGTGACCAAGAACCTGATGGTCACTCTGACAGAGCTCTAGAGTTCCTCTGTGGAGATGGGAGAACCTTCCAGAAGGACAACCATTTCTGCAGCACTCCACCAATCAGACATTTATGGTAGAGTGGCCAGACGGAAGCCACTCCTCAGTAAAAGGCACATGACAGCCCACTTGGAGTTTGCCAAAAGTCACCTAAAGGTCTCTCAGACCATGAGAAACAAGATTCTCTGGTCTGATGAAACCAAGATTGAACTCTTTTGCCGGAATGGCAAACGTCACGTCTGAAGGAAACCTGGCACCATCCCTACGGTGAAGCATGGTGGTGGCAGCATCATGCTGTGGGATGTTTTTCAGCGGCAGGGACTGGGAGACTAGTCAGGATCGAGGGAAAGATAAACAGAGTAAAGTACAGAGCACTCAGGACCTCAGACTGGGGCGAAGGTTCACCTTCTAACAGGAGAACGACCATAAGCACACAGCCAAGACAACGCAGGAGTGGCTTCGGGACAAGTCTCTGAATGTCCTTGAGTGGCCCAGCCAGAGCCCGGACTTGAATCCAATCGAACATCTCTGGAGAGACCTGAAAATAGCTGTGTAGCGACGCTCCCCATCCAACCTGCAGAGAATGGGAGAAACTCCCCAAATACAGGTGTGCCAAGCTTGTAGCGTCATACCCAATAAGACTCGAGGCTGTAATCGCTGCCAAAGGTGCATCAACAAAGTATTGAGTAAAGGGTCTGAATACTTATGCAAATGTGATATTTCCATGTTTAAAATTTCTAAACCTTTTTTTGCCTCGTCATTATGGGATATGGTGTGTAGATTGATGAGGGAATTAAAAAAAAAATCTATTTTAGAAAAAGCTGTAATGTAACAAAATATGGAAAAAGTCAAGGGTCTTAATACTTTCCAAATGCACTGTACATTTCTTCTTATGTAATCATATAAAGCGTGAATGTTCAAGATAGCATGCATAGGTAATAGCAGGTCTGTGGAGATCTTCACAATTACTGTAATAATCAGTGGAGAATCTTGAACAGCATTGATCACTTCAATTATGGACTTTTAATGTAATCGCAACTGCTATCCAGGTCCTTTGGTTCTGCTGTTAGATAAAGCACGCACAGTGATATCACATTAATCTGTTGTATAAATAAACAAGATATCTGACATTGTATTCCAATTTGAACTTTGCTGAGCCTTAAAATTCTAAAAAGGTCCTTGCTATACAGAATCCTTGGAATGTCCAACGGACGTCACCCCATTGAAGTTGAAATGTAAAATGGTTAAGGTAAGCGTTAAAGGTTTTTTAGTTTAGTCAGAAATGATTAAAATCACCAGGAATTTGGCTAAAAATGTTTCATTTAAGAAATCTGTTCCCAAGTATTCCCACTAGAAAAGAAAAAAATAGATCATTGTGTCTCAATGTAATCAAGGTATGAATGATTGTATTTGAAAAGAACAATCTCTTTATGGGCTTAGTTGTGGTCAATTTGCAGTTTGCAAATTATTATGTTCGGCCCTCCTACAAAAATCGTCCCGCGGCTTAATCTAGTTGCCTATTCCTGAGCTAGTCCATGCTGGTCAGACCAGTTTGACCAGCATCAGACCAGCATGGACTAGCTCGAAATGTATGCTGATCTACGCTGTTTTGGAATTGACAGGTAGACAGTATGCACAACGTGAGTTAACATGCTACTGCTCCATGATTAGGTCTATTAAGCAGTATAAATAAAGGTTCAAATAAGTTAAAGTGAATAGGGCGATTAAAGGCTATACAAACCATTTCATGAGGAACATGAGTTCTCCAGTGGAGTCAGTGGCACCAATAATCCTTTCTGGATCCAAACCTCGAGCGAAGCCCCTTAGTTTCTCTGGCTAAAACACAGTGAATCGCAGTCAATCAATGGGACAGAGCAAAGACAAATGATTGCATCTGTGTACATGCTTCGGTCTTTAGGACTTACGTCATCTTTTCTCTTCTTGGGTCGACTTTCCTCTCCTTCCACATTAGTTTCTGCAGACTTCCTCTTACCCACAGACTCATGGGCCGATTTCTGTTTCTGCAGAAACTGTGCAATCAGGTCGGGGCAGTCCAAATTATCCTCTGGTTCCCATGTGTTGTCGTCACTGAATAAACATACAGGCAAGTGTTAATTAAGCCCGAAAACAGCATTGGAGGGAAAGTGGTGTTTTGATTGGTCAATACAAGCAATCCACACACTAGAGATATTGTGGAAACTCACTCCGAAAAGCCTTTCCACTTGAGAAGGTACTCCACTCTTCCTTTCACTACTCTTCGATTCAAGACCTTCTCCACCACATATTCTTCTTCCTCCTCCTCTTCCTCCACGGGCACCACATCCTCTGCCTTCTTCTCCTGTGTCTTCTCAGCCGGCGTTGTCATCGTCACCTGAGACTGGGTGGGGGCTGTGGGTGCAGGGGGAATGATGTCTGCAGCTGCAGGGGGATTGATGTCTGCAGGTGCAGAGGGATTGATGTCTGCAGGTGCAGGGGGATTGATGTCTGCAGGTGCAGGGGGATTGATGTCTGCAGGTGCAGAGGGATTGATGTCTGCAGGTGCAGGGGGATTGATGTCTGCAGGTGCAGGGGAAATGTTGTCTGCAGATGCAGGGGAAATGTTGTCTGCAGATGCAGGGGTAATGTGGGCTGTGGGTGCAGGAGCAGCAAATCACGGCTCCAGAAAACGGCCACTCTGTTGAGGTGACACTTATACTGAACTTTTCACTAATGGGGTAATCCGCAGTTGAAACAATAACAAAGCGAATTCCCCGCCTCTGTTTTGGTAAAAAGCTAAGGGATGGGCCTGGAGAAATGTAACCACTCTCAAATTCATATACTACAAGGACTGACCACCCAAGATATGAAAAGTATAGTTTTAAGCATGTTGATGCTAGACAGTGTTTAATAACATTTACAATGTTTACAAACATTGGAGTAAAACAAGCTTATATTTTGGGTTCTGAGGTGGTAAGACAGTTTAAGTTAATGAGGCATTTATAAGTTATTTTCTTTAAGAACCAATGGGTATACAGTAGGATCATGACCTAAATTATTGACACCCTTGATAAAGATGTGCAAAAAAGATTATAAAATAAATATACATTTTTTATACTAATACAATTGCTCAGAGGATATTTTGTTTGACAAGTAATAAAACAAATCTAAAAAGATACGTCAAAGTTATTGCCACCCATTTTCAATAGTCCGGCATCCTCCCATTGCGAGGATAACGGCACTGAGCCTTTTGAAAATAGAGCTCTTTGACCAGGCACACGCCAGAAAAGAACCCTTTTTTTTTTTATTACTTGTTCAATCAATTTCTGAACAATTGTACTAGTATAAAATGTTCCCTTTTTTTGTTGCATACAATATAGCTCAGTATTTGTATTATTTATTTGATAGTCTTTTTTGCTCATGCTTACCAAGGGTGCCAATAACTTCAGTCATGACTGTATAGCATTAATTTATAAGTCCAAAAATGTATGTAGCAACTGCAGATTGCCCCTTTAAAGCCTAAAGATGCTAAGCTCCATGGCGTCTTGTGAGAGGTAGCATCACCTTTTGAAACTATATACTGTAATTCAGTGAAACACAGAGGTAGTTGGGAAACTCACAACATCACGGAGTGCCACATAAAAATTATAAACGCCTATGTTTACCCACTGCTGCAGAATAAGATTTGTTAGTAGAAATAGCAGCTTGACTTTTGCAAAAACATCTACTCCCTTTACCCCACACAGACAAAAACAGAGAAATGGCTTGTATATTTGAAAATTTTTATAAGACCTTCAGTAAGAGTGGGAGCATCATTAGAAGGTTCTGTAGACTCGCTCATACTCATCAGGTAGACCGTGGGACCAGCAGTTGGTTCCTGGTCAACGTCAAGAGTAGGGGCGATGGGGGTCAGGAATCAACAAGGTAGACAGGATTAAAAAATAGCATTGGAGAGAAAGCGATTCATGAATGTCTACACCATTTTTACAGGGCTCAACGCCCTTTTGTAGATAATGAAAATGGATGCGCATCAAGAGTACCAGTGTGCAAATTTCTAATAGCAAATGAGTACAGTGCTGGAGAAAAGCACAAGAATACAGACAGGGTGGCCTCAGGCAGCTACAATTTTTTTGTTGGGCTCAATTGACCACAGATGTTGCGGTAGCTAGCTAAATTACTGGGGCCATCATGCAGGAGATGGAGTAAAAACACATCCTTCTGTGCAACAACTGGAGGGCAAGTAACCACTTACAATACGAGTAGGCCAACCGGCCTAAAGATGGCGCTATTATTCCCTTTACGTTGTTTGTCATTTTACTACATGAGGAAAAACTACGCTCACTAGGGGGTCCTGAACTAGAAGGGATACAGCTTTTTGGCTATTTTAACTAACCCTAACTTAATTATCCTAACCTGCTACGTTAATTATTCTAACATGCTGCGTACGTTCTCCTAACCTATTACGAAAAGTCAAATCTGGCAAAAGATGTATTCAATTTAGTCAAAACCCTTCTAGGGGCTTATTTAGCGACTTAGTCGCTCTATTTGATGAGTTTTTAGATACCTTCGGCGACTTTTATTGGTAAAAGAGTCTAGCGACAAATGCAGCTACTTTTCAGATAGCCTTGGGGGAGTTTTGATAGCTTTAGCGAATTTTCCCAAACAATTATGCCGCAAACGAGAGTGGGAGAAGTTGTCTGTGGAACAGAAATCACAGTAACGGCGCACACACAGGCAGAGAATCACAAGGGGGAGGTGTGCGGCGGGAAAGGGGACAAAAACGCTACGCGGGGAAAATCAGCTGTCCCACAGCAAAGCAAATTGGTGCTGTGACGTTGTCGCGGAAAAGGTCCTCTAGCGACAAGGCAAGGAGCCAATACAGATTCTTACTGAAAAATAGTTGATTTATTTTATTTTTTATTTAACTAGGCAAGTCAGTTAATTAAGAACAAATGCATATTTACAATGAAGGCCTAGGAACAGTGGCAGAACGACACATGTTTACCTTGTCAGCTCGGGGATTCGATCTGCAACCTTTCGGTTACTGGCCCAACGCTTTAACCATTAGGCTACCTACCGCCCCAACTGAAAAATAGTTGGCAACACTGGCTACAATACGAGGTGAACCAAAAATATTTTAGAAACTCTGTGGTGATACGGCATCATGCTTGACCAGAGTGCAAATAATCAGTTAGCCAAAAAATGGTTTAATATCGTTTGAAAACTGAGCTAGCGATCTAGCTACTATTGCTCCCTGTCATTTACAGAGCCACGGTTCATCCCCGATTCAGGCGAGCTCTTGAGTACTTGCAACACACGCCACTTTCCTCCATATTGGTTTCAATAGAAAACAAAAGCATCGCTAGCATGCACATTCTGTATGTGTTAACTAGCTAGTTAATCTAACAAAGCGCAATGTATATTGAAATGCATTCTTATCTTTCTGTAGTTGGCAAGATACTCGCTGTAGCTAGCTATAATTACATTATTTCCCAACACAAATGTGCAGGTAGCGAAGACTAGCAAGGATAGAATGCAACTCACCTCAAAACGAATTGTTCGAGAGGAAAAACAGTGTCTGTCTTCAAATATTTATATGATTAGCAAAATAATCTGGGTTATAATTTCTTACAAATGTGTTTAGTTTATTATCAATCAAATATGAGCTTGTGTAAGCTAAATATCGTGTCCGCCCCCTTCGTCTCCGATCTCAAAAATTCTTTGTACACGTGCATCGATTCTACATTGTGTGGATTTCCCAACGTAACCAAAGTTCTCATGTAGGTGTCTCAGATGATTTAGAGATTAGTTAGTCGGTCGATCTGCTCAGTGAGTGTACCATCGCGGTATCTATCCGCTCCCGCTCGAACATGTTCGATTTTAACACAGCATTTTCTACTAAATGTGTATGATTTCCTCCTGTCCATAATATTTTAGATAATAAAGTCAAAAGTGTCGGCGCTGTAACATTTATCATGAAGGGAAAATGGCGACTGTTTATTTATTTATTTAAATGCTTTGAGTTTGCCCGGAAACGGAAATTGCGTCTCAATTGATGCCAAGGCATGATTTTTGTAAATTACAATTTCGTCGAAACTGCGCAGAGTTTCGCAGATCCTTGTATTGATTGTAGCTACGACATTTGATTGCAATTCGACACTTGTAGAATTAGTGTTTCTAATTATCGTTCGGAGCGCTCAACTCTGAATAGCTAATGTTAGCTAGCTAATTATTTGTGGCTCTTTCAAAACACATTTTTAAGAAGACGTTTAAAATGTACCCTGACTACATAGGAAAGTAACCAGCTAGCCTAGCCCAAGTTGTCATTCCAAAACATGATTCATCAGTTTGTTAGTCGAGCTAGGAAGTATGGGTAAACAAACGTTAGTGTCAGTGACTTTTGAATTGTATCAACATTTGTTTTTACAATGTGGCTACAGCCAAATACATTTTTTTACACAGGAGTGGTTGGTGGTGGAGGAGTTAAACCTATTGCGTCTCTGTGTTATCAAGACGAGGAGGGTAATCTTGAGGGCAAAGGGCAAGTGGGGATGAATTCCTTCAATCTTCTGTTCCCATGGCTAACAGCAAAGAGAAGCAAAAGACTAACTGCATTTGAGATGTTATCCATGGGTACGTTTTTCACAAAGATTATTGCGGCCCTGAACCGTTGTCCTCATGTGACTGAGTGCTTTAGTGAGACTTGAGAGGTGCCACCTGTGGAAGAGAAGCATTGGCAGAGTTTTCCCCCTTTGCTGACTCGTTGATATTGATTCTTGCATTTTGTGGTTTCTTCTTTGTTTGGCAGATGTATCATGTGCAGCGTAGCCTACAGAACGATTATTAAGAATCACGAAAATATGTAAATTAGAGCCCGACCGAAATTAGATGTTTGCTTCCAATTTCAATACCTCTTTTACGTAGGCAGCAAAGTCGCCGATATATTTTTTTGTAGAGGTGGAACTAAAAACACTTTTTTTTTTTACACAGATTGCACTCCAAGGGATTAACAGATGCTCTGAATGATGATTAAGAATCACGAAGAAGATGTAAGTTACCCTCATTCTCTCCCCATTTACTCTGACACTTTTCTCCACTGTATGCTCTGGTAAACAAAACTGTTGTTTGAAAAAAGGATATACAGTAGTGTCAGCCATCTATGGGAGAATCTCAATTGCATACTCCTCGCCTCCTTATCTAAATCCATTGATGAGAAATCTAAAGGTCCTGCCCCTTTGACCTAATCCTCCAATGGGTTTTGAGAAGGAGGCGAGGAGAGGATGCTCAATTGAGATTGTCCCCATGACATGGAACCATCAACACCATTTTGTATCACTTCCTCCTAGCTTTGCAAGCTGTTGATTCACCAATTTAGTTACACAAACTGCCTGCAGCTCCCTCTGTTAGTGAAAGCAGTGTTTTGTTTGTCTCTGCAGGAGTTTGTTGCTGTGCGAGTCCAAGATCCTCGGGTTCAGAATGACGGGTCTTGGAATTCATACGTAGATTTCAAGATATTCCTACACGTGAGTGTCCATTCACTGTCTAAACTTGACAAAGAAGCAGTTGTCTCAATGAGTGCTTTAGTCCTTATTAGAGCTGTAGATCCCAAGTCATCGGGAAGGGCTAGTTTGACATTTCTTTACTCATTATGTGCATTTGTCATAGATGAGTCAGGACCAGGAAAAACAAATTACTACTCCTATCACCAAATTAACCTACATGTCACTAAAGTGGATGGCCTGTGGGTTGGAATGCTGGAGGTGATGGAAGGATAAATCTTGTACTCTATTCCTAATCATTTTCCTTTTAACAGAACCTGAGACAAAACCTCTGACTTTCAAACGTTTATAAACCAAAAGTGTCATAAGAAAATGCACTAAAATATGAATGTTACAGAAAGTTCTATACATACTTTCCAACCAGCACACGACTCCCACATAATAACTCGTCGTTTTCCATAGCTGTCCATTATCCTCTTCATGCACAGCACAAATGTGATTTGCTGCTGGCTGCTTATCATTTCGGGCGCTAGAGGCACAGCTCAAGGCCAAATTATTTTCAATTCACATTATACACATGACGTTTCCCACTACATCGAAGTTACATTTCTAAATACTAATTAACTCTGTATGATCAACTAGACAAATTACACTATGAATACATTAATATGCTTTACAGAACTCCTCAGAGGTAAACATATTTGTTATAAATTCTACAACGATCATGTGCCTTTTGTTAATCTCTGCAGTTGACTTTGCTCTCGCCATGATGTTTGACTCATGGTGATGAATAGCTAAACCAGCATCAAGCTATTTTGATGTAGACTTATTCTCGAAGCCATAACCAAGTTTTGCGCTGGCTAGCTGGAGAAACTGGATGCTTAAAAGTAGACTCGGCGACATGATGCAGAAAGTAAACCGCAGTGGGTCAATTTCCGCAAAAACTAAGAGCGTTGAAGCGCGAGTCTCAACTTCTCCGCTGTTTTGGTGCCCTGGCTACCACGCTGTAACAGCATGAAGCGAACCCTTGCACATGCGCAGATACTGTGTGACTGTGAGAGCGAAGTCTTGCATCTCGCTCATCTCAATATCTGCGCTGCTGTTCGTGGCAACGTTATTTTGCTGAGTCTACCTTTAACATTGGACGGCTTTGTTCAAATTGCTTGACAATCTAGTGTTGACTTTGTTCTCTGTAAACACAATGGAATCTTGCAGTTCAAGTTCTTAATCTGTACTGTCCTTGTCCCTTTCTGACATTTGTTGTGTGTTTTATTTTCTTTGACTTTGCATCGTTGAAGGGCTTGTAAAAGAAAATATAACACACAAGAATTTCAGCTATATACAAGGAGTACCAATAGCATATTTAAACCTATTCAGCCTCCTGAGGGAGAAGAGGCGCTGTTGTGCCCACATCATGACTGTGTGGGTGAGTGTGGACCATGTTAATGTAACGGATGTGAAATGGCTAGCTAGTTAGCGGGTACGCGCTACTAGCGTTTCAATCAGTTACGTCACTTGCTCTGAAACCTAGAAGTAGTGTTGCACCTTGCTCTGCAAGGGCCGCGGCTTTTGTGGAGCGATGGGAAACGACGCTTCGTGGGTGACTGTTGTCGATGTGTGCAGAGGGTCCCTGGTTCGCGCCCGTGTCAGGGCGAGGGGACGGTACTAAAGTTATACTGTTACATTAAGTCAGTCCTCAGTGATGTGGACACCCGAGCATCTTAAGTTATTGATCCACTGCACAGCAGCACCCCCCCGTTTGCACTACAGTGGATGTCATCCGTCTTACAGGCTCCTGACCAATTCTCCTATTTTGTGTTTTGTTTTTTTATGCTGATTTTAACTTTTATTCTTTTTACATAATGTCTCCGCCATCATTTCATACGACCGAAACAGATTCTGGACATCAAAACAGCGATTACTAACCTTGATTTGGATGAACATTTGTACTTGAGTTGGCAGCTCTAGACAATCTGCTTATTCCGGACCAGGCCCTAATCCCTGGACTCAAAAGAGGAAGCGGCGGCAAAAAGAGGCATGTGTGTTTGATGACTCAGCGAAGGTCGTAGTGGGACTACTTGTATGCATCTGTGTACCATCCTTGAAAAGCGGTAACTCTAGCCTTTAGCATAGCATGGATGTCACCGTTAATCCAAGGCTTTTGGTTCGGGTAAGAACACACTAGGGGTGACAACGATTAAATGAGATAGGGATGATTAACTTTTAGAAAACATCCCTTACTGAAAAACCTTTTTTAATAATTTTATTTTACAAAATTACACAGAACAAAAATATAAACACTACATGCAACAATTTCTAAGATTTTACTGAGTTATAGTTCATATAAGGAAATCAGTCAATTTAAATAAATCCATACCACAACCTCACCACCACCATGGGGCACTCTGTTCACAAGCAAACCGCTCGCCCACACAACGCCATACACGTTGTCTGCAATTTGCCCAGTACAGAAACCGGGATTCATCCAAAAAAGAGCACACTTCTCCAGCGTGCCAGTGGCCATTGAAGGTGAGCATTTGCCCACTGAAGTTGGTCACAACACCAACCTGCAGTCAGGTCACAGGCAATCCCGCAGGTGAAGAAGCCAGATGTGGCAGTCCTGGGCTGCCATGGTTACCCGTGGTCTGCGGTTGTGAGGCCGGTTGGACGTAATGCCAAATTCTCTAAAATGATGTTGATGGCAACTTATGGTAGAGAAATCAACATTAAATTCTCTGGCAACAGCTCCGGTCAGCATGCTAATTGCATGCTCCTTCAACTTGACATCTGTGGCACACAACTTCCCATTTTAGAGTGGCCTGTTTTTGTCCCCAGCACAAGGTGCACCTGTGTAATGATCATGCTGTTTAATCAGCTTCTGACAGGTGTAGCATATCAAGGTGGGATGCTCACTAACAGGGATGTAATAATTTGTGCACAAAATTTGAGAAAAATATGTTTTTTGTGCATATGGAAAATTTTGGGAATCTTTTATTTTAACTCATGAAACATGGGACCAACACTTTACATATCGTGTTTATATTTTTGTGCAGTTACCACAAAAAACTACCACTAACTACCACAGGCCCTGATCATCAACATCATAAAGGGAAAATTAAACAAATACCTAATGCAACAATGCTTTTTGTGTTTAGTAGAAGGAGATATGCATCTTTCAAATTATTTGCCTTGGATATAAAGCGCTCCGCACGCCATGGTCATTAACAAATGTAAAAATGGTAGAGCGAGAGACAGGGAAGCAACAGCAGTGAAGTCGTGTATGGCAATGAGAAGGTGATGAAATGCAAACTTTGCATGGTGGACTTGCGCTACAGTGGCAGTACAGGTGCAGTGCTGAAAGGGTTGACCCAACACATTGCTGGCAGGATGGAGTGAGAAAATCACAGCACTGATTTACAGAAATTATTCAAGTTGATATGCATTCAATGGTAGAGGATGTCAGCTTCAATACCCTAATGTAGCATTTCTCTATCCTGGTCCTGGGGACACAAAGGGGTGCACATCTTTGTTTTTGCCCTAGCACTACACACTTGATTCAACTAGTCAACTCATCACCAAGCTAGCTTGACTTGCTATAAAGTTAGAGCAACAAGTAACTAAAGAAAACATGTTTTATTATCACCTGAAACAATATATTTATCCTGTCTTGAATGAAAATTGTTTTTTTTGCAATCTCCCAAAATAAATGCATTTATAAAATAACTAATGTCCGGGCTATTAGAAATTCTGTTTGGGCCAGTAGGTTTGAGTAAATGTATCTAAATCCATGTAAGAACATGCTAATGTAAAAGGTGGCTAGACGTTATTAGCCTGGTTCTGTATGGAATGCATGTACAGTATGGGACACGGGTCAGGTCATTATCAGCACGTAGCGGCGAAGATGTGTGACCAAATCATGTGCTGGTGCCATCAACTGAGAAAGTTGGTGACACCAGTGGGAAAGTTATTGTAAAACCCTGGCTATATAACACTTTTTTTGTGACAAAACCATCAGATGGAAACCCATTTAACTACTTATTTTTTATTGTTTATTTAAAAGGCTAGAAATACAGCTACCACTGAGGGTTTCTCATTAGCTAGGTTTCCATCCAATAGTGACAGATTTATGCAAATATTCTAAAATGCACATAAAATCTGCAAAATCATTTTTTCCCCCCCAGTTTCGTGTCATCCAGTTAGTCTTGTTCCATCGCTGCAACTCATGTACGGACTCGGAAGAGGCGAAGGTCGAGAGCCATGCGTCCTCCGAAACACGACGCAGCCAAGCCGCACTGCTTCTTCACACAAGGTCCGCTTAACCCGGAAGCCAGCCGCACCAATGTGTCGGAGGAAACACCGTCCAACTGGCGACCGTGTCAGCGTGCATGCGCCCGGCTCGCCACAGGAATCGCTAGAGCGCGATGGGACATGGACATCCCTGCCGGCCAAACCCTCCCCTAACCCGGACGCCGCCGCCCCATGGGTCTCCCGGTCGCAGCCGGCTGCGACAGAGCCTGGACTTGAACCAGGATCTCTAGTGGCACAGCTAGCACTGCGATGCAGTGTCTTAGACCACTGCGTCACTTGGGAGCCCCTAACATGTATTTTTTATTCGGTAGGTACGTGGAATTTTATGTGCACTACGGCATCACGCATAGCCTTATACACGCAACAAGGACATTTGATAGAAACACATCTCTGGTGGGAAAATGGTGGACATTGTTTTTATGCAGATTTTATGTGCATTTTAGAATATTTGCATAAATCTGTCACTAATTGGATGGAAACCTTGCTAATGAGAAACCCTCAGTGGTAGCTGTATTTGTAGCCTTTACCTTAGCGTGGATGTCACCGTTAATCTAAGTCTTTTGGTTTGGGTAAGAACGCACAGTCACTGGGGAAGTTGTCGTCTAAGCACTACCTGATAAAAGCAGAATAAGTCCTAGGAGAGATGTTAATATTTTCTAGAGCAGAATGTTATCAATGAGAAGCCATCAGTTCAATGGGTAATTGATTATGACTCAAGACTAAATGGCTTCTCTGTAGCAGGCTGTGTCTCGTTCTGCGGCAAGACTGGCTGACACTTCAGATTTTGTTAAGTGCTAAATTGTGGTGATTTTGGTTGGGTAATCCTGCTAAGTTGTTGTGCACTGTCAACAGCAAATGTACAACAACGACAAAATATACACTGAGTATGCCAAACATTAGGAACACCCTCCTATTAGTGAGTTGCACCCCCCACCCCCCTTTGCCTTTAGAACAGCCTCAATTCGTCGGGGCATGGACCCCACAAGGTGTCAAGCGTTCCACAGGGATGCTAGCCCATGTTGATGCCAATGCTTCCCACAGTTGTTTCGAGTTGTATGTATGTCATTTGGGTGGTGGACCTTTTCTTGACACACACTGGAAAAACTTGAGTGTGAAAAACCCAGCAGTGTTGCAGTTCTTCACTCAAACCGGTGCTCCTGGCACCTACTACCATAACCCGTTCATAGGCATTTAAATGTTTTGCTTTGCCCATTCACCGTCTGAATGGCACACGTACACAATCCGTGTCTCAAAGCTTAAAAATCCTTCTTTAACCTGTCTCCTCCCCTTTATATACACATTGATTTGAAGTGGATTTAACAAGTGACATCAATAAGGGATCATAGCTTTCACCTGGATTTACCTGGTCAGTCTATGTCATGGAAAGAGCAGGTGTTCTTAATGTTTTGTATACCCAGTGTAAATGTCAATTTTGTTCTCCAAATAGTTATCAATACTAGGGACAAAGGTGGTTGGGCTAGAGCTGGGACGATAAAGCTAAAATTACTGACACAGACATTGCCATTTGTTTACCTTTATTTGGTCAACAGTAGTCTCGCTTAGCCGTACCTCAAATTCACGCCTACTTTGAAGGTCAGGAGAATTTTGCATTAGCCGAAACGGCTATAATTGTCTGCTGGAATTTATATTGAATGTTACATTTAAAGAACCCTTCCCCCACATGCCCGTAGAAGGGGTGCTGCGTGTTCGTCACTGTTTTCCGACCGGGTAGGACACATTTTGCAGAGTTGTTGCGTGTGCTAGATTGCAACATTGCAGAAAATGGAAGAAAACCTTGAGGAAAAACGTAATTCTGTTTTGCCAGAGGTGTGCTCTATAGACAAAATCAAGTAGGAGGCATTACAACTCCTCTGCTTGAACCAATAACTGTATGGCTTGAACACTTTCTGCCCAAGCAAGGCAGTTGATTGGTTTGACGTGTTGCGAGGCGTCACTGATTTACACCGGGTTTTTTCCCCCTTTTTAGCTACTTTGTGCCATTGACTTCACCAAGCTTTCCAATTAGGGAAGCCTGGTTCTCAATGAGGCTAGGTCAACAGTAATGTGCATTTAACCTACTTCCTGCAATGAAAATATCTGGCCTGTCCTGCTGGCTCCCACTCCCTCTCCCCCCTTGTGCACAAAGTGAAAGGAGAGATGCATTCTGATAAGCACAAACATATGGAAGTTGAGCAACATTTAAAAAATATAATTGAGACCAAACTCTTTTTAAAACTTTTACTGTTAAAGATACAAGTCTCAGCTTTCTGTGAGTATAAACATATTGTTACTCTCAATTTTGAGGAAATACCACCACTTGGCAGAGTATGTAATGGAGATGATGAACGTTTTTGTTTGACATTACAATTACTGTTCGATCAATTACAAGGCTATCCAGCACCAATATCATATTTAGTTAGCAATCTAGCTCATGTGTTTTGACCGCTTCCTCAGGTGGGTGAATTATGTCGCATATATCCTATATATCCCATAGACCAATATGCCTCAAAAATATGCAGGCATATTGATCTGTAAAGAGCCAAAAATAAATCAGCTCATTCTGAATCCTATTTTGACATGTTGCACATCAAAATATCCATCAATGTTCCCTGAACATGTTAGATAAATAGCTAAATTCTTTCATGTCTTACTTGGCACTGGAAAAGGTCAGTCTAGAGCCCTGCCGCTAATGGAAAGTAAAAAGTTGTATTTATCGCTATCGTGCAAAATTGATCAATTTATCACAGTGACTTTTTGTCCATATCTCCCATTGGTATTGTCTGTATCCACAGGACATTATGGTGCACCCTCTCTTTTTACTCACAGACCAACAGCAAGGCCTTCACGGCCAAGACGTCATGTGTGCGCCGGCGCTACAGTGAGTTTGTCTGGCTCAAGAAGAGGATGCAGAAGAACACTGGCTTGGTGTAAGTCAGCAATGCCCCCCAATGGCTTAACTCTTTTGTAGAAAAAAAAACAATTTGAAACTTTTAATGTGAAGTTGTCCTGTTCTGTGAGCTATGGGTTATTCTCTGTCCTATAGACCTGTCCCAGACCTGCCCAGCAAGCCCTTCTTCTCCTCTAGTGGTGAGGACTTCCTTGAGAAGAGGAGGAAAGGCCTGCAGTCCTTTCTGGACAAGTCAGTTCCTCTCCTAAGTTAATAAATAGCTACGACTTCACCATTTCAATTATAGTGCTTGGTTGTTCCCAACATTGAGCATGACATTGGCGTACGTTGTTTGTCTTTCTTCAGAGTGTGTAGCATGACAGTGTGTCTGTCAGATAGCCAGCTCCACCTCTTCCTGCAAACCCAACTGCCGGTTGGTCACATCCTGGACTGTGTGCAGGGCCACACCCCCTACACGGTGACAGAGGCCATCCTCACCTACGGCTCATCCAATCAGGGCCGGGTTCCAGAAATGGACTCGGCCCAGGACCCGAGTCTTACTCCAGTTCCGTATGAGTCCATGGTGAGGTAAGACTGGAGTGTCAACAGATCAAATAGCACAACTGTCCACACAGGCACAAATGAGTTGTAGTTCCCGATTAGACTTGAGTGTGTTCAATAAACACATGGTTTTAGGCCAGTATTCAATCCGGCCCGCATAACTAATTTCCGATTGAGCCAACATCTGCAGCGTTCACTTTGAATGCGATCTCCGCGACCGTGGTAATATTGCCTTTATGGTGCCTAGCCGAAAAGGGCCGATTGGATTGAATCCCGGCAGATGCAATGTTTGGTAACAGAATGATGGCACAAACAGCACAAACCGCCATTCTGTTACCAATCTTTGCATCTGCACTGTTCTTCAAGTAAAGGGCTTTTTGTGGAAATTGTTAAGTAGTCCTTGTGCATAGAGTTTTATGGTTTGTTTAACCTTACAATCATTGTATTTTTTTTTTTACATACATTTTAAAGTGAAAAATAAGTCTCGGCGTCAATTCGTTACCCACACTTGCATTTCAGGTTTTACATGTCAGTATAAAGGTCATGTTGAGTGTTGTTACTTCATGGCCTTCTCGTTCCCCACAGCCCTGTTCCTCATCTACCTACCCTGCAATGTGAAGAGACCCTCACCCCTGTGAACCTCACCTCCAGTGAGCCAGAGGGCCTATGGACTGAGAAGTTCCTAGCTGACCCCCATGACATAGACGCTGTAGAGTTACAGCTGAGAGAGTTACTCGGTGAGACCCCTTCCTCAGAGATCACCCAAGAGGACCACGATGTAGTCCAGGTAGAGGCCGTCCTGGAGACACACAGCCCAGTGGAGACTATCTTTAAGTGGGACGGCCATGAAGACTCTACCCCAGAAAGGCTCGACCATGAGGAGGTGATCCACTACCAAGGGGATTGTCAACAGCTGACACTTGTGGAAGCGCACTGTGAAAAGGACACCGGCTTGGAGGAGGAGTGTGTAACGGAGGTGAAGAATGAGAGGGTCATTGAGGAGACCCATACAGACATCCCTCCCAAACAGAGTAGCCCAGAGCTAGACATCCATGAGGAAACCCCTCAAGATGGCCTAAGGGAGACAGTTCTAGAGGACCTTAACCCTGCGGAGGAAGCTCAAGAAACAACCTCAGAAGGGGACAGCGACAAAGACACAGTAACAGCCATTGAGCTGGACAGCCAAGGACACACGGATGAGATCAACTCCCACGTAGAGGTGGAAAGTGTTGATGACTCAACCCAAGAGGTAGAAAATTGAGACGTTGCAACCCAAAAGGTAGAAGTCGATGACTCATCTCGAGGTGGAAAGTGGCGATGAGGAAACCCAAGGGAAGACTCCCTTGGACATTCAACAAGTAGATAATCAGCTGGACACAACAGAAGAGGTTGAGAGTGACGAGGAAATTAATGGAGAGGACGGGGAGAGTCTTGGGAATGGGGAGACTACAACATCCGATGGGAGTAATAAGGAGAGCGACAACAAGGACATGAGACAAATGGCTACATGGAGTCAGCTCCTGAGAAGGGACAACACAAAACAGACCACACAGAGGCAGAAGAAGTCCTCAACAACAGACATTCTAAAGCCCTAAATGAACCAAGATCCCTCACGTGAAGAAATAACAACTGAGGTACACAATGCTCAGCGGACCAATGGTGTCAAAGTCGGAGAGGGAATTAGTCTAACTCAACCGGCTGTGTTGCCCAAATGGCATTGATGTGGCAAATAATTTGGCAGTTAATTCACATGCCTTCTGAATGCTGTGTGATCCAGAACTGTGATGCTGTTAAAATGTGAGTTTGGAGTGGGTGAAAGTTACTCAAGACACTTACAACTTATCATGCAATCAACTTTGACTGTGTTTTATTCATAACTTCTGGGGGGAAATAGTGTCATCCTGCATGCGTTCCCTTAGGCATTCTGTGTTGCTGTTGTGGGGCGGTTTCTGGGTTCAGCTTGAACAAACGGGGATGAGTGTCGTTCCACCTAAAAGCACAAGAATTGTGCTGAAATTATTTCTGTAATTAGAAACAAGTTTCATTCCTGAAACATTATTTTGTGGAAATATAATTTGATCTCTGAGAAATAAATGTAGTACCTAACATCCTATTTGAACCATCATTCTTCCTGACAAATGAGTAAAATGTGATCCCCCACACTACACCAATCCCACCCCAATAACCAGTATACAGTATCAGTTCGCTATGTCTGAAATGGCGCTGCGCCTTGTAGTATTGGTTTTTCATATTATGTAACGTCGCTGTTCCTGACTGCAACACCATGTCATCAGTTTGGCTAGTCTCCTGTGTTTATTAAATGGATCGCAACATTTTCTTTGCAATTTGGGAAGTAAACCAAAAGCTTTTGCTCATGATCATCCTTACAATTCAAGCCAGTCCTTCAGTTTGTCCTTCTCTTGGGCTTAATCTGTGTCCGGGAAATGAACCGTGTGTGTGGTTTATTCCCTTCAGAAAAGGTCTGGATTAGTTAGACCATTCCTGTTGAAAAAGCAAACCATCAGGCTACAGCAGTTCTAATGGTTTCAATGTTATGGTTTAATGGTAAAAGTCCCAAACACACTGTACAGTGTTTTGCAATGTTGGGGATTTTTGTTCTCATATTCAGCATTTTAACAGTGCATTAGTTTATTTAAGTGACATAGCAGTTGTTTGAAGTACCCCTTTTATGTTATGTAGATGATTACCAGAGTTTTTTTCACTTAGGTAGTTCATACAAGGGCAATATACCAACCTAAAAATAGTCAAAAACAAACTAGGAATGCACCTATTGATGACAATATTTCTGTGGAATATAATTTTACTTGGAAATAAAATGTTAGTGCCCTCCACTAATATTGGCACCCTTGGTAAATATGAGCAAAACGTGCTGTGAAATGTCTGCCTTTCAAAATATTCACAAAAATATAAGTAAAATGATTGAAATAAATTAACTATTTTACTCTGCAACATGTGTCACAATTATTGGCACCCCTAGAAATTCTTATGAGTAAAATCTAACTGAAGTTTAAAGCAACTGGAGATGTTAACAATCGGCCTGGAAGAGGACGCATGTCTATATTTACCCCACACACAGTGAGGAGGATGGTTCGAGTGGCCAAAAAATCTACAAGGATCACAGCTGGAGAATTGCAGACGTTAGTTGGGTCTTGGGGTCAGAAATTCTCCAAAACCACGATCAGACACCACCTACATAACCACAAGTTGTTTGGGAGGGTTGCCATAAAAAAAGCCTTTGCTGTCATCAAACAACAAACTCAAGCGCCTACAGTTTGCTAGAGGCGTCACTACAGACCCTGGTTTGATCCCGGGCTGTATCCCAACCGGCCATGATCGGGAGTCCCATAGGGCGGCGCACAATTGGCCCAGCGTCATCCGGGCTAGGGGAGGTTTTGGCCGGGGTAGGCCATCATTGTAAAATAAGAATTTGTTCTTAACTGACTTACCTAGTTAAATAAAGGTTAAATGTAAAAAATATTAAATCAAAACCTGACTGCCTCTGCTAGAAAGCTTAAACTGGGCCGTGGTTGGATCTTCCAGCAGGACAATGATCCAAAGTACACCTCAAAATCAACACAAAAAGGTTCACTGACCACAGAATCAAGGTTTTGCCATGGCCATCCCAGTCCCCAACCTAAACCCCATAGAAAACCTTGTCGGGTGAGCTGAAGAGGAGAGTCCACAAGCGTGGACCTCGGAATCTGAAGGATCTGGAGAGATTCTGATCCCTTGCCATGTGTTCTCCAACCTCATTATGCATTATAGGAGAAGACTCAGAGCTGTTATCTTGTCAAAGGGAGGTTGCACAAACTATTGAATGAAGGGGTTCCAATAATTGCAGCACACATATTTCAGAAAAAGATTTGTTTTATGAATTTATTTTCTTATTTTCAATTATTTTACTTTAATTAAAGGTTAGATTTTTGTGAATATTTTCAATGAAAGACCAAGAGGATAAACAAAGAAAAAAAATTCACAGCCCTTTTTGCTCACATTTAACAAGGGGGCCAATATTAGTGGAGGGCACTGTAGTTTTTTCCCCCACCTGTACTTTGCATCTGAGTCTATTTTAGTGCATGACATTTACAGACATTTATATTAGTCAGCACCTCGCCTAAATAGGTGTTTCTTTCGCTTCCAGACATTTATATTGCCATAGACTTTCATATGCACAGTCAAACAAGTTCTTATGTACATCATATTGTGGAATTTAAATATCTAACAAAATATTTTTTACAAGTTCAACAATAAAAAATTTAACGTTTTCTTATTGCAAATGATCAGGTATTTCAATTTCAAACTCTTCATTGAAAAATAATGAATCGCACAAGGGAGCATGCCTGACCCCTTGTGGCCTACATATTTGAAGTCAGCATCAAAATAACAAGCACAGTAGCCTCAGACACAAGGCTGTTGAAGGCACCAGTTAGTATGCTTCAAAATATGGAATAGACAGCCCCTCAGAGGTGAGGATTTCCTATTTTTGTCACAGGGGCATAATGTTTCCTCAATGTCTGGCAATTTCCATTCACACACATGGGCACAAATACATTGGAAACAATTGAACAGAGGAAACCTTTTTGCGACATCAGAATTATCCAGAACTTGATGTGTACACCAAACGCCTCAGAAGAACCATGGTAATGTAATTTATGCAGGGAAATGAAGCATATCTTTACAAAAACATACAACAAAAATGACACTAACAGCATTACACTATATTACGAAATAATAAAAAAGGTCAATCTGTCATCCATCTCGAACTGTTCAGTGTTGGGGATTGGGAATGTAGTCAGTCACATCACTCAACTGTGGAAGTAAGGCACAGTACAAAGATAAACTGTCAGAGAGAAACATAGTCAAATCAAATGTATTTATAAAGCCCTTCTTACATCAGCTGATATCTCAAAGTGCTGTACAGAAACCCAGCCTAAAACCCCAAACAGCAAGCAATGCAGGTGTAGAAGCACAGTGGCTAGGAAAAACTCCCTAGAAAGGCCAGAACCTAGGAAGAAACCTAGAGAGGAACCAGGCTATGAGCCAGTCCTCTCCTGGCTGTGCCGGGTGGAGATTATAACAGAACATGGCCAAGATGTTCAAATGTTCATAGATGACCAGCAGGGTCAAATAACATATTTCCTGTAGTAGTGCAGTATGATACTGTATGTTTTATCTGGCGTATAGTTAATATCACTATGGAGTCATATTTCCCAATTCAATTGTGTCAATGATGCTATAATTAAGCATTACTGAGCATATCAGTGTCGCTTATAATGCTGATAAAATTTCACACCTTGGGTCTATGCAGCAATTGCAGTTCTACTTTCAGCCACCAGATGTCTTAAATGGCCAGTCCACCGCTATGAATATACACCTCTCCTGCTATTTCAATGGTTATCTCAATGGGTGTCAGGAGGCCTGTAAGGTACATTAGCCCATTATATCAGTCTGTAATCGTAACAATATGAGAGTGCTCCAGTACCTCTTGGGAGCTCAGAGGATGTAGGCAAGGTGGAGGAAGTCTTTAGGGACAATACCGACGGTACCGTTTAGCTCTCCGACCCACCAGCCATTGATGTTATACTCCTGGAACAGAGCGACACAAGCAGGGTAAGGAGGAGGAACAAGCACAACGATGCACAGTAGACCATAGGAGAATCTCAATTGCATTCTCCTCGCGTCCTCTCTCCTTTCCTCACCGCCTCCTCAAAATCCACTGGAGAAAGCCAGGAGGAGGTCCATTCCCTCTGACCTTCTCCTCCAGTGGGTTTTGAGGAGAGAACGTGAGGAGTATGCAAATGTGATTCTCCCTGTGTCATCATAGGTTTATAACAGAATTTAGCATTGCCTCAAAATGGCTCTTGATACCTCGTGTTGTCATTATTGGGGTACAGCATCTGAAACCCCAAGGCTAGCTTATATCGATCAATCCATTTGTATGGGGTTTACATTTATAATGCATGTTTGTCAAATCTTTGCCCCCTCTCCTGGCTGTCTCTCTGGGCACTGCTGTGATAGATACCACGTCCTCTAATACAGAGAGCTTTGACACCTCACTACAGAGCCAGAGGAATGAGAAACAGACCTACTCCTAATGTCCGGTGGCTGGACAGAGATGATGTATAGACCAGTTAGAGCTCACTGAGCAGAGTGATGGCCCAGGCCTGACATGTTCTTAGAGCAAGTGAATTTAGCTATGATAAGCAGGTTATCCATCCAGATGTGGCGAACAGAGAGAACATTTTCATTCGGTCTGCTCGCCCACACAGAGCCCTGATTCAATGGAATGACAGGGTAAATGAAGGTGGAGTACTCCACTCACAATGGCTAATTAATGTGCTTGCTGATTTTAAGACAACTGAAGCAAGTATACACATTTTCTTCTGGAAAGGTACGTGTTCTATTACCTGTGTGCATTTCTAAAACATGGCCCTAATATCTGAAGTCATAAAAACAAGTTTTATTGTGGAAATCTAGCTTGAATAGTAATCTATAAAAGGAGAGAAACAGACAGATTGGGGCATCAGAGAGTAGGAACGAAACAGTTTCTCTCCCACGGGGCTGTCGCAGATCCATTCCTCCAACCACAGTGACAGAAAGTTGTATTTATCTCCCTGGCCCATCTGTGCAGCCAGACAGTCCAACGTCCTCCCTGAGAAAGCTCTTTTTGATTATCAGCGCCGCCATTTTAATACAACAGCTACATCGCCACAGTGTTCCAATGGCAGCGAAGGTCTGTCAAGCGTGCCAACTCCATCTTCTTCGCTGCTTACTACGGGTTCATCCAGAGTACGCCTGCTGGAAGGGGAGGTCTCGTATAGAAAGAAGCACAGGGAGTAAATGTATTCTTATGACAATGCCCTAACTTCAATCTCCTATCTCCTACAGATTTCCCCCCTTTAATTTGGTGTAATGCGTATCTGAATTTTGGATAGAATGATCTTTAATTCTCAGGAGAAAATACAGTGGGGTTATGGATAACACCTTTCTGTTGGCACCAAGGTGCCATGCCATTTCCATACCGAGACATTGTTCTTCAATTTTAAAATAATCAAGAGGCCCTTCATGACAGTCTGGGATGTTTTCTGTGCAGTGGTGGACTTACCGTTAGGCAGAAGAGGAATTTCCCTCAGGCCTCACATCATCAGGGGCCTCATGAACTGGGCATACTAAAACCCCAAAATACTAGTAACAAAATATATATATTTTTTTTTTATCTCATAACAGCTGCCTATGAATGACATGAATGATTGATTGAGATATGTTGAAGTAAGTTACATTAAGATCAGAGGAGGCTGGTGGGAGGAGCTACAGGAGGACAGATGGAATGAATGAAATGGTACCAAACACATCAAACACATGGAAACAACGTGTTCGACTCTGTTCCATTGACTCCAATACAGCCATTACAATAAGCTGTCCTCCTATAGCTCCTCCCACCAGCCTCCTCTGGTTAAGCTAGATAAAACAGGACTCTCACAGCTCAGCAGTTGTATAGCCTGTATAGCCTACTATAGCCTATACCTCAGTCATGAGCAAAATAATACAATTGATTTAGGCTACAATAATTATTATTACATGAATTATTGCATGCTAAATGTTTCTGATCGGTGATAAGATGAGCAAAAAAAAAAAATTAACTACCACCTCCACTTATTTGCCCAGCCAGAGAGCAATTAACCAAATATACAGACGGAGATTCAGTGAAACGAAATCACATTGATTATCAGACAAATCGGGAGTAGGCCAGGCTACAACGCGAGTGAATAGCAAAATCCACTTGTTAAACTACATAACATGCTAGCAGTATGTTCTGATCATTATATATAACAGAATAAAGACAACACTTCAACATAGCTAACATTTTCCCAGGGTATTTGTAGGCTCACCAAATATGCAAACAGAGATTCAGGGAAAACAAAAATCTAACACTATTTGACTTATCAAGAAGACGAGTCCCCCACGCTTGTCTCAAAGCAGGCGATGGCGCTTTGCCAATCAAAACAGTGCTGACATTTTCATCTAGTTGACCACACACGGGTATTACCTTCATGTTAGTATAACGATTGGATATGACTTTGGGAGTTTCAGTAGGCCAATAAGCAACAATTTGATGCATGCCTTCAATTGCATTAGCCTACTTTATCCCAATTCTTCCAATATTGAGTTTACCTCTCCTCACTTTTCTAAGACAATGGCTGTTTCCTTTTCTCCTCACTCCGCCCGCCTCAGTGGCATTGTTCTCCACACCACTTTAAATCAATAGGCCGATTTTTCTAGAAATCTGTATTTTTTTCCGGTTCGGTGTTACATTTCTGTGATGTTGGATCGGGCTCAGACTCTGCCTGGGGCCTCCAAATCACTAAGTCTGCCCGTGTTTGAGTGCACTGAATGTGTATCATATCAGCTACTGTGTGTTGGGAGGAGGTGAGTGAGGACAAAACAGCGCCATATTGTGGCGGTGCTTTGACTCGTTGACCTCCCTGTGACTCCTTCACTGAGAGGGAGCAAATGAACGTGGGCAGAGCTAGCTAAGAAAGAGAGGGAGTGAGCAAGTTGCCATGACAACACCTGCAGTACACCAGCAGCATCGTTTATTTACCACTCAAGGGTCTGGCTAATGGTGGCAGGAGGACAGATTGACTGCTAACGATGCCTGAAGAGGGAGAAGGTTGGTTTGACTGTCTCTCATGCAGGAGAAGGAGCACTTTGTATGCCTGCCAGGTCACCGTGACAGCTACATTACCCTATTCCCTAACTCCTCCTCGAGCTATGCATTCACTCCTTTTGTAGAACATCAGGTTCTGCTCACGTTCCATAGTCATATTCTGTCTTTTTACTATTTCTCTTGTATAAACTACACATAGACACGGACGCGCAAGCAAACACACATTCACACACGTAGACGCGCACAGACACACTTAGACACGTACAGTACATACACACTCACGGACACACACGCACGCAGGAGGATTGCTAATAAGACTGACACATGAAGCATCTGCCCTCCGCTACCAGCTGACTGAAGCAGGCCTTGGGCGTGATGGAGCACAGGAAGTCTCTCATTGCCCTGCCGCTGAACCCGCCGCCTGGGTGTTACAATCTCTCCCTCCTCACCGCCACCCTCCATCTCCCTCCCTTCTTTCTCTCTCTAGCTACCTCTCCCTCTCTCTGTTTCGCTCTCATCCACAAGGAAAGTCGTGAGGCACACACTGCAGTGCTGCGTCTCTCTCCACTAGTCACCCTAACAAAGAAACAGACACCTCTTACATACCGCAACTCCTGATCTATTCAACACCATATCTAGTCGAAGCATTTTGCTCACACAGGTGGACTGGACTGCCTTAGGTGTTCTGGGAATATGTACACACACGTATCCGAACATTGTGGGGGGGGGGGGAAAGTATACTTATTTTGACAGATATGAATATTCAAAATAAATTCTAGCAATGCCTGTTTAGAGATTTGGACACATTGTTTTTAGGGTTGGTAATTTCTTTGTAAAAATCTTCAAAATGTTTTGATCCCAGTAATAAACAGGGAATCTTGTAATTTAATCAATGAGATGGATTCAAAGTCGAGAGATGACTGCGCATCAGAGCCGTCTAAAATATGAAGGAACAAATAAAAAATAAATGAAAAGAAACAAGCCGCTTCTCTTCTAAGGCCGTTTTGGGATTACAGGGTGGCTCTTTAACTTAATAGCAATTTAAAGTGGATTTGTGTATGCCACTGAGTGTCTGTAATGATAGCTGTTTACGCCGCCCCTCATTTATAATAATTAGGCAGAATGGATAGGGGTTGCTCAGGCACAGTTCAGGGCTATTGGCTGGGCCTGAATAATGACCTTACTGTAGTTGACCGGTAGATGACCGCGGCCTCCTACATGACCCCAAACCCCAGACTCTGCTCTCTCTCCCCCTGCTACTTTGGGTGGTAAATAAGATGTCTTTCCCTGTCTATAGCCACAAAAGCAGCGAGGGACTTTAAAGGGATGTGTGACAGAGAAAATTATATATAAGGGGGTGGGGTGTCACACAAAGGGATAAAAGGTTCTTCCTTTGTCTCTTTCTTGCTTGACTTTTCCCATCTGATTGTTTTTCCTCCCTCTCCCTTTTCTTCCACCACATTCACATGGTGGGACCTACGGGCAATGGGCCAACTGGGGTTGCCATGGGTTTGAGGCAGTTGAGGATATGAGAATATGGCCCTATGGAAATAAGATACTCCCATATTTCCTACACTAATAAAATACAATTTAATACAAACGAATACAACTTAGGTAGGCTACAATTCCATGTATATAGCCTCGCTATTGTTATTTTACTGCTGCTCTTTAATTATTTGTTACATTTATTTCTTGTTTTTTTAGGTATTTTTCTTAAAACTGCAATTTTGGTTAAGAGCTTGTAAGTAAGCATTTCACTGTACGGTCTACACCTGTTGTATTCGGCGCATGTGTCAAATACAATTTGATTTGATTAATTTTCTCTAAATTTACAACAAGATAGATGTAATGAGAATAATCAAATCAGTTAGTTCTGCTTTAATTGCATTAATAAGGGCTTTTAATTAATTTAATCAATTCTAAATTGTGTTTGTGTTTTTTCCTCTAGCTGCAAACTTCAACATAATTGATAGCCATTTACTTAGGGTAAAGTTCATGTTGATTTAAGAGTGGGACATAGCCTACTAGCGTAAATCAGTCTCCGAGTGTGTGTGTTGTCAACTGTGAAACATTCTCAGTATTATCAGTTAGTTTCGCACTGAAGTCAGCCACTAGATGTCACCAGTGTCCATGTTCTTGATGGCGCTAACGAGCCATTGAAGACTGGAGGAGGCCGGCATGGAACAGTCGTCTCTCTCTCCAATTTCAATTTATGGGCTTTGTTGGCATAGGGAACATATGTTAACATTGCCAAAGCAAGTGAAATAGATAATAAACAATTAACTGTAAACATTACACTTACAAAAGTTCCAAAAATAATAAAGGCATTCCAAATGTCATATTATGTATATATACAGTCTTGTAATGATGTGCAAATAGTTAAAGTACAAAAGGGAAAATATATAAACATAAATATAGGTTGTATTTACAATGGTGTTTGTTCTTCACCGGTTGCCCTTTTCTTGTGGCAACAGGTCACAAATCTTGCTGCTGTGATTGCACACTATGGTATTTCACCCAATAGATATGGCAGTTTATCAAAATTGGATTTGTTTTAGAATTCTTTGTGCATCTGTGTAATCTGAGGGAAATATGTATCTCTAATATGGTCATACATTTGGCAGGAGGTTAGGAAGTGTTCACATAGCCTGTCTTCTCTTGACAGCCAGGTCTGCCTTTGGCGGCCTTTCTCAATAGCAAGGCTATGCTCACTGAGTCTGTACATAGTCAAAGATTTCCTTCATTTTGGGTCAGTCACAGTGGTCAGGTATTCTGCCACTGTGTATTCTCTGTTTAGGGCCAAATAGCATTCTAGTTTGCTCTGTTTTTTGTCAATTCTTTCCAATGTGTAAAAAAGTAATTCTCTTTTTGTTTTCTCATGATTTGGTTGGGTCTAATTGTGTTGCTTTTCTGGGGCTCAGTGGGGTCTGTTTGTGAACAGAGCCCCAGGACCAGCTTGCTTAGGGGCTCTTCTCCAGGTTAATTTCTCTGTAGGTGATGGTTTTGTTATGGAAGGCTTGGGAATCAGTTCCTTTTAGGTGGTTGTAGAATTTAACGGCTCTTTTCTGGATTTTGATAATTAGCGGGTATCGGCCTAATTCTGCCCTGCATGCATTATTTGGTGTTTTACATTGTACACTGAGGATATTTTTGCAGAATTCTGCATGCAGAGTCTCAATTTGGTGTTTGTCCCATTTTGTGAATTCTTGGTTGGTGAGCGGACCCCAGACAACACAACCATAAAGGGCAATGGGTTCTATAACTGATTCAAGTATTTATAGCCAGATCCTAATTGGTATGTTGAATTTTATGTTCCTTTTGATGGCATAGAAGGCCCTTCTTGCCTTGTCTCTCAGATTGTTCACAGCTTTGTGGAAGTTACCTGTGGTGCTGATGTTTAGGCCGAGGTATTTATAGTTTTTTGTGTGCTCTAGGGCAACGGTGTCTAGATGGAATTTGTATTTGTGGTCCTGGCAACTGGACCTTTTTGGAACACCATTATTTTTGTCTTACTGAGATTTACTGTCAGGGCCCAGGTCTGACAGAATGAGTGCAGAAGATCTAGGTGCTGCTATAGGCCCTCCTTGGTTGGCGATAAGGAGGGCCTCTCTCCCGCACCCTAGCTCTCTCTCTCTCTGCTTGTGAGGTGCACGCCCCGGGTGGACAGAGCAGAGTGGGGAAGAGAGATCAGAGAGAGGGGTGGAGAGAGAGAGAGAGAGAGAGAGACAGAGAGAGAGAGAGGGGGGAGCAGAGAGATGGCAGTGTTTGCTAGAGTTTAAAGGAGCCTGGATGGGTTTACATCGTAAATCTCTCCCCACTCCAACCCTGGCGTTCTACAAGAGTGCCTCTGGGAATACCGGAATGTGGCAGCTGACCTGTGGAGCTGTGTCTTTTGATTCCAGCTAGCTACATAAATTATAGTTCTGGAATGCAGGACAACCCAATGGAGTAGTGAGAAACATGCTTAGGAGTCAATATAAGCAATACGGATGTTAGGAGAGCAAAGATTTACTAATTGCAGACATTTTGTCAGCAAATTCATGATATATTGTACATGTACAATAAACAGGCCCAACCTGTCAGTTCTGCGTAATGAGAACTCAAAACAGTTAGCATTTTCGTATGAATAAGTAGGCTCTATCCAGTAGTTAGTATAGTATATCCAAAAATGATATAAAAATGGTAAAGTGTAAAATAGTATGGATCTTTATCAGGAAAATCTATAACATAAAAAAATCCCACGCTCTAAAATGTCTTTGCAAAGCCAAAAGCTATAGAAGACAGTGCAAGCTCTCAGCAGTAAAAGGCCAGTGCAAAGACAAGATAGTTGCTATGTGTTTCTTTGTGGACGGGAGACTGGGAACCAAGTTCATCATCCGTGAAACCAGCGGCAGACTCTGCCAGATTAATCTAGTAAAACGAATGGAATGAATACGAGTTGTGGCTTTACTCATTTATTTACTTTCCCACTGACACACACACACACACACACACACACACACACACACACACACACACACACACACACACACACAATCCCCTCATATACACACAGTACAACCCCCCCCCCCCCCCCCACCCAAAAAAAAAAAAACAGCAAAAATGCACCTCTTTACAGTAAGTTCTCGCTAGATCAATAATGATTGATGGGGGCTCTTTGTATAATCGTCATGTTCTACTCAGTTCACAGCCATACGACACAGCGCCTGTGGCTAGCCCCTAGCCTGGTCTGCACTCCGGTAGTCAATCAAATCGCAGCTTAAAAATAACAGTTTGTTAGCACCATTGATTTAGCACTTAGAGCGTGTCCTTTCTACCTTGTAATTATGGTCAGTGTTGACATAGAGCCCATACACTCAGCCTCCCCCCAACACCCTAAGCCTCTGTTCAGGAGAATTTATGGGTCTTAGTTTTATATGGCCATTTTATGTCTGTGTTCCCCAGTTAGAGCAAGGCTTGAGCTGCAGCCAAGGGCCTGTATTTCATTCGTCGAGGTCAGGGTTCCAAGGAAACCCCCGTTCAACTAAATAGTCTGCTCCACTGTTGAATCAGAGGGAACAGGGATTCCCCTCCCTTAAGGCTCATTAAAACACACGATTGCCATGTAGTGTCCTAATCATGTCATTAATGTCATTCATGAGGGAAATATGATACAAGGTTATGACTCTGAATGGGGCACGGGTGGACTCATGTCACACTAAACCAAAACCTTCCATTCAGAAACAGACAGGAAGGAATCGCCTCTAAACGAATTACAATGAGGCCCTCACTTTTAATCCATTAAGGGACTGTTAGAATGCTCTGTTAGAATGCTCTGTTAGAATGCTCTGTAGACTATCATGTTATTATGAAGACTAAGGGGAAAAGCTTGACAAAACAAGAGTAATCTGTGTCACGAAAGCTGTGTACCAGACAGTACAGCTACAACCAACCAAGAGTTGGTCTGTTACAGTGAAAGGTAGGTAGCCCAACACCTACACCGAAAGGTAATACTGTAGAACTCTGGTAACGTCTTCCTGATACACCTCCAATAGATTCAGAGCAGGTGGCTTTATTCTTCTTCTATGAAAAATGTAATGGGTTGTTTTGACATTCCCCTATAAACTAGTACCCATAGGGCTCTATTTTCGGCTGGTGTTAAAACACGCTCGTTGGCAATTTCAACCTGTTAAAGCTCTGCTATTTTACAACCCTTGCACCGGGATTGGTAGTTTACCTGTCATATATCAGCTCGCTTGCGCTGAGGTGGGAGGGGTGGCAATATCTGAGGTGTGTGCTTAAAAAGCGCCAAAGTGTCAATTTCAGGAAGTGTTTGGTGGGGATATTTAAGACCAAAAAAAGGCTGGTCTTAGAGGTAACATGTTGGTTATGGTAAGGATTTTGTCCTGCGGAAGTGCTACCTATCTACCCGTGACGCACAGTGCCCATATGCTCATGGAAAAAGAGAGATGTGCTTTTTGTGCCGGTAACCCTCGTATATATAAAAAATATATATTTTCTTTCCATTTCGCATCATTTGTTGAAAAATCAAGCATAGCCTCCCCTCAATGAAGGCTGTTTTTTTGTCCTGCCCAATGCATTCACCAAGTAGGCCTACTAGTAGCCAAGCCTATCAATAAAGGCTTTGGCTCCTTAGACTGCTTTGAAATAAATCACCAAAGCTTTATTAAAGGCCCAATGCAGACATATTTATATCAATATCAAATCATTTTTGGGTAATAGTTTTCCATTAAAATGGACAAAAATAGCTTTTTAGCAAAAGAAACGACACTCTATATATATATATATATATGCAAAAGTATGTGGACCCCCTTTCAAATTAGTGGATTCGGCTGTTTCAGCCACAACGTTGCTGACAAGTGTATAAAATCAAGCATACAGCCATGCATTCTCCATAGACAAACATTGGCAGTAGAATGGCCTTACTGAAGAGCTCAGTGACATTCAACGTGGCACCGTCATAGGATGCCACCTTCCCAACAAGTCAGTTCGTCAAATTTCTGCCCTGCTACAGCCACCCAGGTCAACTGTAAGTGCTGTTATTGAGAAACAGCGGCTCAGGCGCAAAGTGGTAGGCCACACAAGCTCACAGAACGGGACCGCCGAGTGCTGAGGCGTTAAAAAATAATCTATCCTCTGTTGCAACACTCACTAGCAACATCAGCAACGTTCGCCGGGAGCTTCATGAAATGAGTTTCCATGGCTGAGCAGCTACACACAAGCCTAAGGTCACCATGCGCAATGCCAAGCTTCGGCTGGAGTGGTGTACAGCTCACCGCCATTGGACTCTGGAGCAGTGGAAACGCGTTCTATGGAGTGATGAATCACGCGTCACCATCTAGCAGTGCAACGGACAAATCTGGGTTTTGCCTGATGCCAGGAGAACGCTACCTGCCCCAATGTATAGTGCCAACTGTAAAGTTTGGTGGAGGAGAAATAATGGTCCGGGGCTGTTTTTCATGGTCCGGGCTATGGCCCCTTAGTTCCAGTGAAGGGAAATCTTAACGCTACAGCATACAATAACATTTTCGATGATTCTGTGCTTACAACTTTGTGGCAACAGTTTGGGGAAGGCCCTTTCCTGTTTCCGCATGACAATGCCCCCATGCACAAAGCGAGGTCCATACAGAAATGGTTTGTCGAGATCAGTGTGGGAGAACTTGACTGGCCTGCACAGAGCCCTGACCTCAACCCTATCGAACACCTTCGAGATGAATTGGAACACCGACCTCAACGATTATTTTGTGGCTGAATGGAAGCCAGTCCCTGCAGCAATGTTCTAACATCTAGTGGAAAACCTTCCCAGAAGAGTGGAGGCTGTTATAGCAGCAAAGGAGGGACCAACTCCATATTAATGCTCATGATTTTGAAATGAGATGTTCGACGAGCAGGTGTCCACATACTTTTGGTCATGTAGTGTATTTCTCAAGGAAGAATTTTGCCAGGACTGTCTGGGAGTGGTCTGAGTGGGGAGGGAAAACAAACTAGCTCTTATTGGCAGAAAGGTTTGGAACTCTCTTTGTTATTGGTCTATTAACAAATTCACAGCCTGGCGATGTCACCAGGCAAGCTGAAACCTCAGCCCATGCAACTCACGCTGATTAGACGTTCCTGTATAGGTTGTATTTTCAACCAGCAACTATCAGGAAATAACACTGATCCATTTTTTTCTCTCACACTTTTACAGTGTTAGTTTCATCACCTGTTGTACAATAGCATACAAAACAAAGGAGAAATATCATTTTGACTGCACTGGGCCTTTAAAATATTAAGTTTGGGACCAGAAAAACAGTGAGCTGACATCCCATTTTTTGTTGTAGCCTATGATTGAACATTATTTTAGCACCTCTCATCTGGTTACCAAAGACCGGCTGCTCCAAACATATTTAAATGATTCAGTCATATAATGCCATATCAACCTTTGGCCTTGGCTATGTCTTGCTTATTGAGAACGTGCCTCACACATACAGTACCATTGACGAGAGCATAGTATTTTTTATTTGAGGAGAAGTGCGATGCGTAAAGACATGTAGGCTTATACTCGTTGAAGCCAATTATAACGTTGACTGCCAACACTCCAAACATTTCGAGAAAAAACTGGATGTTTTTTAAACTTTTGCTATTACTTTTTACTGTAGCTTATGCTATTTAATAAACTGTAGTATCAATCCACAATATACTGGGATTATAATATTTCTGTGCCCCCAGCCGAATTGGAGTTGATGACAACGCAAAGACCGTCAATAACCTACAGAACTTGAGACAGCAGCATGCGGTATTAAGTCATGGCGCGTTGATTGGCCAGTGCGTGGCCAAGCCCTCCTCACACCTAAAATGTATTTATTAATCAAAACCCAGCTCTTTCGCGCCACCGCCAGCTATGAATATAGCAACAAATATTTCAGACACACCCCCTGTCCTAGATGTACCATTGTGTTAGGTTTGTTAAAGAAACTTCTTTGTCTGACACTGCAGAGGAGACCACCTTGCTCAACTAAGAGTTCATTAACTATTCCACTGAAAGACTGCAAATGATCCATAACTCTTTCCACAACATGTCAAATAGTACCGCTTATGCATACTGTAAAAAACAGGATATATGATGACACACAAATCCAAGCCTTCCAATACTGCTTCAATCTACAAACAAGGTCCTGAAAAGCTTAGAGGACGGCAATGCCCAAATTGCAACACATTGATTTCCAGTAGAGTGGCTGTAACACGTAGATATACTGCATGTTCCTACACAATGGCCATAAAGCACAGGGAAATAGATTGAGGGAAAAGAGCTGAGATGCAGGATGCTTCACCTGCAGTTTGTGTTCAACACAGCAGGGGTTTTGCATGGCTGCTCTCTCAATTAACCCTCATGATACAGATACAGACTCAGTAATGAACCCCAATCCCATTATAGAAGATCTGATGGGCATTTCTCCCCCAGTGGCTCAAGGATAGAGACAATGGAGGGGTTGGAATAGAATAGAATTGATTAGAATAGAATAAAACAGAATTGTTTAAAATAGAATAGAATCTACACGTAACTACCTAAATAAAGGAAACACCATGAATTGTCTTAATAAGGTGTGGCGCCACCACGAGCCAGAACAGCATCAATTCACCTTGGCATGGATTCTACAAGTTTCTGGAAGTCTATTGGAGCGATGCAACACCATTCTTGCACAAGAAATTCCATAATTTGGTGTTTTGTGGATGGTGGCGGAAAACACTGTCTCTGCAAACGCTTCAGAATCTCCCATAATTGTTCAAATGGGTTGAGATCTGGTGACTGAGATGGCCATGGCATATGGTTTACATAGTTTTTATGCTCATCAAAACATTCAGTGACCGCTCGTGCCATTTCGATGGGGGTATTGTTTTCCTATGGGAGCATGGCCATAGTAGGCAAAATAATGGCCAGCCCAGCATTTTTATACATGACCCTAAGCATGGTGGGATACCAGTTGCTTAATTAACTCAGAAACCACACCTGTGTGGAAGCATCTGCTTTCAATATACTTTCTATCCCTTGTTTACTCAAGTGTTTCCATTATTTTGGTAATTACCTGTATATAGCATGTTGATGAAGTGCATGAAGGAACTGTGACTGGCGTTGTTGATGCTGACCTTACTGACGATGTAGATGAGGTCACCTCTTTGGAAGGCCAGCTCGTCAGGCTCGTCTGCCTCACAGTCCCACAAGCCCTGGTAGTAATTAGCATAGTCTATGGACCACACTGAGCAAAAACACACAATGCTGTTACCTAAAATATTACACTTGAATCGAAAGTATAAATATCAAAACACTTTGAATAACTTGAATAGTGAGTACTACCCCTATCAATAACTATAATTATCTGAAAGACACACCTACACACCTCCTCTCTAGAACAGCAGCTTGCTGATATCGTACGTCCTTCTTGCCCTCATCTATCTTGTATTAACATAAACAGCTGGCAAATTCTGACAAAGATGACTTTGCGAAAGAGGAAAAGTTGATACAGATCATTGAAGGGTCATCCAAAATGTTTTTTTGTTTGTTTTTTACTTTTTCCTATTTTGCTGGTCAGTGAATGCTGTGAGTGGGATTCAGACCTGGTTTCGTGCTCTTCTCACTGATCTCCTCAATGGATCCTGGAATGTCATCCTCTGGAAAACAGAATGAAAACAAAAGAGGTGAGACATTTAAAAAAACCTTTCCTGAAACAAAATCATGCACTTTCTGTGTTGTGGAGATGTAGGGTACAGCCTGTCTTCCCACCACCTCCATTGGCCCTCCAGTGCCTTCTAAGAAAATCTGAGAGCAACCAAAGAAGGGGAGAGAGATTTATTGGTGATAGGGTGAGAAAGTGAAAAAAAAAGAGACTGTCATTCGATACACCATCTGTGGTCAGGGTCTACTCTGTACCCATCCCAGATGGCTTTCTTTGGTGAAAAGACAGTTGAGTTGGCAAGGCATATTTCTATATTTCGCTCCAACCAATGATTTCGGCAAAGGGGAAACAGAACCTTGATGTATCTCAAATGGAGGTATGGATGATGACACGGAGAAGTCACCCCCTTTGGTCGTTCTCGGGACCCATTTAGCCACCCACCTGCCTGTGGGACAGTCCTGTATTTCCTCTATAACAACAGCCACACATCTGACACTCTTATTAGGATAACATGATTTATAATGTGTAATTAGTCTTTGAGTTACAGTGATAGTGATACACCTCCAAGGGGTTATGAGAACGTGTGTCGGTGTGTCTGTTCTCATACCTGGGAGAACCTCGTAGATATCATCCTCTTCCTGTTCCCCCCCCTGGCTGGGCCTCCCTTCCTCCTGGCTACTGAGAGAGACTTTGACCTGCTGGGGCAGGACCGGCAAGGGGGCGGGCCAAGGGGGACGGCTGGCCACCCCCGTCACCCCCTCAATGTCATCATAGGTCTCATCCTCACAGGGGATAAAGCTGGAACTCAAATCTGCATAGAACACAGGCACGGCATAAATAATGAGCAGTATCTCTGTATAGAGCACTGTATGAGTCACATCCCCTTGAGTACCCATAGGAACCAGAGTAGTAGATGGCATCCGACTTCCCCAGTTGATTCTATTTTCAAAAGATCTGTGAAATATCTAGTCATTCTGATAGACATTCGTGGACACCTTTGATGACCAGCCGGGGGGAAAAGGAAGTGAACAATCTCAAATTCACCCAGCATAAACCAAGAGCAAACAGGGAGAAAAACCTTTGCCTCCAACTCCCTGTATATCTGGGTCTTGTATAGTAGTAAAAGTGGACAAGACAAATGATGTGGTGTCTGTTACTTCCCGCAAGCAGCCGGTGCAGCCTGCCTTTCTCAGACGGAGCAGCGCTGTGATTGCTGGCGACTGGGCACTGCAACACAGGGTATCGGGTCCTCTGTGATACGCCATTGGCCAGGCAAAAATCAATGCCGCTAGAGGATAACCAGAACGTCTACCAATACATTTCCCGTAAGTGGGAAATCAGTCGGGGGGGGGGAGAGGTGGGGGTGTGGCCTGCGTGACATGAATGCCTTGTGACGTGGTGGATGAGGAGGTTCGGAAGGCGTCTGATTGGTCAGTTTGGGGATGGATATATTTGGGAATGGATATAAATGGTTTATTTCCTGCCCTTTCAGGCCAAAAAGTGAGTGAGGCAATACCAATCTAACAGAGGACAAGAAAACGTACACAATCATCACTATATCCTTTTCTACTACTGTGTCTTTGAAATAGATTTGGAAATATGTTGACATACCTTTCAGGACAAAGTTGATCTGGTCCACCCATTCCCTGGCTTCTCGCAGACTGCTAGCAGTGAACTGGGGAGGATAGCCACCATCATACAACATGATCATTAGGTAAGACTGGTATGCTATGAAACATCACTGTGAGGAGTCTCTTGTATTGCTTTTGTTCTGCACACCCACCTGGAAGGAGTGTCGGCCAGGGGCACTCAGCTCAAAGCAGCCATTTTTCTTGGAGTCTTTACGTAGGTTGGCCACCATCTCTGCACTGTAACCCTTGATATAGAAGGCGCCCTTCTGCTGCTTGTCTGAAGGAAGAACAGTATTAACTCAATCTCCTCACCCAAATGTTCACATGTATGAGTTCCAGGCATAAATAACTGTACATGGATAAATTGTATGTCTTAGTGTGATGTGAGGGTTTCAAACCAACCTTTGTCACTCCCAAAGTAGTAGAATATTGTGTTTTTGAGGACACACCATCGCTTTTGCCATTCTAAGCTGAAGAAGCTGTGATCTACATGAAAAACGGAATGAAAACAAGCATTTGAATGAGCACTCAACGTGACATATTTGCAACATATTTGACTCCATAATCTTACTACCTTGTCGTTTCTTCTCCAGGTAGCCTTGTTTCAAGATGTTGCTGAGATCCTGGGCTGCCACCATTTGGATCTCCTCAATGTCTGTGGAAGATCACAAAGTAGGATGTAAACAAAATCCTCAAATCAAATGTTATTGGTCACATACACCTGGCTAGCAGATTTTATTGCGAGTGTAGCGAAATGCTTGTGCTTCTAGTTCCGACAGTACAGTAATATCAAACAAGTAATCTAACAATTCCCCAACAACTACCTAATACACACAAATCTAAAGGGGTGAATGAGAATATGTACATGTAAGTATATGGATGAGCGATGGATGAGCGGCATAGGCAAGGTGCAATAGATGGTATAAAATACAGTATATACATGTGATATGAGTAATGTAAGATATGTAAACATTATTAAAGTGGCATTATTTAGAGTGGCATTGTATAAAGTGACTATTGATCCATTTATTAAAGTGGCCAGTGATTGGGTCTCAATGTAGGCAGCAGCCTCTCTGAGTTAGTGATTGCTGTTTAGCAGTCTGATTGCCTTGAGATAGAAGCTGTTCTTCAGTCTCTCGGTCCCAGCTTTGATGCACCTGTACTAATCTCGCCTTCTGGATGGTAGCGGTGTGAACAGGCAGTGGCTCGGGTGGTTGATGTCCTTGATCTTTTTGGCCTTCCTGTGACATCAGGTGCTGTAGGTGTCATGGAGGGCAGGTAGATTGCCGCTGGTGATGCATTGTGCAGACCGCACCACCCTTTGGAGAGCCTTGCGGTTGAGGGCGGTGCAGTTGCCATACCAGGCTGTGATACAGCACGACAGGATGCTCTTGATTGTGTATCTGTAAAGGTTTGTCAGCGTTTTGGGTGACAAGCCAAATTTCTTCAGCTTCCTGAGGTTGAAGAGGTGCTGTTGTGCCTTCTTCACCACACTGTCTGTGTGGGTGGACCATTTCAGTTTGTCTGTGATGTGTACGCCGAGGAACTTAAAACTTTCCACCTTCTCCACTGCTGTCCATTCGGTGTGGATAGGGGGGTGCTCCCTCTGCGGTTTTCTGAAGTCCACGATCATCTCCTTTGTTTTGTTGACATTGAGTGCCCTCACCTCCTCCCTGTAGGCTGTCTTGTTGTTGTTGGTAATCAAGCCCACTACTGTTGTGTCGTCTGCAAACTTGATGATTGAGTTGGAGGCGTGCATGGCCACGCAGTCGTGGGTGAACAGGGAGTACAGGAGGGGGCTGAGCACGCACCTTTGTGGGGCCCCAGTGTTGAGGGTCAGCGAAGTGGAGATGTTGTTTCCTACCTTACCCACCTGGGGGCGGCCCGTCAGAAAGTCCAGGACCCAATTGCACAGGGCGGGGTTGAGACCCAGGGCCTCCAGCTTGATGATGAGCTTGGAGGGTACTATGGTGTTGAATGCTGAGCTGTAGTCAATAAACAGCATCCTTACATAGGTATTCCTTTTGTCCAGATGGAATAGGGCAGTGTGCAGTGTGGTGGAGATTGTGTCGTCTGTGGACCTGTTGGGGCGGTATGCAAACTGAAGTGGGTCTAGGGTGGCCGGTAAGGTGGAGGTGATATGATCCTTGACTAGTCTCTCAAAGCACTTTATGATGACAGAAGTGAGTGCTACGGGCGGTAGTCATTTAGTTTAGTTATCTTTGCCTTCTTGGGCACAGGAACACTGGGAGCCATCTTGAAGCATGTAGGGACACCAGACTGGGATAGGGAGCGATTGAATATGTCCGTAAACACAACAGCTAGCTGGTCTGCGCATGCTCTGAGGACGTGGCTAGGGATGCCGTCTGGGCCAGCAGCCTTGTGAGGGTTAACAGGTTTAAATGTTTTACTCACGTCAGCCACGGAGAAGGGGGGGGGTGCAGACCTTGTTAGTGGGCCACGACGGTGGCACTGTATTATCCTGAAAGCGGGCAAAGAAGGTGTTTAGTTTGTCTGGAAGCGTGACGTCGGTGTCCGTGACGTGGCTGGTTTTCTTTTTGTAGTCCGTGATTTCCTGTAGACCCTGCCACATACGTCTTGTATCTGAGCCGTTGAATTGCGACTCCAACTTGTCCCTGTACTGGCATTTTGCTTGTTTGATTACATTGCGGAGGGAATAATTACGCTGTTTATATTCAGTCATATTCCCAGACCTCTTTCCATGGTTAAATACGGTGGATTGCGCTTTCAGTTTCGCGCAAATTCGGTATTTGTCATGGGTATTTGTCATGGGCTCCATGTTGAAGATGGTTCTCTCCTGCCCAGAGAGCAGTAACAGGCCACACTGCGGCAGGCCCGGAATCAAATACACCACTGCAGCTTTGGGGAAACTGGGATCAATACATTTACAGCACTTCTGCTGCTAATGCTGTTGTGCTGCAGATGAGCAATGCAGCAGATACGGGGAATGACCAGAATGGGTCTCTGTATGGCTCCCTGGCCTGGAGCTTCAGTCATACATTGACTATGCACCTCAGAGGCCTTTAGGTGGGTGCTATTAACTGACCCGGGATCTAACAAATGTGTTACGGAGAGCCGTACCATGTTACAAGTGTAGCTGTGTAAATGAAGGGCATTTAAACATCCACTACATCTTAAATGGCCATTCCTTGTCTCACTTTAGGATTACATGTAGGATTCCACAGTTGACTGGAATTCAACCAAGGTGCCTGTCCTCCTGAACATGGCAAAACAAAGCTCAATCCTGATTCTCAATTCATCTGTCATCGGGCTTCGACCTAGTTACCAAGGAGGGAGGATGGGGGAACAGGTGGCCTCCTTTGGTTTGGAGTGCAGGAGCCGTTTTCAAACCCATTTATACTAGTCTGGGTGACCTTTCATTCAGACCACTGATGACAGGGAAAGAGGCCTGGATTCCATCCCCTTTGAACCAGACCTTGACATCCTAAGAACAAAACCAAACACGCCGCGCCACAACTGTGTCTTCTTGTCCAAACAAAGTATATGTTTAGCCAAGAGGAGCCTCTCTCTCGTTTATTATAAAACCCAAAACACGAGAGAGGAGGAGAGAAGAGCTGGTAGCCTGGAGACTGCACTGGTAGAGCTGAAATTCTCCCCTAGCCAAAATGTCAGTGGCTATCTGCTCCTGTCGTTTTAGTGTAGGCAAATGAATCTAGTCCAGAGTGCAATGGAATCAAAGTCATATCTGAACGTCCTGCCATATAAGAACCATTAGAGAGTCATGTTATAAGCCAACGTGTAACAAGGTAAGCCTTCACTGTCCACTGTACCTCGCATGTCCTACTGAAATATGAGGTGGTCACAGCTCAGAGTGAGGCCCCAGACACCGCATGACAGTAACACACTCTCATATGTCACCCTGCTTTGTGAATGACTGACACGTGTCAGCATCTGGCGCTAAGCCGCTACAGACTGTTTTGTCAAAGAACCTGATTCAGTCCATCATAACAAAAGGCCCGTCTTTAGGCTTCCCCCGCCTCATCCATCCAGTGCTCTGTTCATTTTTCTAGGCCTGCTTCCCGGTCACGGCACCTCTCATCTGTCTACTTCCTTCCATCTTCATTTATTTCAAAGGTCATGCCCAGTTAATAGTCAATGAGATATAAAGTCAACACAGGGACGGGACTGTTAGATCTGCGTGAATCAGTAAACAACACAGCTACGGCTTGACCAAAGAGAGCTCTTAGACCAGGCCTCATGGTATAAAGCATGTGTTTCATACTGGGTTTCAAAGATATCGGAACGGTCAGGGAATTGCTTTTAAGAATCAGAATCAGCTTTATTCAACCAAGTACATTTACACATACTCAGAATTTTACTTGGCAATATGGTTCTGCTAGTAATAGACAACATTTCGAGACAGAGTTACAGCTCGAGGACCAAATTCGCCAACAGTTAAGGGGCTGGGGTTTTGAATGATTCTTGCATGGTTCAGCACCTGTTAAGTTTGCATACTGTGCATTCAGAAATGTTATTGATCCCACCCCTCTGTATGACATATGCTGATTGGCCGACAGCAAGCAATACCTCATCTTATGAAAATACTTATCAACAGCTATAACAATGTATCTACTCTTGGTTGGAGTCTAAAGTTAACAAGACTGATTAAAAACATGTATGATTCACATAAACTCTAAATACAGAATCCAACATGTTTAAATTATGATTTTTCTTAACACACAAACACATAAAGAAGCGACGAGATGAAAGCTAACTGAAAGCTAATGAAGACATCCCCCAAATTCCAGATGGAGGCTGTTCTTCTATCAACCGTAGATTGCATTATCAATTATTCAGCTCTATGCATCTACTTCATTTTCATTATTTTCCTGTTTCAATTAGTGTCATTCACATCATTTATATTGTTATTAATAACACAGCTATACACACCTACAAAAATCCCATGTTAACCCCTAAACCTACGTGATATAGGATGCATGTGAGCTGCCATAGCAGTGTCATGGCCACTCTCTCTCATTTGGTTATTCCCCCCCTCAGTCTCAGCATGATGTTACGAGCTCAGCAGTTGATCCAGCAAGAAAAGCTTGATTTATGTGATAATGACCAGAAAGAGTTAATGTAGTCGCCCATTAAAATCCACTTTAGTTATGCTGCAAGTCAATCAGAGGCTGGCTTTAGAGTGAATCAAAATGAAGGCAAATGGTAGGTGGGAGGACTAACATTTTATATCTATACTGCTATAACGCAACAAATATGTTGGGAAAACAATACATTATTTAAAGAGGCTTTTGTTGCTGCAGGATGAGGAGAAATCACACCAAAATGTAGGGTATTTGATGTTCCCACTTATTTCACCATTTTTCTTTCATCTGTAAAAAAACAAAAACATTACCCATCTGCATGAAGCATTGCTAATGACAGGGTGTAGGCAGAGGAAACGAGATCACATGGGGTGAGGGCAATGCTACAACAGACAGGAAGATTTACATTGAGTCATATGAAAATCTGGAGGTAGGCTTGCCTGATGTGCAGGGTGCTGCCCAGACTCAGTGTGTCGGCTCAATCTGAAACCACCCTGAGTAGGTGTCAACATTAGCCTGGGTTAAATTACTCATCATTACCTGGAGGGCCATGCCTTACACAGCTGCCAACAGGAGAGGACTTTTTCCTGTTCGCTTTTAGGTGAGCCAAAATGGGTGTGTCCCAGACCAGTCCAAGCTGGTCCAGGTGGGTTAGTAGAGCAGGTGAATTGATGACACACCTCTTTACAGATTGGGTAGGAACCATACTGTTTCTTCTCAGTTTAGTCCTAGGATCCCTGGCGCTAGCCTCTTCCCCTGTGTCTTTTGCTGTGGGAAATACTGCATTGTGTTGGAGCGGAGATACAACGGGGCCAAGACCTGACCTCCATGTGAACCCTGGTGATGAGGTGAACAAGAAGGCAGAGGGAGCCCCTGCCCCCCACACCAGGCCTAGGGGGGCTGGAGTGGGAGGGAGGAATGCGGCTTTGGGAGACACAGCGAGTGTGACTGCGATCCCTTCCGACGCTGTCCTTGATTAGGAAAAAGGGTCTACTAAGTGCACCCTCACCCCGCCCAGAGCTCCATCTGCACACAGCCCAGGCTAAATGGAGACATTTCTCCTCATTACACGAGAGCCTCCTCCTTCCCTGTGTGTGCATCCCTCCACAAAGACACCGTCAGGGGGGAGTAGGAGAGAGACAGAGAGGCTCTGAGGTTAAAGACCAAATGTCCTCCCTGCCCCCTTCTCCAACCAGTGATCTGATTATGATTTCACTCATCGATACGCAGAGCATATATAATTAATCTTGTAATGCACGCATCTGAGCAAAAGCATACATTACATTAGTAGAGGTCCATGTTTTTTAATGTAAACGGAATGTATGTCATGTATCTGTACTGTGACGGCAACGAGAGGTCGAATAATGCAAAGCAAGGACGAAAATCTTCGCCTCTGTATGAAGATTCCTCCTCCCAGTGGCTCTGAGAGGGAGCAGATCGCTTGTCTTTGTGTGTCTCTCTGCAGGGTAATAATATTATGTCAGTCCTGCCAGGCTCTGGTGCTTTCACATTCCCCATGCCTGTGTTCAGGCCGGGGCCAGAGGGAGAAATATTACGATGTGACATCGGGTTCCCCCTGGGTAGCCATAAGGAGTGACTGCAGCGCCCTAAATTCCCTCTCATAGATTAACAACCACTATTCAAATACTTAACTGCAGATATAAGAATCCTCAAATCACAGGGGATGGCTTTCAGCTGCCTCACTGACACTTGGAAAAAACTATAGTGGGGATATAGACCGCAACATTAGAGGAGCACAGCCAACAGGAGAGCTTGTCTGTTTGCGATAAAACACTGGTGATAGTGGCAAGTCAATGAGGGAGCATTGGGTGAAAATGTACACGTCTAGGTCAGCATTGAGTGGGAATAAAAACTAAAATAGGGATTGAGATGGATTCACTACAGACTTGCAGTTGCCAGAAAGTTCTCTGTAGGCAAAGTGCAATTGTTTTGTTTGAACATTGTGGGTAGCTGAGAAATAGTTGTAAAAGAATCCAAACAAACAAAACATGGGATTCATGTAGAATTGTATCTAAAAAATGAAAAATAAATCCATATTTGGATAAGATAATAATTAATTGCCCCACTAATTGTATATTTTTATATAGGCTATTAAATGAATTGAGTGGCTTTATATTTAAAGTATAGCTTACGATCACAGCTTTAAAATGCAATACAATGCTTTTCTCTGAAAATATAAAAGAATATCATTTTTTTTAAACATACAAATCTAAATTAAGATTTATCAGCCAGCCAATATGGGAGGGAAAGGTCTAGAACGTTAATGTGTCCTTGATCATGTCATTTGTCTAATGACAATCTCAGTGAATCCTAAATTTGTGGGGAAACATTGATAATTATTAACCATTATAATGTACCAATACATTTCATTTGATGAGAATCAAGAATAAAACTGGTGGAAGATATTGTTCTGCAATAAATAAATAGCAAATAAACAAGAGTAGATCTTAAACACATTTCCATCATTGTTTTCTTTTTTGCCAACAAGGACATTTTGACCTCAAATTTAGACCTATTGATTAAAATCAACAGCATAATTCAAAACAAAATGAATGGGCTGCTGCTTCCTGAATCACGAATCTGACATGTCAGTTTGTAAGTAGATTGTTGTAGTAGGCAAATACTGTATGAATTCAGGATTAGAAAATAATATTTATAGCATTTGCCGAAGAAAAATGTCATTTCAATTAAAGAAAATTAACACGTGTCTGCTGTCAGAAATATGTAAATGATAGCCTACACAATAATTCTTATCACATAGCTGAAACGGAATGCGATGGGTTCGTAAAGTTGACAGTCCACATTTTAAGATGTAGGCTATACGGTATTCGAGCATGTTCTAATATAAAAATCAGTTTTCAACAGAACGAAATCAAACAAATGTGATTCAAATACTATGCTGCCTTGTGGTTGACTATTTGTACGTCATAATAGGCTCCAGAAAATGTGTATGGATGATAGAATATTGTTATTTCTTAGACATAATATAGGCTTCACTGAATAAACAACGAAGGCAATTGATTTTTTTTAATCAATGTATCATTAATGGTAACATAACTGATCATTTATGAGAACGATAAACACAACAAAACAATAAACATCATTTAGAATATTAGTGTAGAGCCAAAATGCAAATCAAAAAGCTGCTGTTTGTATAGAATAAGCCTGGCTATTTTATTAGATTCAGTCCATTATTTTAGCATTGTGATGTGCTTGCTGATTAGTGTTTTTTTAGACCAAAAAAATCATGATTTTTAAATACATTTAACCTATGGGGCGGCAGGTAGCCTAGTGGTTAGAGCGTTGGGCCAGTTGCTAGATCGAATCCCCAAGGTAAACATCTGTCGTTCTGCCCCTGAACCGTTCTGCCCCTAAATCATTGAACAAGGAACAAACCCACTGTTCCTAGGCCATCATTGTAAATAAGAATGTGTTCTTAACTGACTTGCCTAGTTAAATAAAGGTTAAAAAAAAATGTATCAACATCATGGAAATATAATGTTGACAGTTAAATCTATCCACATAGGCCAATTTTACACTGAATTGAAATAAAATATTTGACATACACATTTAAGTAATCTTTTCTCTTATCCTCAGCAATTCTATGCACACTGGCAGATTTTTCACCTAGTCTGCTCGGGGATTCGAACCAGCAACCTTTCGATTACTGGCCCAACGCCTTATCTGTCTTTTAGAAGACAGACAGACGAGTCTGCATTAAGACAAACTCCCAAACTCAGGATGAATCCTCTCATGACTATTATCAGTAGAACAATCTAATTTTACCACTGTGTTGTTCCAGGATCGGGTGTGTTCTTTTCCACATGCACAGAGTAATCACGTATCATTTCCCTGAGATAAGGGTAAGTTACAATACAGGCTACAATAAATCATTGGAGATCATTTCCATTGTAAATAAACACTCTGCTCACAGGCACATGGATCCACACAGAGGCAACGCTGTCACCCTGGCACACACAGTGCGATCGGCTCTCCAGAGGTATCCCTGGTGATCCAGAGGTATCCCTGGTGAATAAGAGCGATACTTCTTCCTCAGCATCCTCAAATAACTCCACACGGGCATGTTAATGACCTCAAATTGCTATATTACAGCCACAATTAAACAAAGGAATCCCAAAGGTGTTGGGAGCTGTTGTGTCACTGTCTGTACAGGCCAACACATCTCTCCAATCTCCATTTATTTCCCTAAGAAATCAGCGGGCCACCTTGGCTTGGCATCGAAACTTCATTCATCTCCAGAAATAGATTCCGGTGGAGAGTAAAATCAAATTCTCATTTGGAAGGCAGGAGAGAGAGGCAAGAGAGTGAATGCAAGAGGTACCTGGGAAGGCTAACCTCTGGGTGAACCCAGTGCATCTGATAGTTTTACTATTTGTCTGTGACATTGACAGCTAAGGGGGAGATTAGAACCGCCCAGCCTGGGCTTCCCACTCTGCATGCTGTCTATGTAGACTGTTACCAGACCATTTTCTTATGGAATATGCCAGGAAGGGCCAATTATGCAGGTACTAGATTACATTTCGACCTGGCGAAATGTGGACGCTATACTGTCCATTAGAGGCAATGTGAGCGCCTATTATGTCTAGGAGGCTTGCTAGTGCGTTGTGGATCGGTATGGTGAACGGGCGTTTAAACCGCAGGCTCCAGCTCCGAAGGTCGCGTTTCCAATCCCAGTGCCGCCTTTCCCAAATCTTAATCCTTAATTTAACCACTCGGAATGAATTCCTAACCTTATATGTTTTACTACAAAACATAGGAACGCGACATTTTCACATATGTTTATGTTGGGGTGGTGCTAGAGATGATGAATATGAAGTAGAACATTTAAATTACGCCGCGGGTTGGTGCTTTGTTCGAGAATGGGTGGACTGTTACACATCGATATTCTCACTGCCTGTTTTCTCTGTGTGTTTTACCAAAGACTTACACCAGAGGGGAGAGGTACTCTAATTAAGAAAAACAATTAAACAAGGGAAGTTAAGGAGAAAGCTGAAACAAAAGATATTTTTACAGGAGGAGACAGAAAACAACATGGCAAAGCTTGGAGTGGGGGCGAGGAGACGTGAGTGATGGATGCCCCTCAGTTAGACAGTCAAAATCCCCCCTTCAAGCAGTCCTCTCCTCTTGCTAGGCAGCATGAGTGAGGGAGAGAGAGAGAGAGAGAGAGAGAGAGAGAGAGAGAGAGAGAGAGAGAGAGAGAGAGAGAGAGAGAGAGAGAGAGAGAGAGAGAGAGAGAGAGAGAGAGAGAGAGAGAGAGAGAGAGAGAGAGAGAGAGAGAGAGAGAGAGAGAGTTGGAGATTAATAGTCTAAACAGGGAGAGAGGGTGCAGAGGGAGAGCGAAGAAGGAGAAAAGGAGCAGAGAAAGAAACGACTAGCATCTGCAGCAGCACAGTAGCCCCGGGGGAACAGAGTGAACCTTTGAACCCCGATGGCTGGGCCAGCATGATGGCGAGCCTGTTCCAGTCTTGTAATGTGTTTCTCAACGACTACAGCACAGGAGGAGAGTGAGGGAAAAGGAGAGAGTGAAGGAGAAAGGGGGGGAAAAGATGGTCATTAACATGTTATGTGCGTCCTGCAAGTGCACCAATGAACACTGGAAAATGAATCTCCCAGCAGCTCTGTTTTCTGAAGGGTGGGTATTTCCAAGTCAAAGAAACGTAGATCTATGGAGTTTCCATGGGCAGCCAGATCAATATTCTAGACAGGGTTACTCTAGACCAGGGATGGGCACTTTGATGGAGGTGAGGGCCACCAAAAATCTGAACTCATCATGAGGGGCCGCAGTGGCTCACGGGTCTGCGTACCCACATCCATAACCACACATGAGGTCAGAGCTGGTCCTAGCCAAGTTTAGATAGCTGGCCGCTAGACTAATTTACCAATCTAAAATATTTTGGCTGTCAGTGACTGACATAACAAGAGAAAAACTGCTTATGCCCAACCAAATTTCGAAATTGCACCTTGTGTTTTCTACTATTCTAACTCTCAACAGTAAGTTGAGACCCCGACTGAGTTCCCGTGGGCCGCCAGTTACCCAGCCCTGCTCAAGACAGGTTTGGACGTTTGACAGGTCGACCAGCTAAGAAGCCAGGGGTCAGAAGTTCACTAAGTGGATATAGATAGCATGGCCACTTACTGTACAGGGAGATCCAGGTCTGTTTCTCACCGAAGTGCTGTATGTAATTCAGCGAAGTACCAGCTAAAATAAAAATAATCTGTATCTGAGGTATAACAGCTTCCTCCACTAAAACCACATACTATACAGAGGCCATTCAAGGTCTTGCTACAGCCCCACATATCTGTATTTATTTTGTTCTGTGATACAGCTTTGACTGGGCCAGGAATCTCTCGAGATATTCTACCCACAAACCTTTCTTTTTTATTTTCTTTCATGTAATTTTGTTCTCAATAGCATAGTTATAATATAAATGAAAGTACTCCTTTTGAACTCTTTCTGCAATAAATTAAACCAATCAAAACTCAAACAATTTTATGCCAGCACACTCTTTGGAAATGAACATTCTAGATTGATACGATACTGACCAAATTTAAGAAAAATGAGATACAACTGAACTAAAATGGTTATCTTGGCCTTTTTCCTGTTGGCCGTAATTGGTGCAGGAAATAGTGTTGGCACTGGCAGAGCTGGAGCCTGCTGCCCATTGTCTCTGATATCTGTCACAGTCAGCAGACACAAGGGCCCAACGCCACCTTTATTCTCTGATATCACACAGTACCTCTGCCTTCCCCTGCTTCTAACAAACAGATCTTTCTCACCACTCAGACATGTTTGTCCATAGATCATATCCATCAAATGGATCAACAAACAGACACTAATCATCTGGTGAGATATCAATTTGAGAGATGGAGTTGGTTTCCGCTTGAACTGGTCATGTATGCTTTCAATAACAAATACGTGCACTGTGAATCGTGACGTTAGATGTTTTATTACTAAATTAATAATCGAGACCTTTTCTCCACACCTGAACAAATATGGTAGATAACAATGTATGAAAACAATCCTTATGACCACAAAAACGTTGAAATATATATAAAAAAAATAAAAATGACTCTGACTGCTCCTGATACAATGCTCCTGCAATACTGTCATCGCCTCGGCTACCACCAAATGGCCACAAAACAAACACACCATCCCTATACTTCTTTTAAGACAGATTGTAAACTTGACCCTGCAAAACGGCATGCCAAGGCTCATAGCACTTCGATCCCTATCTCCTGCTTCCCTCCCTCCACTTTGCAAGTCCTCCTCACACTGGGGGAGTGCTGGGTGGTGATGGGGGCTGTTGTCAACCAGACTGGGGCTGGGGTGAGGCTGCAGGCACGGTCAGGTCAACCGTGCAGTCGATGGGTGAAACACAGTTCACATTACCATGCAGACACAGAGGAAAACAATGGAGGATCCATCTGTTCCTGTCAGCCATTACAAATCTGGTGTCAGCCAGTCCACTGGACCCAGCTTTTCAAAAGTTATCTATCTGGATTTCAGCTATCGGATAGGATTAAATGTATAGAAATATAATGAATAGAACGGGACTCTCCATTCAAGTCAATGACTTGTCCGTTCTATTCATTCTATTTCTATGCATTTAATCCTATCCAATTGGTGAAATCCAGATAGAGAACTTTTGAAGAACTGGGCCATGGAGAAAACAGGCCAGGCCATTTAGTGAAATAACAGTAGGTGTTATGTTTCCCGCCTGGATTGAACACACTTTTTCAACACAGGTTAGGGAGCAGAGAAGTCAAATACCAACTGTCATGGTTCTCCTCTACATAGGTGAACAGGAACTGAACCCATATCATCAATATTTTCCTATTCTTACTTTTGATATTCTTTCAATCATTGTACATTTGCTCAATTGTTTTAGGATAAAGGTTATCTTGTTTGATATCATAAGGCTAAATAGAAAAAGGTGGGATTGTTACTGAGGCAAAAGCAAAAGTTGACCTCCTATAGGCAATTGTGGTTTGGGTGACTAGAATGCCAGTACTCCTAAAATCAGTCATGCATATCCAGCTTCTGTAATTAAACCATTAATACATTTTCTTCCTAAAATGTAATTGATTCCATTGGCTCATCATTTCATTATTTTCACACACACCTTCTTCCTTTAAAATGGACTGCCCTGCAAAGCGGGTAAAGCCATATCTGTAATTTACTCTGGCTAGTGAACAGACAGTGAACTATGAACTCCAGCTGCCCTTTGGTGCAGACAGTTAGTTCAGGAAGCAACGGTGTACAACCAATGAGGAAAAAGCACAGTCAAACAGACCTTTGAAAATAGACATTGCAACATGCTAAATTCCCAAAGTGGAGAAGTTATATGTAGGAATTCCCATCATCCTCATCGCATGACACCCACTGAGGGCATGGGACACCCAAGGCTCTAGGTGAGTCATTGTGTCACTTCTGAACAACCAGTCAAGTACTACCATGTCTCATAGAACCAGAGATAGTGAAAGAGAGAGGAAGAGAGAGAGAGAGAGAATGGAAGACAGAGAGCCAGACAGATAAAGGGAGAGAGATGGAACACACATGGCCCCTCAGGTACAGTGTTGTATTTCAAACTGAATTGGGAGAGGAGACCAGGGTTAGGGTTAATCAATCAGCTAATTAGCCTCGAGCTACAGAGCACACTCTGTGTGGGCTGATCTAAGAGAAACTGACTAGGGTCTCTGCCTCCCACCCGGTACACACAGATGGATTTACTGAGGGCTCCAGACTACTCTCACCACTAGAGAGAGCTCTAGGTCACCTATCAGGTCTGTGTGAACACCCCCCCATCCTCACCCTTAGTATTCCCACCCACACTCCATTCATTCAGCAGACCCAACCACTAGAGGGCAAGCTGTTACTTGACACCCCTTCTATGTGCTGATATCTTTCAGGTTAAATGCACAGTAGGAGTCCTTATGTTCCACTTACAAACCCCAAATATAATGTAGCAAACACCCTCAGACATGCTTAGCACATAAGCACGTTGCATTGAGACACACACACGTACACAGCGCACACACACAGAACCAAGCCTTTACTCACAGTCAGAAGAGCCCTCGTCCTGGTAGTCAGAGGCCACTGACAGGTCGTCTGAGGGGGCCGAGCGGCCCAAACTGGAGCTCTGGTTGTCATCTGAACTGTCCTCCTGTCTGGACTCAGCTAGGTGGGTAAGAACACTACATCAGGATCGGGAGGCCAGGGGGAGGACTTTCAACAGCACACAGGAAATGCCCTGATATGGCCAAATGTGTTAGTTGCACAAATGTATGTCAATGGCGCACAAAATAGTTACATCCCAAGGAAGGATTCAACCATTTTATGGTGTAAAATATGCAGTCACTTACATCTGAAGGGAAACACCTGAGGATTTCTGCAAAATATAAGTGGGGATTAGTTAAATTTAGACTGCAAATTAGGTTATAAGGTTTTTCAGGTGCTTACACTTCCGTCAATGACACCAAACACCCTACTTTGGTTTCCTGCCTCTCAGACCACAAGACATAACCTCTCACAAATAAGTACAACCTTCACCATGCACAGAGTAAAAAGAAGTAAAGGCTTCCGGTGCAGACATCTCTGATGCAGAGACTATTCATTTCTTCTCATGTGCTTACTTTCATACATATTTTCCTTTCAATAACAAGTTTCTGAAATCAAAATGTTAACGCTTCTTTCCATCCTCAAAAAAGCTTCAGGAAATGTGAACATCTAATGTCAAATTTAAGTGACACAACTTGTTTCATTATTGTGTGTGTGCATAGGGAGGTAAAGAGGTCAACTAGGAAGAACATTCTGGTAGGCCTTACGTACCTGGAGTAGATCACCCTGAAGTTATTAAGTAAGACGTCCCGTGTTTCCCTGGCATGTTTACTGAGGTTCTCATCCTGTAGAATATCTGATACAAACAGCTCACAGTCTGAAAGACAAGACAGGCAAGTCACACATGTAATAAGTGGAAGAAAAAATATATACCTGTACACCTCAATCCTGAGAAGACGTCATATAAAATATATTATGATTTACTAAGTGGCCATTTTGGATATTTTGTCATTCATTACCTGGAGCATGAACTCTTCCAAAAATGCACATCATTTTAAGTGCCTCAAGCCATACTATGATCTTTTCCATTACAATTTCCACCTTGACATGTAATCACAAACTGTATTCCAAGTCACAAGCATATCAGAAACAATGTTATTTTTCATGCTGGCACAGGAAAAACAAGTTGAACTACAGCGCTTGTTTAGATTTCTTTATTTCCTATAATTGTAATATTACCAGTGGTGAAAGTACTTAAGTAAAAAATACTTTAAAGTACTACAGTAGTTTATTGGGTATCTGTACTTTACTGGTTTGCTTAATATAAGGAATTTGATGTATACATTTTAATTTTACTTAAGTATTACAATTGAGTACTTTTTCCACTACTGTACTTAAGTACTTAAGTACTTTTAAAACCAGATACTTTTAGACTTTTACTCAAGTAGTACTTTACTGGGTGAGTTTTACTTTTACTTGAGTCATTTTCTATTATGGTATCTTTACTTTACTCAAGTATATTAATTTTGTACTTTTCCCACCACTTAATATTACATTAAGGCGTTGACATATGCAAATGTTTGTCAAAGGGCCAAGTCAGGTTGCTCAGTAGTACATGCAAATACGGCAGATGCCAGTGTTCATGTTTGCAAACATTGACAGTTACTCTACAGTGTAAATCAGATGGCAATCTATGAGGAATATCCATAAGGAACTAACTAAAATCTGTAATATTATCTTGTCATAAAGACGATAGAATATGAAATACAGTAAGGCACATGCATAGTTATTCACAGAGCCACTGTAGATAAAAGCATAGTAACAAGTCCAGATGGTTTAATTACTTTGAACATAAATCACTGAATTCTGTAGCACATTATAATAATGTTAACATACATGTTCAGTGCCTTATTGGCAATAAAAGTTGTAGCAATTCTAAACTATCAGTAGGCCTACATATAGCAGTAAAGTTATACAATGTGTCCTCTTACAATGATTCTAGTTATAAGAAAGACAAATATATCGAAAATCGCACAGTATATGATTTTCTATTCCATCCTTATGATAATAGTCTTACATTAAATCATACTGCTTAAAATCAATAGAAATATATATAACATTACCATTCAAAAGCCTCCTAACTTCTTCAGAGACTGTCCCCATCCTTCCCTCAAAGTGCCAGAGGAATTTTCGGACAAATGTTGATAAAGTCAATCAAAACTATACTTTTGTGAAAAGTTATGGAATCTGTGTGGACCGGGCTCCTGTCATATTGTAACTGTTCCCTGCTTGAAATGAAAGCATGTGGATACTCACACACTATACTAATACACTCATGCAACACCTGTACACTTTTGTTACAAAAATTATTTCCGTGCATGCATCTAATGCAAAATCAGAATTGCAAAAATGGGGCGGAGCATGATGTGACTCAATGCTTCCTCTGAATTATGTTATTCAGTTAGGGCTATATCACCTCGTCACATCAGTTTGTTCAAAGTCCCTGTATGCATCCAACTTCAAGTATGAGTAAAGCCTTTGTTCACACTGCAGGCCATAATGCTCAATTCAGGTTTGTTTTTCACATTCATTTTGGAATACTGACTGTACAAACTGCAAGTTAGAAGTTACCAAATCGAATGTGTGTTCAGCCACCAGTAACTTGCTAACATGGATACGCTAGTTGTCATAGGAACGAAGGGTGTTGTGCAGTATTGTAGACTGATTGGGTGGAGGTGTTTGTGCTTTCTACCAAAGACAGTACGATCACGCTTGTAGGCAATATCATGGCGACGTTGATTAGCCAAACTCATGCGCAGAAACACGTCTAACAGAGAAAAATATTTTACAAATAAACACGTCTAACAGCCGTCTCTCGCTGAACTGCGCGTGTGCAGGCCGTCAAATCAAAGGCACTCCTTCGATATAAAGTTGTTTTTGACGAAAATGAAAACGTGTCAGTTTATCACTTTCAGAAATTGGAGTGATAACATGTTCAACTACTTAAGAAAGGTTGTACCTTTAGATTTCGAGAAAATCAACAGCTAAGGAATAGTTTTTCACTTCTCTAATTGATTTTTTGCGATGTTGCGTCTATGGGTTTAGAAACTCTAGCTGTGTTCGAATACCAATACTAACATACTGTATACTAATACATACTTAATGAGTATATACTACATACTATATACTCAATTCACGTCACAAATAGTACGGTTACCGCGGTTAGTATGAGTATTCGAAAACAGTTCGTCTTCCTATCACTCAGGGTTGCCATGTTCGTAATTTTCCAGATTTGGCCTACTTTGAAAACGATGTCACGGGTGAAAATGTATCGGTTGCAGGTTTTTGGGCTACTTTTAAATTACACAGCGGCCGCCATGGCATTTCTCTTTAAAAATAAATAAGTGTATAATATTTCACTGTGACCCGCTGCTAATGACTATCAGGCAGTGAGGCACGCTGTTACTGCGTGATTGAGTGGTGGGGAGGGCACTGCAGTAGGAATTTTATGTTGCGTTTATGTGCTAGTCAGAACTAGGAAACTCGAAGCTGCTAAACGGTTGTAGTTATACACGTGCCACGTTCAACGAATCATCAAGTCGGAAATTTCCGATTTTCCTAGTTCCGACTAGCATTTAACACAGCAAGAGTCCACTATTGGCTGAGTCACGTGAGTGAGAGGAGACAGAGCAGCACGCGCGCACCACTTGTAAACTTGTTAACCAGTTGTAGGTAGGATATTTAGATTGTCATTATGGAGACACCTATTTTCAACCCTTTCTCCATAAAACGTATCAACACGATAGAACTGATGCGCATCAACAAATAACGGCGACAAAGCACTGGAAAACGACTTTGGGCGCACTAGAGCGCATTAGATAAATTCGCACGGAGGTGGTCTAAACTCCATTCTAATGTCGACTGCTTATGGAAAAGTGTTTTATGCATGATCAGTTATGGGTCTCGGTGGCTGCGTGAGTGGAAATTTGAAATGGAAGTTATGGAACTCCTCATGTGCTTCTGTTATGGGGAAAAGTCTCAATGATACTGACATTAAATGTGGATAATGATACATTTGCATCTGTTGGCCATCATTTGCATCTGTTGGCCTCCGGAGTGGCGCAGCGATCTAGAGGCGTCACTACAGACCCGGGTTCGATCCCAGGCTGTATCACCGTCCCATAGGGCGGTGCACAATTGGCCCTGTGTCGTCCGGGTTAGGGAATGGTTTGGCCTGGGGGAACTTTACTAGTAAAGTCATTGTATAATAAGAATTTGTCTTTAATTGACTTGCCTAGTTAAAAAAAAAAAATGGCCTATTAATGTAAATGCCATTGTAGGCTACCATTTGATACAATAAATATGTTGAAATGACCATATCACGAGTCATTGAAAATCAATTTGTTCCACTTGTGTAGTCTACCTGGAGCTGGCAAACAAATTTAATAAATAGCCCATAACTCCAGTTTATTGTTGTTGTAGCCTTGTGTTATTATGCAATTATTAATGGCCATGTTTAGTTAATTGGAAGTTATCGAAGCTCTATCGTCAAATGTATGCCCTGCTAAAGTTGCCCCGGTCAACTGTAAGTGCTGTTATTGTGAAGTGTACGGGACCGCCAAGTGCTGAAGCGTATAAAAATTGGCTGTGCTTGGTTGCAACATTCACTACCGAGATCCAAACTGCCTCTGGAAGCAACGTCAGTACAATAACTGTTCGTGTGGACCTTCATGAAATGGGTTTCTATGGCTGAACAGCCGCACACAAGCCCAAGATCATCATGCGCAATGCCAATCGTTGGCTGGAGTGGTGTAAAGCTCACTGCTATTAGACTCTGGAGCAGTGGAAACGTGTTCTCTGGAGTGATGAATCACGCTTCACCATCTGGCGGTCTGACGGACAAATCTGGGTTTGTCGGATGCCAGGAGAATGCTACCTGCCCCAATGCATAGTGCCAACTGTAAAGTTTGGTGGAGGAGGAATAAATGTCTGGGGCTGTTTTTCATGATTTGGGCTAGTTCCAGTGAAGGGAAATCTTAACGCTACAGTGTACAATGACATTCTAGATTATTCTGTGCTTCTAACTTTGTGGCAACAGTTTGGGGAAGGCCCTTTCCTGTTTCAGCATGACAATGCCCCCATGCACAAAGCGAGGTCCATACAGAAATGGTTTGTCGAGATCAGTGTGGAAGAACTTGACTGGCCTGCACAGAGCCTGCAAACCAGGCCTAATTGCCCAACATCAGTGCTCGACCTCACTAATGCTCTTGTGGCTGAATGGAAGTAAGTCCCCGCAGCAATGTTCGAACATCTAGTGGAAAGCCTTCTCAGAAGAGTGGAGGCTGTTGTAGCAGCAAAGGGTGGACCAACTCCATATTAATGCACATGATTTTGGAATAAGATGTTCAACGAGCAGGTGTCCACATACTTTTGGTCATGTAGTGTATTTCTCAAGGAAGAATTTTGTAGTGAACATATTATTAATACTTAATTTAGTGATTGGAATTATGACCCCATCCTCAGTAGCCCATTCCAGCAGGCTATTGGGAAACACAAGCACTTCTTACCTCGAAATCGCCTGGCATTCAGCAAGCTGCTAAATCGTTCTGTTTACATCTTGCCTCATAGGCTACTGAAATTAGATGTAGACCTATCCTGGGCTATATCATAAACCCAGATTTTTAGTCTGTAGTCTATGCCCATTGAAATGACAAGTCAATCTCGCAAATGGCCATTTATAATGGTTTGTAGTCTTAAAATCTTGCACATAATAACGGCACAATTGCCAGAAAATAGCCTAACATCAATTTTTTTTGTTTGTACAATTGTTTCTTGAGAAATGTCAAATTTCAATTTTCATCACTCAAAATCTCCTGTCGGTTTATCTATAGTTATGCACATGAGCTAAATTAATTTATTAACAATTGTAATCCTGGTTTGAGCCCTGAAAAGCCGTTGTATATCACACCATATACCACTGGTATGACAAAAACATTTTTTTTATTGTTCTAATTACGTTGGTAACCAGTTTATAATACAACGAGGGTTTGTGCTATATGGCCAATATACGGCTAAATCCAGGCACCCCGCACTGCATTGTGCGTCAGAACAGCCCTTAACCGTGGTATTTTTATTAACTAGACAAGTCAGTAAAGAACAAATTCTTATTTACAATGACGGCTTAGGAACAGTGTGTTAACTGCCTTGTTCAGAGGCAGAACAACGGATGTTTACCTTGTCAGCTCGGGGATTCGATTTCGCAACCTTTTTCAACTTTTCGGTTACTGGCCCAACGCCCTAACCACTAGGCTACCTGCCGCCCCTATTGGCCATATACTTCACCCCCTCGGGCCTTATTGCTTAAATATGATTTTATTCTAAGGATTCAAAAAACATCTTATTGAGATATTATCCCATTTAAAATGTGTTAATTACGCATCCCCCACCAATCAATTTAACTAACGTGATTGCTATGGGTCTGCTGAGAGAGAATTGAATTTTTACTTCAACACATAAATCATTGAATCTAAATTGGATGAAAATGAAAGGCTTTTGCCACAGTTGCATGTCTGTCTGTTGACCTCTGCCCATTCATCTCTCTTTGACCTGTCATTAGGATTATAACTATGGTCTGTTCTGGTGTGCTCTCTGAGGCCCACAGGAAATGAATGATCAGCACACTCAGTTAACTCTCTTTTCATAACCAGCTAACCTAATGAACCATATGATACATCAACAAATGTGATACACAGTACACATTGCAAATTGTTTTAATATTCTCATAATTACATTTATTTTGAGTATGTTTCAGCTACAAATATGACTACACACTGTTCATTTTCCCCCAAAGATCCTGTATACTAGCATTTTAGCTTGATATCCCATTAACCCTGTAGCCTTTACACAGGAAATCAGATGAGGTCAGGGGGAGAGGAATTCCAGTGATGTAATTGTCCCTTTGACCCGTGTTTCACTGTCCCCCCAGCCATGCTCCTGTGAGGGCTAGAGGAACCAGCCTTCCTTCCTCCACCACCTGCCTGCTGGGCTCACACATATGAAAGGACAGGCCCTTTGTAATCCAGCAGGGATTACACCACCCAACATTGCAGCGCTGAAAGAGTGACAAAAGCCCTGTATCAAACGCAACCCAGGGCTGCTGAGGGGAACCTGCTATGATCTCCCACTACCAACACTGTCACGACCACCTCTCATCTCCTCAAGAAAGCCCTTTAGCATTCGCTCCCCCTGTCTTCTACCCTCTCATCTCTAGTGCCAGGCTTCTTTATCTGTGCATTCCTTTCCATTTCCATTGCAGTGGGGGAGGGACAGAAGGGAGGGACATTGGGGAGGGACAGTCTCTGATCTGATAGAGCCAGGAGAGAGAGAGTCAGGAGAAACCTGAGGGTATCTAGAGTGTGTGTATATCCACCCCCGCACTTCACTCTCAATACATACATTCTCAAGATGGGCAGGCAGGCACCAATGCATAAGGGTAAAAGGACAAATAGTATTGGGTGTATGATGGTTTTACTATCTCTTCGAAACGCAGTGCTCATATGGACCTAACTAGTTGAGGAGACATGGGCAGTTTGACCATCAACATGGCCATTTGCTTAAAGGTCTTCGTCTGCTTAAAACACCTCACGACTTATGTAAAAGCACTATTGAAAGGACTTTTGGGTTAATTCTTAAGAGTCTGCAAATGTTTACATTTTAGAAGAGGGTGAAAAGAGGTAGTTTGCTTTAGGGATTTCCCTAGGGAATCATTGTATTCCCCTTCCACCCTTTGCTCAAATATATGAGAGAGAGGGGGAGGGCTGTGGGTTGGTCTTGGAAGGTAGTAAGATGTGACGCGAGATGAAGAGCACCAGAGTCAGGTGTAGCGCTTATGCTAGATCTGTTGTTGAGAACCTTGCGCATTCAGTCGGTCAGTTAGGTATTGACTGAGAAAAGTATAGGCTTGAGTCACTCTAATCAATTAAGATAGAAGAAAATCATGCCAAACCATATTCAAAACCATGGTGTAGCTGTCTTTGCATAACTTGATTCACCACAGTGTGTGCTGTGCTGGAGAACGTTGTCTTTTACGGAACAATTCCCTATCTCTGATATACATAACAACTGTATACATTTTCACTGTTCAGACATTGTCCCTTGAAAAAGACGAATCTGCGCTATTTCCACCCTCTAGTAAAATAAAAGCAACATTTTGCACAGGGGTATGGATTGTGGATTGAGAGACTGGAAGGACACAAGGAGTGTGTAGCTGCTTCCGATCCTGCATGTCACCGCTTCTCTCTGTCCAGCAGTGGCATGTATTCATGAACGCCAAGGGAAGCCAGGCTTCCCCAAAAAAAATTACCAAGAAAAAAAACATATTAAATTAATTTATCTTTCTGGGTTTCATAATTTACCTTAAATTCGCAAGAGGCTGGATGTATCTCACCAGAGAAGGCATCCGAGCGAGCGAAACAGCGCTCCTCTGTATGTGTAGGCCATATATCTGACGCTGTCTGGTCATAAAGAGTATGACATTGTTGTCATAGCGTTGAATGCAACGGAAGCCAGCGTGCGTTTGGCCTCCCTTGATAATAAAAGTATAAAATAATAGTCAATCAGCGTTGAGCTAAACTGAGTGAGCTCAACTGTGAATGGTCCTGGCGCACTCAAAAAAAAGTGTCAAGGGAAGCCAGTTTGGATTTGGCTTCACTCCAATCACATCGAGAGCATACGCCACTGACAGTATCTTGTTGTGAATCTCGTTGTGTTGTAGTCCTACGGATTCTAGCTAGCTAAAATTGTCCCTTTCCTAAATTAGCCATGGACAGAGATAGGGATTTGGACTTGTGGTTTTACTTAATTCTCCGTACTGGCCAATGATTATAATGGAGATTCTGAGAAGATGTATGTTCAATATGTAGCTAAATGTAGAAGGCTAATGTTAACTAGCTAAAGTTTCCCATTAAAGGAAGTTAGGCTAGCAAGCCAGCTTTTTAGCCAGTTAGCCTAGGACCACAAAAAATTTAAGTGTGTAATTTATGACAGAGTGATAGATTGTTTCTTCAACATGAAAGAGAGGCAACATGTTTTTTCTACTTGCACAAACGCACATGCACGCACAAACACACACATACACACAGAAATCAGAACCATGGACAGCCACATTATATGTAACTTAAGTTGATTGGGCTAAATTGTTTTTGGTATATTTTAGTTGTCTCTGTGTTAGACTAAGCAGAGGTGATTTGATGATGTTGAAATGTTGAAGTTGAAATGGTGCTGGAATAGTGGAGGCAGCTCCTGTTTTCTTTGCGACTTGCAGTAACTCTATGTGGTTCTAAATCAATAGTTGTTTAGTCGGAAACATTAACTTGGTTGAACATGCTGTAGGTCATGTAACTGTTTGTTACATGCAGAATGCTTTGTGGACCTCACTTGACAGAGGTTGCTCTCCAGTTTTGTGATGAAACACAGGTGTGGTTGAATTTATTCTGCCACTGTGTCATCTCATTGTCTCGGCCTTAGGCCTATTTATCACGGTGGCAAGGCATATGAACTAACAGGTTATAGAGCAAACAACGCAATTATCACAACACATAGGTTGTAATATGACTTTTTTTCTGGCTTCCCCAGTGATTTTACCCACTGCTGTCCAGTTAATTGGAACACAAAGCACAGCGAGGTCGATGGGAGAGAGTGGTGGAGAAGGGGGTTGCTGTCTATCTCAGCCAACACTCCGCCTTCACTGCACACTGGAAATTGACTGGGGAACCAGCAAGCGAGACCGACAGACTGTCACTGGGAAAATGAACTGTCACCTCTCATTTCTCAAACTCCTGGCAGCATCGAATTGGCCCGCTTTGAACCATGTGACGCAACACTGATTGAGCTCTGCTGTCTCCATTTGGAACAATACAACTGTTTTTTAAATGAATGGAAAGAGGCCCTGCAGCCGAATGAGGGTGGATGTTCTGTGACAGCATTTTAGCCTTATTCTACTCGACCTGCCATGGTTACAATCGTCTCGTTTCACCACCCCTCATTATTTCCATAGCGCTGCTTCGTTACTCTGCTTTTCTCCCGTTCCTGTTTTTCTTACGCCAAACAGCCATGGTGAACTGACAGGCACACAGTGGCAAACTATTAGGGTTGCCATTTGGATCCTGGAGGCAATTCCAGAAAGTATCAAGACGTTAACCCTGGCCCAGCCACTTGTCCCTCCTGGTTAGCCTGCATATAGGGTAGAGAATGAATGCAGTTGCTGGAGCACTCATGAGGGGTTGGCCTGCAAGTTGGCTTGGGGATGCAGATATGAATGAGCCTCCCAAGGAGGAGGATGATTTTTGGAGACACTTACCTTGGCTCAAATGAACCACTGTCACAACAAAGGAATCACGCAGAAGCGGGACATGTGCCATTCTCTTTGAGGCCTACTGAACACCTGTAAGAAGCTTTTATCCTGGTTCTAAAATGTTTAGGATACCACCCTGATTTCTGCCTCGATAATCAACAAAAGGGATCTCTCTGTGCTGCCCCTGAACTCCCCAATCCCCAACCCCCTAACCTATGAATACTGTATCCAGTTCAGATCCTTTGAAGCCTGCTGTCCCTGCCTTGAAGCCTGCTGTCCCTGCCTTGAAGCTTGGTGTCCCTGCAGTGTGACGTGCCACAGTGGAACCAGAGACCAAGGAAGTGAGCCAGGCATTCAACTTGTAAAAGAGCTTGCAACAACTGCAACCAGCATGGGGCTCACTATTCATTTCTTTGGTGTCAGAAAATGTTACAGTGAAGAGATAACGATGTTCAAAAAAATGTTACTAAATGTTGACTTGTTGCTCTGTATTATCGGTCTTTATGTTTCAGCTGGCATTCATGCTATAGCTTACGCCATTACCATTGTACCTAGTAGTATTCTCTGCCTGCGTTTCTGCCTTTTGCCTCTCTGTGTTCATTGCATGTTAAATCCCTGGCCCTGCTTGTTTTACGTTCTCCAGTTAGAGCTGTAGTGCCACACTGACAGGCTGGTGAAAAATCATCCTCCATCTCCCTGGTTGAACATCTGTCTCCATGGTGCTGGCTCCTCCATTGCTGGCTGTGACGCAGGTGGAGAGCCCAGTGGGAGGTCTGAGGTATTACCGAGTGAGAGGACAGGAATCACACCTCTGGGTTCAAGTCCTGCACTTAGTCCCTTCCCTGTTTTTGTTGGACCTGTCAACCTTCACTATATCTACCGCCATCACCTCCCAAGGCCCCATTGTGACTGTCAGGGTAGAGAAAAGATACATGGCAACTAACCAGACATATTCTCTTTGGTGACTGTAAAGTTTAAAGTGAAACGATGATTGGTTGAAAATCTATCAATTATTGACGCCAATTGCTAGAAGAGAACGTAAAACCTAATTCAGATGTATTTCAAATCATCATGGCTTGCCTGATGACTGTTTGTTTCAAACAGTCTGATGGGGCAAATGGGAGGAAGAGAGTCAGTTTCAAAAAGAGACAACGAGGGAGAGGACCACATGGGTTGTGGCAGGAGGCAATGAGGCAGATAGGTCTTTTAATGGAATGATCATCATCAAGCACCAGTTCCCTCTTTGTTAATAATTCATGGTAAAAAAAAATGTAAGGAACTATGATGACACTACAATTGTCTAATAAGCCATACAATATGTAGATGAAAAAATATCCCCTGCCGCTTTTTAGTCTTGAATATTAAAAGCAAAGAAAAGGAAGAGGGGGAGACCTTCAGTTGACTCGTCGAAGCCATTCTGGTGTCCTGACAGATTGACTAGAGGCCTTTGTGAATCCATTTGTGGGTGAACTTTGAATGAACCTCAGCTTTGGGGGAGAGGGCACTGACAGGCCAGTGCCGCTGGGGCAGGAACTGTGCAAACCTAACACCCAGTGCAAATATTGAGCCTGCCTATAACATCAGGAGATGAAACAGGGTTGTCAAGCCCCTGCCAGCTTTAAGGAAGAGCTGAGGGCAGCATACAAGGTTCAACTATAAATTTAGCTCTAGTGGTGGTAGAAGATTATCCAATTACTTTTCTAATGAACTATTATAGCAATCAGAAGAGAAAGTGGCAAGTGTAAGTGAGAACCTGTACCAATTGTTTGTGGATCTCAGGGCATGGCATTTGTGCATAGCCAAATTGAATTTGGGTAACAAATCTAGTGTGAAACCTGGCACCCTGGAGTTTGTTGTCATGTTTAGAAACCCTGGGGATATTCTGAGGTGAAGAGGTCATTGGTAGCCACCCCATGTGTGGTAAAAGACTCCTCATGTCACATTATGCAAAGGAAAAGAATGGGTTAAACTCAACAGCAATGAAAGACAGAACATTATATATTTGTTAAAGTTTAATTTTGTAAAAACTATTATATAGAAATCAGTAATATGTGATTGTCTATGAACTGCATTTCAATGAAAATTCCATATTTTTCCATCTGATTCCTAATTTCATGAGTAGGCAGATATAAAACAGTTTCAACAACAGTTAAACAATGTTGACTTCCAAAATACTATTTGCGTAGAAAGAACATCGAAGAACAATTCAATTAGTTCCATAGATTTAGATTTTCTTATCCTTATTGTCACATTCAATAAATACTTTATAGCCTACTGTATGGGAACATTTCATTCGCTCACAAATGTACAAATCAGCACAAATACAGACTTTTCAAAACAAACATTTTATTTTTAACTTCTCACATAATTATCTAAATGTATTTGTAGAAAATACCCGTAAATAGTGCAAACATGAAACTAAATTGTTTGCAGAAATTAGTGCACCTAAACCCTGTAAACCTGCAGTATCCTTGAAAATGTGACAAGTAAAGTGCAGCACCATGAGTGCGGTAATTCAAATGTTATTTGTAAAACGATTGCTTTATGCGGTCTTCGAGCTTGGTGACACATCAGGAGATGAGGCGATCTCTCCCAAATCATTTGCCGGTACTGCTGTGTTTAGAAAGACCGTGCCTGCTTTCTCACGCTTTTTCTGCTTCATCCTGCGGTTTTGGAACCAAATTTTCACTTGAGTTTCGTTGAGCTCGAGAATAGCGGCAACTTCCACTCGCCGGGCCCTGGTCAGGTACTTGTTGAAATGGAACTCCTTCTCGAGCTCTGTCAGCTGCTTTGTGTTGAAATTGGTACGGATTACATTCTGTTGACCAGGGACTCCATATTCTGAAACTGTAAAAGTTAATGAATGAATGAAGGAACTGATGGAATAAATTGAATTTTAAATTAAGGAATGAAAACAGGAATAAACTGTATTATGATTATGTGATGATTGTGAGCAGCCAAGCAAACAGATTCTGTATTTGATCATTTATTTTACGCACCACGGCACATTTTACGCAATAACATGCAAAGCACAAACATTGATTAGGCAGTGTCTCTATAATTTCCTCATATATATATATATATATATATATATATATATATATATATATATTGTAATGTTGTCTATAAATTACCCTTTGTCATGACAGTGTTATTTATGACCATGTCCCAGGAGCTAACAAACCTGTTTTAGGGGGATTCCTCTTAACTTTCATCCAGTCGAAAGTTTTTGAAGTTAAATCTGCATTGAAATCATCCGAATCCTTATCACTATATTGGGAAGGAACTAATCTCGAGTAAATACTCTCCAAGTATTCTTGTTGCCCCTGTTCTCCACTGCAAAAGTGCAGATACTGGCTGCTTGGTGCAGACCCTGGCTCACTGTTCCCTTCGGCCAGGGGGGGCATGTTCGTTCCAATGGCTGACACAGGAATCCCAGGCGACTGAATGAAACCTCGTTCTTGTTCATGAATTAGAGCGTATTGATGAGGTCCATAATCCAAGTTTGGCCCTGTTGGCGAGCCATACACCGAGTTTCCCGTTGAGCCAAACTGGAGATCTATATGATGTAGCTGGGGCTGGTGGAGAGGGTGGCTCAAAGTCTGGTGCACCGAAGAACCGCCAACTAACCGCCCATCCGACACAAAACTATCACTTGTTGCGCATGAATTGGAAGATAAGGAGGACATGTATCCATGGTTTAAATTGTGGTATCCGGCATTGGCGTTGAATATGTTAGTCCCCCTGTTACAAATGGTATAATCTAAGTAAGAGTTCATCCTGTATTGTTATGGCAAAATTAATGAAGACGGGTCAGTCCACCTTAATTGCTCTTCCCTGTGCCCTACAACCTCTAGGTAGTATGTCAAATCTGTAAAACTGCCTACCAGGCTCATATCACCTTAGTGACAGACCATGTGACTCACTTTACGCCAATGGCAATTGGGACCTATAGCAGTTTGTCAGGTCAGGATCGTCCATCAAACGTCTCACATTTACATGACAAATGCTTCAGGCAAACTCGCCCATCAATCTGATAAGAACACAAACACGTCACACCACTTCTGCAAGGACCTTCTGGTCAGAGTGAGGGAGAACGATAGTCTGAAAAAGTGAAAGATTTTGAAATTATTTCAATTTCGTCTCTCGTTAATTTAGAGTTTGAAGCAAACAGTTGATTGGATGGTCTATGTGATCGAAATAGTATTTTGGCTGTGCTTTTTTAACAGTATTATAAGAGTAAAAGTAAGTTTAGTGAACTGAAATGTTTCCATTGTCATTCATGCAGTTAACAAGAGGATATAAGATTGGTGTATAATACCAGGAGTCCTCTATGAGAATTATGTTGCCCAATGTGTATAAGTATAGCAGCTCATGTGAATTACTTGATTAGCTCGGCGTGTTCTTCTGTCTGAGAGCTAATTTTACAGAGGAGTCTTGAAATTAATGCGACGATCAATCTTCTGCTCCTCTAAACGCTTGACAGCTTGTTCTCCAATTTGCTCGAGAGAGAACAAAGAACAGCCTAAATCATTGTGCCTTTATGGACTTTTAACAATTTATTATTGCATATAATCTTTACCAGACTATACCTAATGTGGCCTATTTCATTTGACATATTTGAATATATTTTGTATGTATTTTACTCTAACTAGACACATTTAGACTATAAATAGGTAGAGCAAGCTCTTTTTGATAACAAGATGTGCAAGAAAACAGTTCTGCAGAAAGTCTGACCAACAAATGCATTTATTCAACAATATACAGAAATTATTCGTCAGCATAGCCTACACATGCATTTCAAAGGGTATCCAAAAGGATTTCACAATTAAATTACATTTTGAGGAACATTGATTCAACTGTCCCTGAAGCATAAGAGTCTGTCTGTAAACACTAAGCCCTATGATAAAAAATAACAAAATACATTACATTCCCATAAATTAAATTAATAAATAACATATAAACAACATTGTAATAAATATGTTTGTAATATTCCAATGCACACAGTTGGGTCATGACCTGCTCCACTTATAAAAGTGCATAATGTCAAGTCTTGTACAAAAACATAAGTGAGAAAAGTTTTTGCTTGATATTGATTTAAATTAAATGTTTTACATTACCCGGTGGTTTCATATAATTAAATAATTTCAGGTTTATACTATATGGATAAGAAATCAAAATAGAAAAACAGAACTGTCCAACAGGATCGAATAGCCTATGCAGGTGCTGATCTGTGGGCGGGATCACGTTGACTCTAGCAATACTTATAAACACTCTATTCGAATTAACTCTGTGTTTAACCTCCGACTCTAGTGGTCACAATCAGTCGCTTAATTCCCAAAATAGTTAAAGCTGCTCTTTTCGAGTAAAATATGAGTAACTCTGCTGTAATGACTCAACACTATTTGCATGCATTTGGATACAGCGAATAATTGGCCTTTTGCGCAACAAAAAAATACTTTTATGTGTGCATACCTGAACTTTGGATTCGGTCCACTAAGGATCTGATTATGGTCAAGGGACATATTGACTACATATGCTATAAATGAGTCAGTTTAGGAGCTTGCTTGATTCATTCTTGAGAAGAATGATGCCCCAATAGGTATGATGTGTTTGGATCATATAGTGTAGGTTTAGGATGGTGTTGGCTTGACGTCATCTGTGCAGTATGATTACACTGGTTATTTATCCCGCATGCAGTGAATGGCAAGTTCACATCAACATGAACAGGGTCAGCTTGAGCATAATGAATGGAAAAACTACTATCATTGTCCTGCATACTGCAAGGAGCATATTCTGGGGTTGTGGCATATTTCTGTTGCCCTTTCATTGAGTTTGGATAGACTGATGCACTGACATAATCGTTTTGTTGATGCTTTAAAGATGGCGGGGAAACAGTGTCATAATCCTCCCCCATTGCATTAATATAACCAAGATTGGTAAGAGTTCCAGGGCTACCTAAAGAAGAGCACAGTCCTTTAAACTTTCCATCTTTCTTGCACTTCATTCTCCGATTTTGAAACCAAATCTTGATCTGCCTCTCCTTTAGACTGAGTTGGCAAGCCATCTCCACGCGCCTGGGGCGGCAAAGGTAACGATTGAAGTGGAACTCCTTCTCGAGCTCAACCAACTGGGCGCTTGTGTATGCAGTGCGCGCCCTTTTGGAGGCTGCAGTTGTTGGGTTTTCCTCGTCACCAAATAGTTCTGCCGAGAGAAAATGAAATGTAACATCATTCATAAATTGAATAGGCCTACAGTACCTAAACAAAATCTTAACAACATTAGGCTATATTACATAACATTATATCAACATGTAAGCTTCTATCGAAACTGGAAATGCAATTAGCCAACGCCCATTGGTCGTAATCATATAATACAATTAGGATTTATCAAGCTTAAAAAAGTATTATTTGTAGACCTAAATGGGAATTTTACTGTCCAATTATTTATTGGGCTAGGAATTTGAATACACACCATTAACTTCTAGGGGATTGTCTCCGTTGTTCTTTATACAGTTCTGAATTGTCGACTTCTTCATCCACGGGAATATGCTTTTGGTGAAGGTAGAATTTGAGTTAGGGTCAATCTCTTTTGGGTGCTGTGATTTGCTGTTGCCATTTGACTGCGATGAGCAATCCAACTCCTTCAAGTTGATCTGGCTCTCCAGGTAGGCCAAGGGTTGGTGGGATGGTGCGTCATGATTGTATCCAAATCCACTGGCACCTTGGTATGGGGACTCTCCAAATATTGCTATGGCGTCTTGGTAGGTATTTCTCTGCATTGTCAAGAAATGTCTCATCAGCTACTGGGGCCCTTTTGACCTTCTGAAGGAACATTGGCAACCAGAAGTCACGTGACAGTTTCCTTCCAATGACCTCTTGGTTGCTGTTCTGAAAGGTTATGAAAAAACACGGAATAAGGGAGGTGACAGTATGAATCCATCTTATCAACTCAATAGCACCATGACGTGAATAGGACCCTTTCAACCTGCTTACAGAGGCAATGTCAGACTATACGATAGTCTCTAATATCTACTTTCCATTCTCAACCCTAAAAAAAGTAATTGTTTGTTGAGAAACAAGTCACCAGTTTTTAGTCCAGTAGTGTTATTCAGCATAGGCCTACTTTTGCAGACCCGTCAATGGGCTTAAACAAATAAGAATGCAAACAACAATGCAATTTGAATTCCATAAAGGCAAGACATTATTTTTATATTTTCAAGAATTTAATGCTAGAATGCTTGAGGCCTGTGTGAAACTATGCTATTTTAGAGAAAAACGAAATAGCCCTACATGTTAAATTACTAGCCTAAATAAATACAACTAATTAAAGACACATAGGCTATAGGTCTTACATAGGCTAATGATAACATTATTATAATATACAACTGTCGATAGAGATTTAGCCAACAAAACTCGACAAAAAAAACAAGGTAACTGTGTCAAGTCTCCTACATAAAGCCCAATATAGGGGGAAGAAAACAGCCAATTTCTTTATTCAATATCAGATCAGCTTAACCGTTAATGGTAGCCTATAATTGTATACGTCTAATCACGTTTCCTTACATTTCCATTGAAATCTTCAACATGAACAAAATATTCAAGGTCTCTGAATTCATTAGAACGATTATGCTGACTATGCCTTTATAAGCAACAAAAATAGTAAAAACAGAAGATGATTAAATAGTTTAAGAGAAAACGAATGTTGGATGGTATGGAGGCATAGCGTACAGCTTTATGAACTCTGCTTGAACCGCGCACGAGTCATATGGTCGTAAATCACAAAGAAAATAGCCGACCATTCACCAGCCCGGCTTACCTTAGCGTATAACGTAGATCCCACGAATACTGACTAGATATGATTCATTTCACATCCAGAATCAATAATGACAGGTCTCTCCTTTCAAAAACATCGAGGAGTATTATAATCCAGTTGCAATGATAGGCTTGCTATTAACTCATTGGGAGTCGCCCACAGCATGGAAGAGGTCGAACGAGAACATGGGTAGCCTTTGCGCAGCTGACTAGACAGTGAAGAAGAATTCTGGCCACATCGCCAATTTGAAAACACTATTCGCCGAAAACCATGACCTCAGTCCGTAAATTATGAGACAAATACATGTGGATACATTACTCCATGATGCTTTGTAAGGGGCTGTCTGCAGTTAGAGCAGCCTATTTTAAAATGTGTGTTTAGGATAGCCTTTTCACAACGAAAATTATGGTAATTGCAGATGTGGTGGGACGGGGCTAGTGGCCTTTGATCGATTTGATTCACACGAGAGCAATCTGCATTAATGAACTGACCTGAGGCCCCAACTTTTCTCTATGGCATAGCCATAGAGCTAACATAGCCCAGTCTATACTTAGGCCTACTCAAAGTAGCCTATCTCATTGGATGTTATATGTCAGATTTTACCAACAAAATAAATATAAAAATCAAGAGACCAGTGTTTGGAGATGACAACAGAAACCAAATAACAATTTGAGAGTAGTAGCCAAAATGTGGAATGGCATTGGTGTAAAATAAAGAAAGGAAATCAAAACGCACCAATTGAACTATGCCAAACTAAATTGTCAAAATGGGGTTATGATTTTGATTTGGTCAATTTATGACTTTGCGTACTATTGCATGACCCCTGCATGAATAATGTATGATGTCAATGTGAAATTTGCCAAAAAGTTCGTGTTGAGTGTGACTGGCTATCAATATAATGTATTTCCATGATATATGAATTTAGATTTCAGGATTATGCGGTTGTCTAACCTGGCAGACAACCATATCGAAAAGTTAACTATTTTGCACACATCAGGACAAAACACACCAACCCAACACTCAAAACACACCAACCCAACACTCATATTCAGTTTTGGAGAGGTAAATTAATATTCCAGCATATTAGTGCTCAAAAGGCCATGGACCCAAATTGCGTCAGTTTCTTTGGAGAACCATCTGCCTCTTGGCTGTACAGGTTAGACATTGAGCCTACTGGAGGTGAGGATCAAACATGCCGCTATAGGATTGTTGTTAGTGGATCGATACCCATTGGGACTGTGGCGGTGCTTTGATCTCTTATGTTAACCTTTTAATTGAAAATGCTCAATCCCCTCGATTCATTCATTAGGGACAATAGTTAATACTCCAGGCAGGATAGCTAATGTTTAACTACACGAAAGTAATTAGGCTACAACACAAAATCATCTAAACATTGACCAGTCTTTTGATCAAAGACGTCAGGACTGCCAATCTAACGAAATTTAGCCGAGGTAATTTAGCCGTGACCGGTTCAGACCATGCATGTGGATTTGTTGAATTTAGCTATCAAATGGATACCGTACATCTCCCACTTTTTCTATCTACATTTGTCATACTACATTTATAGGATGTCTGCCTATAGCCTAGCTATATAATCTTTCAGTGATCAAATATATCTGTGTGCCTATTCTTCGAATCTCAAGACAAATTCCTGCCATATACACTGTCACGAAAATACTATAATAATCGTTTCAAATCATATTCCATAAAAAGCTCCTATCCTGGGGGAACGATGATCAATTCGAAATGATGCATGAATATGTGGCGTCGAGATTAGACAATGATTTATTTCAAGGTTCTATGGCTTAAAATTAAACGTTAAGGCTCTGTAATTGCCAAGTTGATGTAACCCGAGACCTCCAGGCATAAAGTCTTTATATCGGTCTGCTCAGCCCAGATGAAGGATGGAGAAAGACAATTAAGAGCACCGATTAATCGTATCACTTGTGGATCTGTAGATTAATGCACATACAGCTATAAACAAAACAAAAAGAGTATTCCAGAAACACAATGGCAGCTGTCTCTGACATTGGCTCACATATCATTAGGCTATAAATCAAAATGGAACGACTGGCAGACAGGAAAGAGAGGCAGACAGTGTAGGATGAAATGTATACATCACCTAAACCATCGAAATCAATTAAATAGAGATAGATAGTCTAGCCCATGGATCTCTCGCCTATTGAAACTTCAATATAGAAAATCAAACAACATAATGTGTCATGCTTGTTGTAACATTTCTTGAATTGGACCATACATTTCCTGCAATGTCATTCATATAGCCTAATTAATACAACATCAGATTCTCCAAAAAATGCTATCCATATACTTACAATACATTTGCAGGATCTTCTTCATTCCAGCTATGTAGACTTTAAGAAGATGCATTGTACACCAGCGGGCAAATCACTACAGTGGTTGGCCTGATGAATGCGTGCATCTACTCTGCAACCTCTTATTTAATGAATCACGTGACATGGATGGTTGCTCACCAGGCTACTCTGACCTATGATGTGGGAACTGGCTTCAGAGCAATGCAACTGTGTTGTATTATTTGCACGGCGCTGCAAATATAAAATAAAACCTACCCATATCGCTTTTGATTTGCACTGTAGTGCTGTCTTCGAGAACGGAGATAAGAACTCTGTGATTTCTTTGGCAGACGGTCTGGTCCTCTATAGATAAGCTGTATAGCAAAACAAAAGTGTATTAAAGAATGAAGAAATACATGTTATCCTGAACGATGCCCACATCTTAGGCCTATACTGAAACGTCGAATGGAGCCGTTCATTTCTCTGTCAGAAAATGGTTGGTCGGTTAGAATCTAAACTCATGGATTAATTCAGATTGTTACATGGCAAATTATTATTTAAAACGGCAAGGGCTCCTGCTGACCTCATGCAACGGCAATTGATAACAGGCGCATAAATACAATAAACAGGATTTACAAATCAAATGGATTTAACTAATGTTCAAACAACTGATTATAGTCTATAAGAGGCAGACATATTTACGCCAGCAATTAACTACCCTAAATCAATTTAGGTAAGGTAAATAAGTTAACACACCCTCTGAGTTTTGTCTACAACAGCGAAAATAATTTTTGAAATGCATGTGGATATAGGCAGTTTCAGACCCAAATATTCATTTCAGGCCTCATGGTCAGCATGACGAAATTTAGGACAACATACAGTAAACATTCTAGCATTCAGACTTGAACCAAAACAGACTGCCTCGTCAAAGTATTGATCCATCCCTAACCGTGTGGGTGTGGGTGTGTGCGTAAAAAGTACAAGTAGTATAAGTATAATGAACGTTCAAATCATAATGGGTCCAAAAAGCATGTCTCACCATGGGTTTGGTATACAAATCATCTTTGATAATATTTAATACCATGAAAAAGAACATCTTATCCAACTTCCTTACACTTTTAATAAAATGTAGTCTGCACTAGCCCAGTTTGCACTAGCCCAGTCAATCAATATCGTATAGGCCAGGGCTCTCCAACCCTGTTCCTTGAGAGCTATACTCCTGTATGTTTTCAATCCAACCCAGTTGTAACCAACCTGATTCAGCTGATCAACCAGCTAATTATTAGAATCAGGTATTATGATTGGAGCCAAGACCTACAGGACCATAGCTCTCCAGGAACTGTTTTGGAGAGCACTGTCATAAGTTGGAAAGCTTTCATATAATAACGCTTTGTAGAATAGATATAACACCTCATGGCTTACACATCAGTTGCATTGAAAATACATGAGACGTGCATTTCGTTATGACAATAGACCTATGTTTGAAAACTGGAAGTAATGAGCAACAGTGGCACTTACCGAGGTTCTCCAAAAACGTATCTTATTATCCAAAAGACAAAACTCGGGCGTGAAGGTTAGCACTCGGTATTCGCCAGTAGCTAGTTTTTCGCATTAGAGTTTTCAAAGGAGACATGATGGATATGTCGGCGAAATGAATGCAGACGGAAGGCTATCGTCAGTAGTAACATGGGGCTGTCTATAGACGGGGCACTTGACGCTGAGTGGGTAGGGCTACCTCCCCGAACAATGTAAACCTTGGCTCGCCCCATGTCATTGCTGTTAATCTTTAGACGGATTCGCGGTCATTCCTAGCCAAATATTATGGATTATATTCAAAGTAGTGATCCTGGGATAAGAAAAATAACCATTTTGATCTGGACCGTGTATGCATTACAGCAACACGATTATATAATATTTAAAAAAGGCATAATGACAGAAAGTTTATAAACTAGGTTTGGCACACATCTAGTCAAACATGAGGCTCTCTCTGTCAAAAAGGTCAGCAGGCTCTGTAGAGGGTAAATAAAGAATTGCATGATAATTCTAATCTCTCAATATAGGCTATGTATCCCTGTTGCACAGTGGCTCCAAAGCCCATGATTGACATCTTAGCCTGCACCTTCAGTGGGGTATGGGGGGAATAGATTACAGGTATTCTTCAGTGGCGCCTAAATCAATAGCAACGAAATCCTAAATGTCTTGTTTAAGCATTTTTTTGTGCTCGATGCAAGAGAACCACGTTTAGGCTATTTGTTTTATTTCCAGCCTTATTGATCTTCAATGGAATTATGTCAAGGTGGACCAAACGATTCTAATTAGCATGATATACCTACATGTAATTGCCAAAATAAAGGAAACACAAACATAAAGTGTAATTATTTTACACTGAACAGAGATATAAACGCAACATGTAAAGTTTCATAAGATGAAAAAAACAGAAATGTTCCATATGCACGCATATCTCTTTCCTTTGTTGTGCATAAATTTGTTAACATCCCTGTTAGTGAGGATTTCTCATTTGCCAAGATATTCCATCCACCTGATAGGTGTGGCATATCAAGAAGCTGATTATTGCTGGGGACAATAAAAGGCCACTTAAAAATGTTCTGTTTTGTCACACAATACAATGCCACAAATGTCTCAAGTTTTGAGGGACCGTGCAATTGGCATGCTGACTGCAGGACTGTCCACCAGAGCTGTTGCCAGAGAACTGATGTTAATTTCTCTACCATAAGCCACCTCCAATGTAGTTTTAAAGAATTTGGCAGTATGTCCAACAGGCCTCACAACCACTGACCACATGTAACACGCCAGCCCCCAAGACCTCCACATCAGACTTCTTTACCTGCAGGATCTCCTAAGATATTTTGAAATTGTTTCATGTTGCGTTTATACTTGTGTTCTACATTTACATTTAAGTCATTTAGCAGACGCTCGGAAAAATATATATTGTACATAATAAATAAAAAAAGACGGGTCAACATCTAAATATTGCTCCCAGCGTTGATCAAAGCTCAGAAGGTTTATATTCTTGATCTGACGGAGTTCTAATCGCGCCTGCATATTTGTGAACGAGTGGAATCATTAACCGTGGTCTGTTTGTAATGTTCACCTGCGTCTCCTGGATTTGCCTCCCGGATTTGCCTTTTTAGCAGCACATTCACCACTCTCTCACCGGCTAACTCCGCCCTCTCGTGCACAGGCCGAGGGCCTGAGACGTGAAACTAACCAACCCAGCTCGGAGTCGGCTCAAGTAGGTAACTAGAGACCCTGTGGAGTGTGTTTGCGAGATGCCGGACAAAAGACCATTTTAAAACCGTCCCGAGACTCCTGCCGTGTCTACAGACATCCCCCAAAACAAACAAAAACCGTCTTTCAAAGAATGAGTGCACAACTGGTAAATAAATAGTCTCTTATAAAGACAGTATGTCGGTCGGGTGGCTAGCTGTCGCAGAGACTTATATCGCAGGCTCTGTATTCGGCTACTTGGCCAACTATAAGGATGAAGTAAGAATCGAACGTTAAACGGAGCATACCTTCAGCAGGATAATAATAACGTTGCTTTACAGACAATAGGCTACACTGAGACAGCCAGTGATGTGGTGAGACTGAGGCAGGGATGTAGGAAGAAGCAGAGACCGCAAGAAAGCGGAAACAAGCAAGCAGGCAGAGAGAGTGGTTAGTAAAGTGGTTCCCAAACTTGTTAAAACTTATGGAACAAGTTGTGAACTAAAACAAATATATATATATGTTTCAATATGAACATCTCCACATGGCCTATTTTCCCTAAAGGCCTACATTGTCTAATCAAAAAGCAAACAATACAGTGTTATATCGATCGCCCACTGGAGTTTATAGTTTACCCATCACCCACCTTTTTTTTTACCACTACATCACTGATATTAATACAGAATTGTAAGTAACGTTCTAATAATTCATGTGAATGCGATAATACATACGATCATCTGTGTGCTCCATTGACGTCTGTGTGGCGCTTGATGAGTAACTCCTAGGAATTCAAACGTGAACACTATGGAATTTGAGAAAAGAGATATCTATGTAAAGAGTTGATGGTTTTATACAATTCATCATTACAACCGACTGAACAGTCGCTGATGCTATGTGTCAGCGTGAATCATTTCTCATATTTTCCCCTTTCAAATCAAATCAGGCGTATAACATTACAATTGTCTAAGCTAGCTAACAGGCTATGTGGTTGTTGATTGACTGAGGTGAAAGAACTAGCAGCCAAAGTGATCATGGCTGGGGTCATTTTTCTGTTCACCAAAAAGCATTTTAACGTTTTTTTTATTGTATAACAAACCTCACTAAAACTCAAACCCTGGTTATGGCTCTGACCATGATCGGCCAGAAGAGGCCCGTGTGGCTCAGTTGGTAGAGCATGGCGCTTGCAACGCCAGGGTTGTGGGTTCATTCCCCACGGGGGGACCAGGATGAATATGTATGAACTTTCCAATTTGTAAGTCGCTCTGGATAAGAGCGTCTGCTAAATGACTTAAATGTCAAATGTAAAAGCTTCAGTGCGCATTGGCATAGATTCTACAAGTGTCTGGAAGTCTATTGGAGGGATGCGACACCCTTCTTCCACGAGAAATTCCATTATCTGGTGTTTTGTTGATGGTGGTAGAAAACGCTCTCTCAGGACACATCCAGAATCTCCAATAAGTGTTAAATTGGGTTTAGATCTAGTGACTAACACACACACCTTTTAAACCCCATATGCTCATTTGAAACCCCTCTTCTTGTCACTGAGGTCTCTTCTTCTAGCCAAAAATTGTCAACTGGGAATTTTTATACGTGACCCTACGCATGACCGGATGTTAACTCCTTAATTTACGTTCAATATAATTCGTATTCCTCATTTAGTTGAAGTCGGAGGTTTACATACACTTTAGCCAAATACATTTAAACTCAGTTTTTCACAATGCCTGACATTTAATCCTAGTAAAAATTCCCTGTCTTGGGTCAGTTAGGATCACCACTTTATTTTAAGAATGTGAAATGTCAGGATAATAGTAGAGAGAATGATTTATTTAAGCTTTTATTCCTTTCATCACATTCCCAGCGGATCAGAAGTTTACATACACTCAATTAATATTTGGTAGCATTGCCTTTAAATTGTTTAACTTGGGTCAAACATTTCAGGTAGCCTTCCACAAGCTTCCCACAATAAGTTGGGTGAATTTTGGCCCATTCCTCCTGACAGAGCTGGTGTAACTGAGTCAGGTTTGTAGGCCTCCTTCCCCACACGCTTTTTCAGTTCTTCCCACAAATTTTCTATAGGATTGAGGTCAGGGCTTTGTGATGGCCACTCCAATACCTTGACTTTGTTGTCCTTAAGCCATTTTGCCACAACTTTGGAAGTATGCTTGGGGTCATTGTCCATTTGCGACCAAGCTTTAACTTCCTGACTGATGTCTTGAGATGTTGCTTCAATATATCCACATAATTTTCTTTCCTTATGATGCCATCTATTTTGTCCCTCCTGCAGCAAAGCACCCCCACAACATGATGCTGCCAACCCCATGCTTCACGGTTGGGATGGTGTTCTTCGGCTTGCAATTCTCCCTCTTTTCCCTCCAAACATAACGATGGTCATTATAGCCAAACAGTTATATTTTTGTTTCATCAGACCAGAGGACATTTCCCCAAAAAGTATGATCTTTGTCCCCATGTGCAGTTGCAAACCGTAGTCTGGCTTTTTTTATGGCGGTTTTGGAGCAGTGGCTTCTTCCTTGCTGAGCAGCCTTTCAGGTTATGTCGATATAGGACTCGTTTTGCTGTGGATATAGATACTTTTGTACCCGTTTCCTCCAGCATCTTCACAAGGTCTTTTGCTGTTGTTCTGGGATTGATTTGCACTTTTCACACCAAAGTACGTTCATCTCTAGGAGACAGAAGGCGTCTCCTTCCTGAGCGGTATGACGGCTGCGTGGTCCCATGGTGTTTATACTGGCGTACTATTGCTTGTACAGATGAACATGGTACCTTCAGGCGTTTGGAAATTGCTCCCAAGGATGAACCAGACTTGTGGAGGTCTACATTTTTTGGAGGTCTTGGCTGATTTCTTTTGATTTTCCCATGATGTCAAGCAAAGAGGCACTGAGTTTGAAGGTAGGCCTTGAAATACATCCACAGGTACACCTCCAATTGACTCAAATTATGTCAATTAGCCTATCAGAAGCTTCTAAAGGCATGACATAATTTTATGGAATTTTCCAAGCTGTTTAAAGGCACAGTCATCTTTGTGTATGTAAACTTCTGACCAACTGGAATTGTGATAGTGAATTATAAGTAAAATAATCTGTCTTTGTTGGAAAAATTACTTGTGTCATGCCCAAACTATAGTTTGTTAACAAGAAATGTGTGGAGTGGTTGAAAAACGAGTTTTAATGACTCCAACCAAGTGTATGAAAACTTCCGACTTCAACTGTAACTTGTCTCTCTCCTGATTTAAAAACATGGCCTGCTGGAGCTACGTCATCCGAAAAATCCAGATCCCAAAACACATACGAGGTGGACACGAGCTTTCTGATTAATCTCGTTTTTGGACGTACAGCCTTTGATAGACACCGCGCCTCACGAATCGCATGGCATTTTAATATTTGTTAGAAGCGGTGACCTGCGTTTCACCCCTTCCTCAAGGCCTCACACATGAACAATTTCTGACTTGTTCGATGATATTGAGTAATGTAGGACCTACTCCTTTTACCAAAAAGGGAGCAGGGGCCCAATATATATAGGAACCAGGCTCCTGTGAGTTATTGGAGCTGATAATTCTGAGCGCAGAGAGAGCAATGACATGTATAGTGATTTACAGTTAAATAGCAAACAGTGGGTAGGCTAGACCTACACCCCGAATTAAAACATAATTCCAAATAAATACATTATTTTGATCCAGAATGTTTTTACATGTTACGGTACTCGAGAAAGTGAGATAATGGGAGACATTTTGTTTTATCTCCTCTCATTGGAAATATAGGCCAGGCATTGTAATATAACCACAGATTTTCTAAGGTTTGAGACTTTTTTTTTTTTTACACTGTGCTTAATTTACAACTTAGATGATCGATTGAGCGGGGCAACAGTGAAGCCGGTCTGAAGCGGGCTCTGCTGGTGTGCAGGTGGCGTTACATCACGTCACTGAATAAGCATTGGCCTATGCTCCAATCGCATATTTTAAGATTTACTTTGAGGTCACTTTGTGAAGCACGATTATTATGCCATCTACCCATGCATATTCAAATATTTGTGTCGACTGCTGTCAGACAAGTTTTCAGATAAAGAACAAATAGCCTGTTCATCTATCAATGCTTTTTCAATGTAAAACTTGATTCCCAACTGCTCAATAAAAAGGCCTACGCACTAATAAAGGGGTCAATAATCTCCATGCAATTGTATCGAATATAAATAATAAGTAGGCCTATAAATGTAAAACGAAACATAGACAATTCTTAATAAACAAAACACTAACGTATTTTACGCATTAATCCATCCATACAGAATAACCAACACAAGATACAATTCCATAGGCTACCATGAAGCACAAATTAAAACAATTATTCAGACTGTCTTTTTCGTTCGTGTAGGCCTATGGATTTCAAGGATGTTGACGATGTCTGAGAAACAGGCCTATTGGTATTGTAGGTTAGATCCTCAGCATCTGTGGCTCTCGTCTAGTGACCTCGCGATGATCCCCGGTCTATGAATTATTGATGAGATCCGTGCACAGATTACCCCTATCAATATGCAATACTTATTATCCTGGTTAAATGGCTATTTAACAGTTATGAATAGTGGAATTGTTTCAACCCAATACAAAACATTGGTGTGTGTTCTTTAGCATTTTTTAAAAAATATATATAAAATGATTTAAGCAAAAAAAGTTTGAGACATCGGGAATATTTATTGCATTTAGGTACATTTTAGATGAATAAATGACAGCTATTGACGAAAGATGTCAAAACCACTGTTTTCATATTGCCCTAATTTGATTGGATATCACCACGCAGAACTGCGATTGCATGCTGATTCATATATACAATTTGGTCAGGTAGGCTTGCTACACAATGGGACACATACAATTTAGCCATGGTGGCAACTACGCAAAGACATGATACATTAACATAGGCTACAAACACACAATAGCAACTCGTTATTATAATATAACATACAAAATTGGGCGTAATTCCAAGTTTTTACCATCAGGATCAGTGTTTGATGCGTTTATATACTGAACAAAAATATGAAAACGCAACGTGTAACAATTTCTAAGATGTTACTGAATTACTGTTCAAATAAGGAAATCAGTCAATTGAAATAAATGAATTGGGCACTAATCGATGGATTTCACAAGATTGGGAATACAGATATGCATCTGTTGGTTACAGATACCTTTAAAAAGCCTCAAAATGGGCCTCAGGATCTCGTCACGCTATTTCTGTGCATTCAAACTGCCATCGAGAAAATGCAATTGTGTTCATTGTTGGTAGTTTATGCCTGCCCATTTCATAACCCCACCGCCACCATTGGGCACTCTGTTCACAACATTGACATCAGCAAACCGCTTGCCCACACCGACGCCATATACCTTGTCTGCGGTTGTGAGGCTTGTTGGATGTACTGCCAAATTCTCTAAAATGATGTTGGAGGCGGCTTATGCTAGAGAAATGAACATTCAATTCTCCGGCAACAGCTCTGGTGGACATTCCTGCAGTCAGCATGCCAATTGCACCTCCCTCAAAACTTGAGACATCTGTGGCATTGTGTTGTGTGACAAAACTGCACATTTTAGAGTGTCCTTTTATTGTCAACAGAACAAGCTTCTTGATATGCCACACCTGTCAGGTGGATGGATTATGTTGGCAAATGGGGAAATGCTCACTAACAGGGATGTAAACAAATTTGTGCACAACATTTTAAAGAAATAAGCTTTTTGTGCATATGGAACATTTCTGGGATCTTTTATTTCAGCTTATGAAACATGGGACCAACATTTTACATGTTGCGTTTATATTTTTGTTCAGTGTGGAATAATAAAGCCTAATATTTATATGATTAGACCTCCATTATCCAGCATAATTTATTAAAATCGACTGAGGTCTGATTCCCAACGTTTACAGTGAATTCACCTATTCTGTCCTTGGAGAGAGACGCACTGTTCAACGGCTTATCTTGGAAATTGATGGTACACACAAAACCCTGTTGAAGTTCGTGCTTTACCTTAGGCCACGCTTTTATCAAAACGGTCTAATTTTTGGATACAGACTTGAATTTCACTTCAAGTTTTTGTCAGTTTTCTGACTTGAGTCTATAGGCCAGAGACATGCATTATCCAATTTCCCTTCTCATATCAGCACCTCTGACACTGATTCCACGAGGTGCAATGCAGTTATTGCAAAAAATTGAATTAGTTTGTGTCCTGTTCGTGAAGAGGCAGAATTTCCCCAGTTTTACGCTGAGCAAAATGAATGAATTCTTATTTGCTGGTGTTTATAGATAATTCGATTACAATCCATGGATTCTCAAAATATTTTATTTTGAGGCTAATTCCAACATTAATAACATATGTTTGGTATATAATCATAGACAGTGGAACACTTATTTAAATGTATCACTGCATTTCTGATATTAACTTTCTATCCTGATATCGAGGATATCGCCACTGCCCAGACTAGTGCTGTACAGTCCACAACCCTTTCTAATCCCTTCGCAGCAGTTAAACCGTCACTTTCATTCAAGAATGTGAATTATATAGTACATTGTCTACTCCCCAAAACCATAAAACTAACTTTATGGACCCCACGTGACCTTTCAGAGTCAGTAAAGGGATTATATGTTCTACGGTACGGAGGCATTTAGTAAATTCGAGCCATGTACCTGTAAGATAGCCTACATGTTGGGACATTTGATGGGGAAACGAATAACTAAATACAAGCAAACAGAAGCGCGACTCAAGCCAAAGAAGTCAATAAGAGGGTAAGTTTAAAAGGTTTAGCGTTTGTTTTTCTGGTAAAGAATGGCAGCATGGAACCAATAATGAATCTAATAACCTTGACATGATGGTGGGCACTTTATAGGTGCATGGTTAAAACAATATAGCTTGGACGAAAACAATACAAATATTTAAATCAGCAACAAACCTGACTCAAATGTAATGCACGTCATAGGCCTATACCAAAAAAGTAATCTCAAGCCAATGTTAAGCATGAAAACTTCCATGGAAATTATTCTTGCTAATGTGTTATTTTATAGCAATGTAAAACAGTACAAAATCTATAGGAACATGTTGTTTATGAAGTTAATTTGTTTGAACGTGTGGCAAGGTTAAGTAAGCCTAAATTGTTGATACAAGATGTCCAAAATGCCATGAATGGTTTACGTTCACCAGTGTTATAGCATATGTGTGTCTATAGAATAGTGCATTAAAACATGTGTAGGCCTAATTCATTAATTTACTATATGTTAAATGAAGAAGAGGTTAATTCATTGCAATTACTATGCTTCAAATATATCAAGCGATGGAGAGAAACTTTATTTCCAAATCTATAGATTCACATAGAAATACAAAAAGCTTAATTGGCAAAATCTTTACCATCACTGTAGGCGTATAATCCACCGAATACCACTCCCTTCCTGTCCACTATACAAATTGATCACATTGAAAAGGTTCAATACATTTATGCAACTTAATAAGTACTTAGTTCTAAACAATTACAATTGGATATATTTGTGCACAACGTGTTATAGGCTACATAACAGATTTACCTGTATTTTTAAACCTGGAAAACGTACTGCGCTAACCACGATAATCAAGCATAAATACAGCATTAAAAACTTACACTGAAGCGCTTTGAATGATCCCATCATCTATAGGTTTACATTCAATGAAGAGCAGCATATGTTTTGGAAACATAGGCTACTGTACACTTTACACCTGTTAGAATGTTTAGAAATTACACAATATAGGCTAACAGCTCACGTGAAACATGACAACATTCAAGAGATAAAACAGAGCACATGACTTTATACTACCCTTAGACAATGAGTCTAACTTTTTTTCTAGTTCCAAAGATAACTACAGGCTACCGTAACACAACGTTAAACTAAACGTCTGTTAAAGACCACAGAATATTTTTTCGTCTAAAATCACAACAACATGCTGAAAGGTGCTGCGCTGTAGCTTACAGTACTCCGGATTTCCCCCTTATCACTTGCAGTTCGAGCTCAGTTATGGAACGCGCTACCTCCTGTAACCAGACTCATACTTTTCAGTTTATTGTCCTTCTTCCATTTCATCCTTCGATTCTGAAACCAGATTTTTATTTGTCGTTCCGTGAGGCACAACGTGTGGGCTATCTCTATTCTCCTCCTCCGGGTTAGGTATCTATTGAAGTGAAATTCTTTCTCCAGCTCTAGCGTCTGGTAGCGGGTGTACGCTGTTCGGGCCCTTTTCCCATCTGGTCCAGCCATTTCTAAATTGCATGAAAAATCCAAATTAGAAGTGGACAACAGATAGTGGAAATAGGATTTTAAACATTACAAAAGGAAACATGTTTAACAGCACATATGAAATATTAAGCAATTCTGGGTGTTGTATAGGCTGCACGCGGGGGCGCGTGCCATGCACGGATTGTCGCACAACTATCCTACATTACCAGAAATAGAACTTGCATTCAGCTATAGCCTAAACATAAATACCCACCAATTTTCCAACATTTAAACAATGTTTCTCTAAATGAATCTTTATTACAATTAAAATATACTTTAATAGGCTAACAATTATGTTTTATCTTGCACTAAGAAATATATTGTACTGGACAATATCATAAAAGCAAATCCGTTGCCATATCCTACCATCCTTACGGAGTTCATGCAACACTTGACATATTTGTGACGCTACAAATTTGTACTATAGAAAATTACATCAGCGAGCATGCAATTCACTCCAAAGCAAGACCACCACAAAACACAGTAAAAGTAGGCTATGTATGTACCATGGTTAATGTGCAGTTTCCGCATCCATGGGAATATTTGCGGCGTTTGGCAATCGTTTGAGATTGTCGTGGAGGTTGCGTTACTGGACTCCTGTTGTAGTTGTTGTGCCCGGGCAGCCATGCTGCTGGTACTGCTTGTGTGCGCGCCTTCCTCGGTCTCAGAGACAACGCTGGTATCCTCTATCTCTGTAAAATGATTGTTGTTGCCTTTGTTGAGATTATTGTTGGCGATCGAGGTCGTGCTCCGGTCAGGTGGAGGAGAGGGGCTTTTTAGTTCCAAAGACTCGCGGTTGGCGCAAGGAAGGGGATCTGGAGACGAAAGCGAGCAGGTCGGCAATCTGTACCGGGCATCCGGGCCAGTGGACTGAAAACCACGGGTATCCTCTCCAACAGCCGCGAAGTGGCTACCAGTGTCGGGGCGATTTACGGTTAGGTCCATGCCATTGTAGTTGCATCCGAAAGACCCAGAGTGCATGGTGCCAGGGTCCCTGAACGTACCGTTCACAGTGCCGTTAGTCCCATAATTTAGTAACTGATAGTCGGAGCCATTCGGATAGCGCCCTGAAAACGAGTTAACAAAGTAAGAGCTCATTTGCTTGTTTTTAAAGGCTCGATTTGTAGATCTTTGTCGCTATAATCCTCTGCTTCACGATTTATGATGTAATCATGAATTATAGCAATGAAGCCTACTGTACTTTGCCAGGTATGCGGCCAAATATGGGAGAGCGCTCGGGAATCACGTGCATTTGTTGACCAGTCGTAAATTCTCACTGATGACTTCAAGAGGTAATTCATGCTCTACGGTTACAAATGATGACGAAATGATGGTCGTTATGCTCGAGTCAATGGTGCCTCCCCATTTCGCCCTGAGATCCATGTAGGCAGACAGCGCCATCTACTGGCAGTGGAGGTAACTGTCAGAGAGGGTGCTCTGAATACTTTTTTTCATTGTTCATTTTTTTTTTTTTAAACATTGACTGTTCTAGGACACAAAAGTAGGCTAAACTATTTTACCAATAGGTATCTCAGACAGGTATCCCAGTATGAAAAAGTTATACAAAAAAATATATTATAGTAGGCCTAATACACTATGCATGTGTATCATTAAAGAGAGACTAGCCTATTTAAATGTCAGGCTTGCTCAACTAGGTCAATTTTACAGGACATAATGATAATAATAACTATTATAAGACTATTGCCTTCACATCAATAAAACAAGAAAACTTTCTATGAAATATTTACAGAAATTACCAACGCTTTATTTGCATTTACAAAAGATAACAAAAACATGTCTTACATAATATTGCACACGACATCCAGATGGCAAGTGCACAATAAACAACTTGTGAAAACATTATCCAGTTGAATATGACAAAGCGATGTAAAAGCCTAAAACGAACAAAATACAACACACACACACACACACACTATGGTAGGCTATTAGGCCAAAGCATCTCTCTTGTATCGATAATGGGGCCATAAAAAATATTTAATTATCGAGTATTTTGACTAGGCTTGTTTTTGCACTTCTCCAACGCCGCTCCAGGAAACCAATATGTGCGAGTGTAAGGCCTATTTCACGGTCGTCACCAGTTACCACAACCACAAAGTCATAAACCCCGCCTATTTCTACAATTGATCTTCCTAAAATGTAATTTTATACTTTTACCACACTTCTAACCTTAACCACACTACCTAACCTTAAATTAAGACCACATTTATTTTTTCATTAATATTTACGATATAGCCAATTTTGACTTTGTGGATGTGGTAAACCCATTTTACTTTCAAGCAACAATATTGGCAAAACAAAAAATACAAACACAATCAAATAAGAATAGGCTAGCCAGCTTCAGTTGTTTTTAACCTGTTTCTAACCAACAGACGTTATTTCATCGTGCAAATATATTTATCTAGTAGGCCTATTTACATATTTCCACAAAAATGTGTAGGCCTATGCAGCTATTTTATGAAAAACAACAAGCGACAATAATTAAACATCTCTCAATTCATGTTACAACAGTTACAGGATGGTTTGTGTCGCTTTTTTACTCAGTGCCTTTCAATCTGTCTGCTTTTCCTCCTCTTCATCGCTGGGTTTCGAAGGATTCATAACTTTGTTCTCCTTTTTCCACTTCATTCTGCGATTCTGGAACCAAATCTTTATTTGACGTTCAGTGAGACACAGAGCATGCGAAATCTCGATCCGACGGCGCCTGGTGAGATACCTATTGAAATGGAACTCTTTCTCGAGCTCAAGAGTCTGGTATCGAGTATAGGTCTGACGGCCTCTGCGTCCACTGCTGCCCAATGTCCCTACAAAAAAAGAATAGCAAACCAAACCCAGCAATTATGTAAGAAACAAAGACATGGTCAGGATGGATACCTTTACACTATCATCACTGTTATAGACTATTGTTACAATCACTATTATGGATGTAATAAATTAGCCTATATACATGTAAAATAGCCTCCATTAGTAAAACCTTAAAAATAGCATAGCGTAATTGAAATTATCCATTTGATTCACATGATAGCCCACTGTATTTTGACAGTTTAACGCATTTTTCATGTCAATCACGTTCTCGGCGATAGAATCCAATACATATATATCCCAGTCATCAAATCATCATGCATGGTGTTCACACAACGACTTGTAAAATTCTTCCTCTTTTCCCGTCTTAATTTCAAAGCAATAGTTACTTATAAGCTACAATGTCAATGCATATTATGGACTTTGCCAGGCAACACTGTTACAGTAGTCATCTGATTGATAGGCAACATGCTGATTGTAAACCCCCTTTCAATAAATTAACAATGAAAACACGTTAAACGTTAACAAAAATCAAAAGTAAAGGTTTCACTGACCGGCGGTGCAAGAATTCATCCTTTGCATCCACGGATAAAGCAGAGAAGACTTGTCGTCCACAGCAGTGGTTATGTTTACATTCTGCTCGAGGCACTCTGACTTGCGCTGGTCCTGAGTTACAAAGAGCGGCTGCTCCTCTCGATTTGCGAAAGCGCACGAGCGGTCACTGTAAAAAGTGGCAGCTGTATAGTCGCAGGGAGCGCTGGTGCTGGGGCGACCGTAGATACTAGTGGTTTGCTGGTAATATGAGGTTGGGTAAACCTTCTCTTGCATATTGGCAGCTCCATATGTAGCGTTGGAAAAGTGTCTTAAAGGGTCAGTATATCCGGAGGAATATAAAGGTATCTGAGCGAGGAGAGACTCCTGTCCTCCGGGCAGAGAAACAGGAAAAGTTGAGTTGACAAAATAGGAACTCATTGGATGGACAAATATGCTCCGAGGAATATGATTTGTAATGTTTTATAGTCCAAGTGGTTTTGCCATTACTTTATCGGAGATTTGGTTTTAGCTGAAGGGGGCTTGCGAGGTGCCACTCAATAGGGCAGAAGGGAACTGTACCATCTGATCAACGTCCGTCCAATCGCGAGCGTCTGGTTGCAATATTGCTCTCATGGGGGGCTCTTGTTGCGCACAGGGGTCCCCAGTGACTCGAAACGAAGCGCTCAGGCTTCTCGCGCAGTCTTTCCACATATCAAATGAGCTTGCGCCCTCTGATTCATTCAACATTGAAGCATTTCGTTTTCGTTCTTAATTTCGTTGCAAACAAACGATATAAATAAATAATATAATGCTGGCAACACCACCCTCTCTCTCCACACACACACACACACACACACACACACACACACACACACACACACACACACACACACACACACACACACACACACACAATTTGACCCTTATATGATCTTTATTCGATCTTTGGTTTGCATGAAATAATCACTGTACAATTTCCCCTTTTATCAAATTGACTTAAGAAGAATAATGTTGTTTGTTGGTTCTTTCAATTACCCACAAATGTAGAGTATTGATTACTAGAAGTAGGCTAGTTGCACAATCAAAAGTGGGCCTATTCAATTGATCCAGCTGAATTTCTACTTTCATGCAGCTGTTATTTTAAGCTGTTTGACATCATTTATGTTTCATCATTCGTTCGCGTATAAGTTAACGTGTTCGTTATGTTTTCTAGGTATTCCCACACTGGCCGGATAAAAAGTAAAACACGACCAAGACGTCTACACTGACAAATCAACTCACAAAAGGCAAAAGGATTTTCCAACTGATCAAGGCCAATGCAGAGGATATTACACATTGGTTTCAACATTCATCACTTAAAGATTGCGATTCATGTTTCGGGAAGTAGACCACATTACATGCAGCATGTTTTATTATTAACCACTAAAATAAATAATCTGTTTTCGAATATTATCAAATAAATATATTTACATTAATATAAACAGTGTCATGATCGAATCTCGTCTGATATTATTTTGACTGCTTCTTATATCAGTAGACCCATATTATTGAGTTGAATAATATTATTTAATATTTATTATTATTATTATTATTATGCTATTATCGTTATTTTGTTGGACTAAAACGTTCAATACATTTTAATAAATAAACAAAGCCACTGTCTTTACAACAGGATGTCTTTCCTTTTTCCAATCAATGATATTTTCCGTTCACTGTAAAAACCTTGTTTAAGATGATATTTCAACAAAATAATTTTGTATTATCTATACTTGATAATTAATAGTCTGTGTAGACTTCCTTCAACAAAATTATGTTTCCACAAATAATCAAACATTTTAGCTAAGTATCCTACGACTTGTCTGTATACAGAATGACAGTTATTCAACGTCAATAGCGTTTTTTCAAAATACATTTTAGTTTGCTTTAGTTTAATTTGATAGTAAAAAACGAAAGCAAAAAATTATAATTTGTACCAATACGTCAATATGTCATTCTGAAAGCTTCTGTCTCAAGAATTCGGTGTCCAAATGTAGGCTTATTGTCGCCACTAGATGGAGTCAAAGAGCAATACACGAGATCAGGTTGTAAAGAAAATGTGTCAGCATACTGCTGTATAAATGGGGTGAATAACATACAGCTTATCAATTAATTGATTGAGGCTCGACGATAAAGTTGATGATGATGATGATGATGACGACGTCGAATAGTGCAGATGATTGGAAAGTGGATTCTGAAAAATTACATTGGACCATTGAGAACATCGCTTACATCATGTCTCAATTTTACTCTTTAAATGACACATAAAACATTTTGGGTATGAGTCAATTGTAGCATATCTACTTAGCATTACAGCTAGCTCAAAGGTAATACAAATGTAGGCTACACACAATAACATTTAAAAAACACTGTACATCGTGGAAATCTAAATCAAAATATTTTGGGTTGTCTGATTTTCAGTGTGTGCACATGATTGTGGCAGCTTCCAAGAGGTATCATATAGGCCTACCTATTTATCTGAAACCTTCGTCAAAATACTAAATGCATTTAGGCCACAGTCACCCGCCAAAGATACTGCTGCCATCTTGCCACTAACACACTATAGGTATTGCAAATCGATACAATGCTAGTACACTTTAAGACACTAGCCATTTTGTATGTTACCAATGTTAAATTTGTAACGGTTTTTATCGAACATAATTTGCACCTCATGACCTACTCAACATTTTATCATTTTAAAAACCTTATAAGACAGGCTTCAAGTATGATTGTGGTGATATAGGACATTGAGATTTAACGACCTACCTTTTGTTGATAATTCATCATTTCGCATGTGGGTATTCCGGATGTGATTATCACGGTTCTTTTTACGTCTTCCATTACTGTTAATTTGGTATATTGCATACGGGTAAGTAGCAATAACTAAACGATTCCCTCTGTGAAAAATAAAAAATAAAGTATTCCATTGTCCTTGCGAATATTGAGTATTCTTTGACGGTGCAATTCAGAGATAGCCACATTAGCATAGGCTAACATTGGATGAGAGATTCCTCATTGACTCCATCTCTCAGTTGGTGGAGCTCCGTAGATACAGAACACATTTCTACCAGAATTCAACTGTAGCTTATACAAGAGCCAAGAAAACGAAGGTGTTACTGAATGAGCGGTCGAAAACAGACAGCTGCAATATAACCTCAAGGGGAAAAAAGTTCCCTGTCCAGAGTCCACATGACCAACCTCAGCCAATCCCAGAACCCAGCCAGTCGTAAAGTTCCATCATAAAGTTGTACATTTTCATTAGCAGACTCTAATTTATTGCATTTTTCAGGAACGCTTCAATAGAAGGCCTTTTTTTCTTCATCGCCATCTTTTTCTTTCAAAGATGGGATAGCATTTTTGGCTTTTTTTAAAGCTACGTTGTCTTTAAAGCGAAATGGCTAGGTCTAAAATATTTCAGGCCGGTATCCTATTTAGAGCATTTGATGATCATGCCTTATCAATTGAATATTAAGCTACAAAAATGCGGAAACGTTTGACCAAATTTTAGTTCCATACAATAGCATATAGGCTTATATAAAACATGTACATTGTCTTATAGGATAGTTATTATAAGTTTACTTAAATTATTGATAAAAGGTAGACTATGTAAACGGATAATTATTTAAGGCCTACTACATTTGCATTACGTTTAGTAATGTAGTTAAGTTAAACTAGTTATATATCAAGATAATCAAGCGTGAACCCTTTATGAATCCATTAGATAGCCTATAGGTCTACCTTCATTGCACTAGCACAGATTTTCAAACAAATGCGACAAAATATGATAGGGATCCATGTAATTAGCCTATACTGTTGCAATAGCCTACTGAGCTGCCCATTTTAAGATTTTGCTCTCATATAAAACAGTTGTATGTTAAGATATATAGACCAAAGATATCCCTATATGAAAACACCCACTGGGCACACACTGGTTGAATCAACGTTGTTTCCACGTCATTTCAATGAAATTATGTTAAGCCAACGTGTAATAGAGGTTGAACTGACGTCTGTGCCCAGTGGTCATCAGGCATGTATATAATCATAAGGTAAAATATTTATATAAAATGTATGGAAAAATGTTCCGTTACTGTTTGGGCAGGGTTGTTTGCATGGTGCCCTGTTAAATTTAATTTCATTGACAAAAGGATTTCCGACGTTTATAGATGCAATAAAACCATAAAACCCCCCAATGCAACCTATTCCTTCTGCAAAAGGTCGCACAGAGAAAATTCGGCCTAATCTCCCCAAAACAGGACTAGCCTAAACCGAAGATGTTCTAGGAAACTTGCAATGTTTTTTATTGAAATGAATTCTGGAATGTTTTTCATTGGTATGACCAACAGGCCTAACCTCCACGACAATAAACGGAAAATTCCTTTTTTATAACTATTTATATAAAATTCGTAAATATTATGTAGACTTGGAGGTTGTCAAATGCAGTTTGAAATTATTCTACTTTGGATGAATGTGACCTCTAGGTAGTTCTATAGGCCTACGTTGGAACATTGTATTGCAGTCAAAAAAATGCTAACAACCTATCAACAATAAACTAACATGAAGCATTTTGATACATTATAGTTTTCATTAACTACAAAGTATTTGCCTCATAAAGGTGGATAAAATTTAGCTGAAATTGTGTGTTTCCACAATTTCAGACTGTTTATTAACCTTCAGACACTTTTTTAAATCTAGGCCCAATGAATATACAATTGGCATGAATTCAGCCAGGCTTATATTAGACTGAATGATGGTGCACAAAATATCAGTTACCCGACATAGTAAAACACATATTTTTTTCTATAATATCTTTAGATCTTTTGAATTTGTTATGCTAGTGCCAAACTGTATAGGCTACTCAAAATGTCGATATAACACGGAGGAAACTGGATACAGACCTTCAATATGTTATCTTGGTTGTTTGCCAGCTTAACTCCTCCACAGAGTTGAGCAAAGATTCGTTTTTTTTAAATGAACCTCCGACTCCTTCAATTAGCTATGCGTCGACACTTCCAAATGTTAATTCCTTAACGCTTACTGTGTACCTGTTTGTCATCTGTTGTTGCATGCCTTTCTTTGTTTTCTGAAACCCATACTTTTTAATTAAACGTTAATCAAATACAACCACCGACTGTTTCTTCGTTACTGTTGCTCTATGGCAACTCAGCGCAAATGCGCATATGCCAATTGAATCTATTCAAGAAAACAGTTGGTGGTTGTATTTGATTAACGTTTTATAAAAAATGTATGGATTTCAGCAAACAAAGATCCGAACAATTACACTATTAGGTAGGCCTATATGTTTCACAATAAAGGAGAGGCTTCGATTTTAAAAGGTTACATTTTATTTACAGTTTACATCCAGTAGCAGCCTTCACAGCCAAGGCCTGACAACAGCTCTAGACACAACATTGACAACACAGATGCCCATTGGAGGTTTGCGCAAAATTCTTTATGCACATCTTAAGTTAGGATTTAGTGCCAGCTTTTTTTTTTAAATACACTTTTAATTGATCATTTTTTTAAACTAGGAAAGTCAGTTAAGAACAAATTCTTATTTACAATGACGGCCTACCCAGGCCAAACCCTAACCCAGACGACGCTGGGCCAATTGTGCGCCACCCTATGGGACTACCAATCACGGCCGGTTGTGATACAGCCTTGAATCGAACCAGGGTCGGTAGTGACGCCTCGAGCACTGAGATGCAGTGCCTTAGACCGCTGCGCTACTCAGAAGCCCATCTAATGATGAATCATTATTATCAGTGTCAGAAAGTGTGGCAGCTGTGCTACCATACTGCACTAAATTACAGAATTATACATTCTAACAACATAAATACCTGTTCAGACTATTCTGCAGAAGTGATTCACACGCACAAACCTCTAATTGGAATGATGCGTAAAATGGTGCGTAAAAGCTATTTTGCGCACGTCTTCTCAAATTTTATAGAATTTAATTTGACAATGAATTATTAACAAACACAATAGATTTCACTGTTGATTTTTTAAATTCGAAATGCAATTTATAAATAACACATTTGTTATCACTGTGTGACCTCCCATCACCAAGTCTAGGATAGTCTTATCCTTTACCCTCATCTGACGTCTGAATATTCTTGTAAATTTCTTTGCTCTCTTTCTTGATTTCATTCTGATCCGGCCTGTTTATTGGAAATGTGTCCTTCTTGTTCTCCTTCTTCCATTTCATGCGTCTGTTTTGAAACCAGATTTTAATCTGCCGCTCGGTGAGTGCCAGAGCGTGCGACACTTCAACCTTGCGCTTGCGGGTCAAGTAAGAGTTGAATAAGAACTCCTTCTCAAGTTCCAGAGTCTGGAAGCGACTGTATGCCTGTCTGCCTCTTCTCCGTCCGGTAGCTGCTGAGAGACAAAACATTTTAGAGACATTTAGATGAACATTGACTCAATAGGCCGAAACAAAGGCTACCACATACCACAGCTGTTAGCGAAGACACACACACACCTAAAAAGAAAAAAAAGAAAACCAGGCGAAGCAGAAACTTTTCTCACATCATAAAATAGATTTACAGTTTCTTTTTGACACCATAACGAGCCATGTCCTCTCCAAAAATGCTGGGAAAACAACGAAGTTTATTGGGGGTCATTTGAAACGAAGTTTATTGGGGAGGTGTCTCACATATCTCCGATGTCAACCAAATTCTCAAATTAGGTGTTTTAAGGGTCATTGACTCACCTTGTGGTTTCATCCAGGGAAAGAGGTCCGGTAGAGAGGAGCACTGTTCTGCGCACACGGAATCATTTGCAACCCCGGTGGATTTTAAATGATAATCACTGTACTGGATACAATCCGTATTATGGGATGCGTAAAAGGTTGGTCTCTGTATCACATCGTGGGCATGATACAAGCTGCCCATTGGCAGCGATAATACGCACGGATTTAGTTGGTGTTGGTGAGCGGTTTTGGACAACGATGTACCATTGTAGAATTCCGTTAACTGCGTGGGATGCTGCTGCTGGATGGTGCCACCGGCACCGTATCCGTACGATACAGAGGATGTGCTTCCCAAATCATGTGCCAGCCCATAATCGGAATGCCAGGACTCGCTGTTGCTGTTTTTTGAGAATAGAGCATTAACGAAATAAGAGCTCATTTTCAACTTCGATGTTTAAAATCTTATTTAAGTCAGGCTACTAGCATATATTACACTTCATGGAATAAACGCAAGGTTTTTTAAGTTTAGGCATTTCCTCGGTGAAGACCAACATTTCCATGTCATTTCAATCGCCTACCTCTCTGAAGTTCATGAATGATGGGGCAGACTAGACTATATGGATTATAGCTTCACAGGGTATATCCTGCCTTGTTTTGGATTCGATGATGTCTCCAAACGAAAATCTCCAGACAACAGACAAAGCATTGCGCGCTTGAATGCAAAGTGAGAGAAACCAACAGAGGGAGGAGGGGGTGATAGGGAGACGAGGGAACCCACTGGACACACACTGATTGAATCAACGTTTTTTACACGTCATTTTGAACCAGTGTGGAATAGACCTCGCATTTACGTGAACCTGATACAAATATTAAACTGTGAAGAGCTAGCTATTGGCTGAAATAGAAGAGCATATTGATGCATAGGCTAGTTGATTGGATCGAATAGACAACACAGCTTACATTTCATGATTAATTTCTAACAACAAACTGATAACCTATGTTTTTAATTGGCATTCAAAGACGTCAATAATAAGAGGATGTTCATCATCAGCAGCCTGTTTCAACGTGAAAAGTAAAGGCTACTTTATTTTGGCGATTACAAATCAATCATTATTCGTATATACGGGGCTTGAGTTATTGTGTTTGTAGATTACAATAAAATGTGCTTTTATTTAAATTTAAATATTGTGATAAAGTGTGTTGAAAGTTATATAAAACTATAACTAAACTGTAATTTAACTATGTAACTGAAACTATTGTTTATGACAACGATAGCAACAGCTCATAGGCTTTGAGATCATAGACTCATAGACTTGAGATCACGCGCATCGAAACTCAACAAAGGCCTACATATTCCAATCGAAAAATACATCGTTAAATGATTTCGATTGTAATTAAAGCCTACTTTTCCAAATAATTCTTGAGGTAAAATGTAAACACATCGACATATCGAATTACCATTTAAATACAGTAGTAGGCCGACAATGTTTATGAGCTTGATGAAATAAAATAAAAAATCAAACAAGATCATTGTTAAAGAAAATAACCTTACATTTTCATTGAAATATTAGTTTTCATTTCCAAAGATCTCACTCATAATTTGTAGGCCTACAAATGTGCAAATCTAAGATTTCCAAATAATTTACATAGTTTCCTAATTTATTTGATTATTCATATGGAGTATATATTGATAATATGCCTAGTACTATTATCAATATAATCCTGAATTGAACATATATCCTAATTTCTACATGAATATAATATAATTATATTCATTACGCATATAATTTCTGAAGGCATTTGTCTATATTTCTCACCAACTCAAATAAAAGAATGCTCAATAAGTAAATGTACACCCCATCCCAGATCTAAAATAACCATATGAAAATACTGTGGGTAAATTTGCAATTAAAATCAGTGAAATTTGAGGAGTATTTGTTAGTCCAGCTTGGTGGTCATTTCAGTATCTCATTTCAGTATCCTGAGCTTTTCTTCTAAGGTTTGGCACACATGATTGATTATGGTTCACGTCGCAAAATTAGAATTTCCTGCTTATCTAAACAAAAATCAATATGATAACAAAGCATAGTAGCAAAGTCATCAACATCAAAGTCATACAAATTTGCTATATGACTACATGGTCACATCTTCCCTTCAGAATTCACATTACTGAGTAAAACGTCCAGATTTGCAGAATTATTTAAAAAAACGTGTTTTCACCATTGGCTCAGTGGTTATAGTGATATTTGATAAGACACAGATAGTATTCACTTGCATTCAATTCTGTAAACGCCACAGTGTTTGCGTAGACATATGAGATGACACGTCTTCCTACCAAGTACCACACAATACCTAAGTCACGATAGGCACCATTGCTTCAATATTTTCACAATAAGACCTATTCCATTTATCTACTCTCCATTTCTCTTCAATTAATTCTCAGTAGCTCAGTGCTAATGTAGAAATGAATTTCATTTTGATGATGTAAAAGTGAAGAAATGTACACAGTATAGGGAGAGGATTTCGGGGACAACTTGTGTACAGTTTTGTCAGGAAAGCTTGTTCACTCTCCCCCGCTCGTGGTTTATGGCACTATGGCTGGACTGGTAAAGTCCCTGCTCCCTAGCGCCCTTGTCCGTGCTGGGGGACTTTGCGCGAGGGTTTGCGGATGGGGTGGGGGAACTCGGGCCTCTGGATCAGTAGGGCTGGGGTGGAGATGACAAACAGGCTCTGGAGGGCCTTGGGGTCGGAGGACATGGGGGTGCAGTGGAGCCGTCCAGGTGTGAGCTGGGAGATGTTTGACACTGTGGCCCGGGCCTTGGACTCTGCATAAGACGAGCTCATACTGCCCTGACGAGCACCATTGACTGAGAGTCAAAGAGAGAGAGAAAAAGAGAGAGAGGTAGAGAAAATCAATACTATGCCATCCAATTATCCAGAAGTACAATGTCCAACTTCAGATCAGTGGCGGTACAGTAATGACACAATAAAGTGAGGTGCAGTGGGTGTGCTCACTTGTCCATGGGATACGCTGGGCACTGTTGGTCCTCCTCAGGTCCCCTGGCGCCCGGCGGACCGTCTCTAGGACTTGGTCCTCTGGGGTGTAGTATTGAAGGCAGGCAGACTCAGTGTGAGCGGGCTCCCTGTCCAGACTGGGCCAGGGCCAGCGCTGCTGCAGCAGCTGGGAATGGACGTACTGACGGCAGGGCTTGGCCCCTGGAGGCAACTGGTGTTGGATCACAGTACAGTGACGCTTCGGTCTCCAGGAGAACTCAGTCAGGGAGTCCAACTGGCAAGACATTACATAGGACAGACTTAAGCATCTCATTACTAATGGAGTAATGTTTGAGACAATGCAGTGACCATAGAGAGCAAGGGTAATGGTGTATTTTTGTAGGCACTAACTCTGCCATAACTCATTGGTTAAACAAAGCATATGGAGAAATTTATGTTTTTTTTGTAAGGTTTTTGGATAAAACGCCGAAAATAAGGTCTGTAGGAAACACAGGCTTAGGAGATCTTATATATTTTGTTCTATGAGATAATCTTCATCAGCTAACGTCACTTACATTTACATTTACATTTAAGTCATTTAGCAGACGCTCTTATCCAGAGCGACTTACAAATTGGTGCATTCACCTTATGACATCCAGTGGAACAGCCACTCATTATTATCTATGCATAAGTCACTTTAATAACTCTACCCACATGTATATATTACCTCAATTACCTCGACTAACCGGTGCCCCCGCACATTGACTCTGTACCAGTACCGCCCTGTATATAGCCTCGCTATTGTTATTTTACTGCCGCTCTGTAATTATGTTACTTATATTTCTTATTTTTTTTTGTATTTTTCTGAAAAACTGCACATGTGACAAATACAATTTTATTTGATATTATCTCACAGAACAAAATGTATAAGATCTCCTAAACCTGTGTTAATCTCTGACCTTATTTCAGCGTTTATCCCAAAACCTCATTCTTTTCCCATTAATTTCCCCCATAAGAATGCTTGAACGAACCAGAGGTAACTCATTTCTGTTTTTTAGGACTACAAGCTGGCGAGCTCCTTATCCCATATTAGGAAAAATATGGAGGACACATTTCCTTGCTAGGGAAACAATAAAAGGAACTTACTAAACTGACCAGTGAGTGACTATGGAGGTGTAGCCTTACCTTATTGGCTCGTTCATGTCTGTGTAGGGGCAGCTCATTCTGCTCACGGGGGGGTGTAATGCCATTAGGCATGGACTGGCCTCGCCCCTGTAGCAGCTTATAGATCTGGTCCACCACCCCCAGGTCCCTCAGTAGACCCTCCCGTTGGAGCAGTCCACTCACCCTCTCCACCTCCTCATCAGAGAGGTCCTGCACTGTAGGGGAACCGTTGGTAGCAGTAGGCAGGAGGGGCATGGTCAGGAGCTGGATAGCCACAATTCACACCATACAGTAAGGAATAAGTTAATCACAGTGTATAATCATTCTTCAGTATTCATTGAGATGCTTATGTAAATATGATAAATGGCCATTATATAATTTGGTAGCTGGACATATATGTAAGGTGTTCAGTGGAGAAGATATTTGGCTCCCTCTTGTGGCCACTGAAAGGGCCTGCAACTACAAGTCCACTAAGATTGCCACCCTCAATGATACGACAAGACTTTGGACTTCTCTTTATGGTTGTTGACTCCTAGATTCTGTAGGCAATAATACATTCAAAACCTGAGGTAAAATGTTACATAAAACTGATGGGCAGGGTGATGTGACTCACAGTAACCTGTTGGGAGTTGGTCTGACGAACTTGTACTCTGTGTGGTTTGGCCTTCTCTCCTGCAGACTCCCCCTGCAAGTCTCGTCTACGGCTCCCCTTCTGCTCCCTCTCCTTCTGCTCCTGCTTCAGACGCAGCTCCTGCAGCTGCTGCCTGAGCGGACAGTCACACACAAACAAGTTGTACATGAAACAATGAAAAAAGTGAATTTAAAGGTACAACAAATTTTTATTTTCTGTTGAATGTTTTCATGGTATTGTCAAGAAGCCTGTGCGTGCGTATGTGTGTGAGTGTTTGGGTGATAGTTTCTACCTGGCACACTCCTCCCTGGCCTTAGAGGCGGCAGTCTCCTGAAACAGGGAGCTGCTGTGTTTGAAGTACTTCTCGTACTTCTCTCCGCCCTCGCGGGGGTAGATCCCACGGAAGCCACCCAGGTGTTTGGCCTCATACCTCCGCATCTGCTCTACACTGGCTGCCTGGGACTGACGCAGTTCCTCACTCCTGACAACACAAAAATTACCACAACTGAATGAATGCATACACTCAATATACACTGAATGTACCAAACATTAAGAACATCTTCCTAATATTGAGTTGCAACCCCCCTTTTGCCCTCAGAACAGCCTCAATTCGTCTAAGCATGGACTCTACAAGGTGTCGAAAGCGTTCCACAGGGATGCTGGCCCATGTTGACTCCAATGCTTCCCACAGTTGTGTCAAGTTGGCTGGATGTCCTTTGGGTTTTGGACCATTCTTGATACACACGGGAAACTGTTGAGCGTGAAAAACCAGCAGCGATGCAGTTCTTGACACACTCAAACTGGTGCGCCTGGCACCTACTACCATACCCTGTTCGAAGTCACTTACATCTTTAGTCTTGCCCATGTCTCAGTTGTCTCAAGGCTTAAAAATCCTTCTTTAACCTGGCTCCTCCCCTTCATCTACACTGATTGAAGTGGATTTAACAAGTGACATCAATAAGGGATCATAGCTTTCACCTGGTCAGTCTATGTCATGGAAAGTGTTCTTTTTTTTTTTATTTTATTTTATTTTTTTAAATAAATTTTATCCCCTTTTCTCCCCAATTTTCGTGGTATCCAATCGCTAGTAATTACTATCTTGTCTCATCGCTACAACTCCCGTACGGGCTCGGGAGAGACGAAGGTCGAAAGTCATGCGTCCTCCGAAGCACAACCCAACCTAGCCGCACTGCTTCTTAACACAGCGCGCCTCCAACCCGGAAGCCAGCCGCACCAATGTGTCGGAGGAAACACCGTGCACCCGCCCCCTCGGTTAGCGCGCACTGCGCCCGGCCCGCCACAGGAGTCGCTGGAGCGCGATGAGACAAGGATATCCCTACCGGCCAAACCCTCCCTAACCCGGACGACGCTAAGCCAATTGTGCGTCGCCCCACGGACCTCCCGGTCGCGGCCGGCTGCGACAGAGCCTGGGCGCGAACCCAGACTCTGGTGGCGCAGCATAGCACTGCGATGCAGTGCTCTAGACCACTGCGCCACCCGGGAGGCATGGAAAGTGTTCTTAATGTTTTGTACACTCAGTGTATGTTGGCTTGAGTTTGGTCCAAATCACTTTGTTTGTTACATGTCTATAACGATGCTAATTTATAATAAAATGACCCATCATAGCTTATTGTTACATGGTCAAACTGATCATACAAGCGCACTGAAATCAAAGTTCCGCATTGTCTTCCTATCCATCACATGGTCCTGACTATACCTAGCCTCTCTGGAGCGGTTCTGCTGCAGCCTCTCCTTCACCCTGCGCTTCTCCTCCTCAGTGATCTTACGGCGGTCACAGGCACCCAGGTTTATAAGGACCAGTGTGTCATACAGCAGGCTATCCTTCACCTCCCGGTCCAACCGCGAATCAGTAGTGAAACTGGGGGAGTGGTTCACCTGCACAAACATTAAAGGGATACTTCAGAATTTTGGTAATGAGACACGTTATCTACCTCCTACTAACTAACTAACGCTAGCAATTGGTAACTAGCGTTAGCGCAATGAGTACGTTTATGTGTCTCTGCTAGGATGCAACACTCCCATTAATTGTACTAACGCTAGTTAGCATTGGCTCGTGAAACTACCTCAAACTTCCTTCATACTGGACACAGAGACATAAAAATTGCATCTACGAGCTCATCTGACTCTGGGAAAATAGATAAAAAGCCCCATTGTCAAAATCCCGAAGTATCCCTTTAATAAACACGCCCATATATTAATGTGAACATAATTGAACATCATGAATATTCCTTGTTTGCTATCTAGCTTTAATAATAATATTATTATAAGTTGCTAGCGAAATGCCTATTGGACACTGCATGATGAGAGTGTAGTAGATTAGAATAACACATTTCTTAGCTCAACAAACACTGAACCGGAGCCAAATCAATACATCATCCTGATTCTTTAAGAAGGCCTCACCTCCAGCAGCCAGGGCCTGAGTCGATGGTCTAGTAGCACATCAAAGCCAAGGATCTCAAAGCAGGCGCTGCCGGCCGCGTGGTTGGGGAAACAGGTGTGGTAGTTGTGTTTGAGGATGGGGTGGGCAGAGATGAGCGTCTTAATAATCACGTCCTCAATGTCCAACCACATCTTCTCTGTGTCGTAACACATGGCCTCCAGGTGCTTGTTCAAGGTGGACAGCTTCCTGGAACGACAGGGAGGAGGGAACTGAGATGCAAGCGTTGCATCGAGATGAATTATACAAACAAACAAAGCTAAAGGTCAACTCGAGAGGTATTTGAAGTAAACAAACACCTGCTTACCGTTTGCTGCCCGTGTCGTCATCACGGACAAAGTTCTCACTGTGCTTGTTGATGGCATAGTTGGTCAGATGCATGCAAACATCATCCTTGTACAAATATAAAGTTTGTGAGGGAGAGCCGGGGATGTGTAAAGGTAAAATAAGGGATCAGAAAGGACACCGTAGAAAATATACTATCATTCTGGAATAAACATATGAATACTGTAAAGATGCGAATCCCCATTTTAAATGATTATCTAGAATGCTTCAGAGCATCAACGACACAACCAACACCACAACTACCAATTAACTGTCAAAGAACAGGGCGAGATAGGACAATAAGAAGTGTGTAATGCTGCGTAACAGTTGGCATTAGAAGTGTTAACGGAGTATCTGTGTTGTCCACCTCACCACGTTGCCAATGCTGGGCTCGTTGTATTGTGTAGTGCAGAAGCGAGCCAACCCCTCGTTGTACAGGAAGATGCGGAAGGGGTCACAGGAGGTCACCAGCACATAGATACGCAGGTCAAACTTGAAGCCGTCAATAACGAATGGCTGGGGGAGAGGATGGTTGGCATTATGATATATCTAATGACATCAACATAACCCTGCTCTCTGATTAGTCCCTTCGTAATAACATTGTCATAGCCCTGCTCTCTGATTGGTCCTTTCATAATGACATTGTCATAACCCTTCTCTCTGATTGGTCCCATAAATACTGTCACATAATAAGGTATCACATTTATTGCAACTGTCATCCTGCAACCTCAGTTGAACTACGAGTTGAATTGATTGTGCAGAATATTACACAATATGTACAAAAGTCTAGAAGGATCCCTCTCTGAGAAGGTAGTGAGTCTCACCCGGGAGACGTACACCTGGCAGATCATGTGTTCCCCCGGGCGAATGTCTTTGCTGGACTTGGTGAGTAAGATGCCTCGCCCTTGGCAACCGGAGTCTGGCTTACAGATGTAAGTCTTGTGTTTCTTGGACCTGGTGTAAGCTTGGAAGTCACTATAACTGCGGAGATACAAAAAAAACACTTCCATTCTCAATTGATTACTCTCCTGATCATTTACAGTACCAGTCAAAAGTTTGGACACACCTACTCATTCCAGGGTTTGACTTTATTTTGACTATTTTCTACATTGTAGAATAATAGTGAAGATATCAAAACTATGAAATAACACACATGGAATCATGTAGTAAACAAAAAGTGTTAAAAAAAAAAAAATCTAAATATATTTTAGATTCTTCAAAGTAGCCACCCTTTGCCTTGATGACAGCTTCAAATCAAATCAAATTTTATTAGTCACATGCACCGAATACAGTGAAATGCTTACTTACGAGCCCCTAACCAACAAGAGCAGCAGTAAAATAACAATTGCGTGACTATATTTACGGGGGGGGGGGGGGTACCGGTACAGAGACAATGTGCGGGGGCACCAGTTAGTTGAGGTAATATGTACATGTAGGTAACGTTATTAAAGTGACTATGCATAGATGTTAACAACAGAGAGTAGCAGTGGTGTAATAGCAGTGGTGTAAAAGGGGGGGGGGGAGCAATGCAAATAGTCTGTGTAGACATTTGATTAGGTGTTCAGGAGTCTTATGGCTTGGGGGTAGAAGCTGCTTAAAAGCCTCTTGGACCTAGACTTGGCACTCCGGTACCGCTTGCCATGCGGTAGCAGAGAAAACAGCCTATGACTGGAGTCTTTGACAATTTTTAGGGCCTTCCTCTGACACCGCCTGGTATAGAGGTCCTGGATGGCAGGAAGCTTGGCCCCAGTGATGTACTGGGCCGTTCGCACTACCCTCTGTAGTGCCTTGCGGTCGGAGGCCGAGAAGTTGCCATACCAGGCAGTGATAAAACCAGTCAGGATGCCCTTGATGGTGCAGCTGAAGAACCTTTTGAGGATCTGAGGACCCATGCCAAATCTTTTCAGTCTCCTGAGGGGGAACAGGTTTTGTCGTGCCCTCTTTGCACACTCTTGGCATTCTCTCAATCAGCTTCATGAGGAATGCTTTTCTAACAGTCCCCACATATTTTTTTATTTTATTTAACCTTTAACTAGGCAAGACAATTAAGAACAAATTCTTATTTACAATGAAGGCCTAGGAACAGTGGGTTAACTGCCTTGTTCAGGGGCAGAATGACGGATTTTTACCTTGGCAGCTCGGGGATTCGATCTAGCAACCTTTCGGTTACTGGCACAACACTCTAACCACTAGGCTACCTGCCGCCCATCACATATGCTGAGCACTTGCTGGCTGCTTTTCCTTCACTCTGCGGTCCAACTCATCCCAAATCATCAATTGGGTTGAGGTCGGGTGATTGTGGAGGCCAGGTCATCTGATGCAGCACTCCATCACTCTCCTTCTTGGTCAAATAGCCCTTACACAGCCTGGAGGTGTGTTTTGGATCATTGTCCCGTTGAAAAATAAATTATAGTCCCACTAAGCGCAAACCAGATGGGATGGCGTATCGCTGCAGAATGCTGTGGTAACCATGCTGGTTAACTGTGCCTTGAATTCTAAATAAATCCCAGACAGTGTCACCAGCAAAGAACCCCCACACCATCATACCTCCTCCATGCTTCACAGTGGGAAACACACATGCGGAGGTCATCCGTTCACCTACTCTGCATCTCACAAAGACACGGCGGTTGGAACCAAAAATCTCAAATTTGGACTCATCAGACCAAACAACACATTTCCATCGGTCTAATGTACATTGCTCGTGTTTCTTGGTCCAAGCAAGTCTCTTATTCTTATTTGGTCCAAGCAAGTCTCTTAATCGACCACGAAGGCCTGATTCACGCAGACTCCTCTGAACAGTTGATGTTGACATGTGTCTGTGTCACGTTCCTGACCTATTTTCTGTTGTTTTGTATGTGTTAGTCGGTCAGGGCGTGAGTGTGGGTGGGCATTTCTATGTTTTGTGTTTCTATGTTTAGGTCTTGTAATCAGCCTTATATGGTTCTCAATCAGAGACAGGTGTTTGACGTTTTCCTCTGATTGAGAACCATATATAGGTTGGCTGTTCACACTGTTTGTTTGTGGGTGATTGTCTCCTGTGTCTTTCGTGTCTGTATATGTACACCACACGGGACTGTTTTGGCTGTTCGTTTCGTTTGATGTAGTCTGTTCCTGTTCGTGAGTTCTGCGTGTAGTTATGTAAGTTCCATGTTCAGGTCTGTCTACGTCGTGTTTGTTATTTTGTAAATTTCAAGTATTAGTTTTTCGTGTTCGTCTTTTCAATAAATCATTATGTCATCATACCTCGCTGCGTATTGGTCCACCGATCCTTCTCTCCTCTCCTCGTCCGAGGAAGAGGAAGACGACAGCCGTTACAGAATCACCCACCAACCTAGGACCAAGCGGCGGGGGAGAGCTCAACAGAGCAACCAGGACTACTGGACATGGGAGGACGAGCTGGATGGAAAAGGACCTTGGGCTCAACCAGGAGAATATCGCCGCCCCAAAGCTGAGCTGGAGGCAGCGAAAGCAGAGAGGCGGCGATATGAGGAGGCAGCAAGGAGACGTGGCTGGAAGCCTGAAAAGCCCGTGAGTACTACCCAAACATTTCTTGGGGGGGGGCTAAGAGGTAGTGGGCCAAGGGCAGGTAGGAGACCTGCGCCCACTTCCCAGGCTAACCGTGGAGAGCGGGAGTACGGGCGGACACCGTGTTACGCAGTAGAGCGCACGGTGTCTCCTGTACGTGTGCATAGCCCGGTGCGGGTTATTCCACCTCCCCGCACTGGTAGGGCTAGATTGGGCATTGAGCCAGGTGCCATGAAGCCGGCTCAACGCGTCTGGTTTCCAGTGCGTCTCCTCGGGCCGGTATTCATGGCACCAGCCTTACGCATGGTGTCCCCGGTTCGCCTACATAGCCCGGTGCGGGTTATTCCACCTCCCCGCACTGGTCGGGCGACGGGGAGTATTCAACCAGGTAGGGTTGGGCAGGCTCAATGCTCAAGAGAGCCGGTACGCCTGCACGGTCCGGTATTTCCGGCACCACCTCCCCGCCCCAGCCTAGTACCCACAGTGCCTACACCACGCACCAGGCTTCCAGTGCGTTTTCAGAGCCCTGTTCCTCCTCCACGCACTCTCCCTGTGGTGCGTGTCTCCAGCCCAGTGCCTCCAGTTCCGGCACCACGCACTAAGCCACCTGTGCGTCCCCTGAGTCCTGTACACACTGTTACTTCTCCCCGTACTAGTCCTGATGTGCGTGCACTCAGCCCGGTGCCACCAGTGCCGGTACCACGCACCAGGCACAGAGTACGCTTTGAGAGTCCAGTGTGCCCTGTCCCTGCTCCCCGCACTAGCATGAAGGTGCGTGTCCTTAGCCCGGTGCCTCCAGTTCCGGCACCACGCACTAGGCCTAATGTGCGTATCCAGGGTTCAGTATGCCCTGTTGCTGCTCCCCGCACTAGCCCTGAGATGCGTGTCCCCAGCCCGGTACCACCAGTTCCGGCACCACGCACCAGGCCTACAGTGCGCCTCAGCCGGCCAGAGCCATCCGTCTCCCCAGCGCCATCTGAGCCATCCGTCTCCCCAGCGCCATCTGAGCCATCCGTCTCCCCAGCGCCATCTGAGCCATCCGTCTCCCCAGCGCCATCTGAGCCATCCGTCTCCCCAGCGCCATCTGAGCCATCCGTCTGCCCAGTGCCGTCTGAGCCATCCGTCTGTCCCGAGCCATTAGAGCCGCCCGTCTGTCCCGAGCCGTCAGAGCCGATAGTCAGTCAGGAGCCGCTAGAGCCATTCGTCAGACAGGATCTGCCAGAGCCGCCAGTCAGACAGGATCTGCCAGAGCCGCCAACCAGACAGGATCTGCCAGAGCCGCCAACCAGACAGGATCTGCCAGAGCCGCCAACCAGACAGGATCTGCCAGAGCCGCCAACCAGACAGGATCTGCCAGAGCCGCCAACCAGACAGGATCTGCCAGAGCCGCCAACCAGACAGGATCTGCCAGAGCCGCCAACCAGACAGGACCTGCCAGAGCCGTCCAGCCAGGACCAGCCAGAGCCAGCCAGCCAGGAGCTGCCAGAGTCAGCCAGCCAGGAGCTGCCAGAGTCAGCCAGCCAGGAGCTGCCAGAGTCAGCCAGCCAGGACCAGCCAGAGCCGTCCAGCCAGGACCAGCCAGAGCCGTCCAGCCAGGACCAGCCAGAGCCGTCCAGCCAGGACCAGCCAGAGCCGTCCAGCCAGGACCAGCCAGAGCCGTCCAGCCAGGACCAGCCAGAGCCAGCCAGCCAGGACCAGCCAGAGTCAGCCAGCCATGACCGTCCAGAGCCGTCAGCCAGCCATGACCGTCCAGAGCCGTCAGCCAGCCATGACCGTCCAGAGCCGTCAGCGAGCCATGACCAGCCAGAGCCAGGATCCGCCAGAGCCAGCCAGCCAGGATCCGCCAGTCATTCTGGTGTTGCCCCTTAATTTAGGTGGGGTTATTTGGAGGGTGGTCATTTTGAGGAGGCTACGGAAGCTGGGATTGACTATGGTGGAGTGGGGACCTCGTCCAGAGCCTGAGCCACCACCGTGGTCAGATGCCCACCCAGACCCTCCCCTAGACTTTTGGTAGTGCGTCCGGAGTACGCACCTTGAGGGGGGGGTTATGTCACGTTCCTGACCTATTTTCTGTTGTTTTGTATGTGTTAGTCGGTCAGGGCGTGAGTGTGGGTGGGCATTTCTATGTTTTGTGTTTCTATGTTTAGGTCTTGTAATCAGCCTTATATGGTTCTCAATCAGAGACAGGTGTTTGACGTTTTCCTCTGATTGAGAACCATATATAGGTTGGCTGTTCACACTGTTTGTTTGTGGGTGATTGTCTCCTGTGTCTTTCGTGTCTGTATATGTACACCACACGGCACTGTTTTGGCTGTTCGTTTCGTTTGATGTAGTCTGTTCCTGTTCGTGAGTTCTGCGTGTAGTTATGTAAGTTCCATGTTCAGGTCTGTCTACGTCGTGTTTGTTATTTTGTAAATTTCAAGTATTAGTTTTTCGTGTTCGTCTTCGTCCTTTCAATAAATCATTATGTCATCATACCTCGCTGCGTATTGGTCCACCGATCCTTCTCTCCTCTCCTCGTCCGAGGAAGAGGAAGACGACAGCCGTTACAGTCTGTTACTTGAACTCTGTGAAGCATATATTTGGGCTGCAACCTGAGGTGCAGTTAACTAATGAACTTATCCTCTGCAGCAGAGGTAACTCTGGGTCTTCCTTTCCTGTGGTGGTCCTCATGAGAGCCAGTTTAATTATAGCGCTTGATGGTTTTTGCGACAGCACTTGAAGAAACTTTCAAAGTTCTTGAAATTTTCCAGATTGACTGACCTTCATGTCATAAAGTTATGATGGACTGCCATTTCTCTTTGCTTATTTGAGCCGTTCTTGCCATAATATTGACTTGGTCTTTTATAAAATAGGGCTATCTTCTGTATGCCATCCCTACCTTTTCACAAGACAACTGATTGGCTCAAACACATTAAGAAAGAAAGAAATTCCACAAATTAACTTTTAACAAGGCACACCTGTTAATTTAAATGCATTCCAGGTGACTACCACATGAAGCTGGTTGAGAGAATGCCAAGAGTGTGCAAAGGGTGGCTACTTTGAAGAATCTCAAATATAAAATATATTTTGATTTGTTTAACACTTGTTTGGTTACCACATAATTCCATATGTGTTATTTCATAGTTTTGATGTCTTCACCATTATTCTACAATGTAGAAAATAGTAAAAATAAAGAAAAACCCTGGAATGAGTAGGTGTGTCCAAACTTTTGACTGGTACTGTATGTGTTTTGAATAACGAGACTCTTAAGCACATTGACAATGAGAACTCACTCTGCTGGTAGGCACCATGTTCGGGGAAAGATATTGTAGTCTTTGGGGAAGAGTTTTAGCATGCGGTTCATGTTCCGGGCCAGAAGATCCTTTCTACAAATCTCACTCATCCCTGGAAAATGGTTGATCTTCTGTAAGGGTACAGCAGACACATAGCATTGAATGGGGCAGAGGAACCTTTTCAGAACTCTATGAGGAGAGAAGTGCACTTGGGAGATGTTGAGTACCTGGTAGCGCTTCATGTCCATAACTCTGTCCAGTGAGACAGAGCAGTCTGTCCAGAAGAGAGTCCAGTCCTCGCCCTCCACTGCTTCCCAAAGGCCATATCTGCGAGCAGCACGTCGCACTGACAGGGTGAGGAAGAAAGACTTCCTATTAGATGACATATATTAATCTACACTAAGTATACAAAACATTAAGGAACCCCTGCTCTTTTCATGACATAGCTTTCGACTGGATTCACCTGGTCAGTCTATGATCCCTTATTGATGTAACTTGTTAAATCCACTTCAAATCAGTGTAGATGAAGGGGAGGAAACAGGTTAAAGAAGGATTTTCAAGCCTTGAGACAACTGAGACATGGATTGTGTATGTATGCCATTCAGAGGGTGAATGGGCAAGACAAAATATTTAAGTGCCTTTGAACGGGATATGGTAGTAGGTGTCTGGTGCACCGGTTTGCGTCAAGAACTGCAACGCTGCTGGGTTTTTCACAATCAACAGTTTCCCGTGTGTATCAAGAAAGGTCCACCACCCAAAGGACATCCAGCCAACTTGACACAACTGTGGGAAGCATTGGAGTCAACATGGGCCAGCATCCCTGTGGAACACTTGACACCTTGTAGAGTCCCTACCCTGACAAATTGAGGTTGTTCTGTTGGCAAAAGGGGGTGCAACTCAATATTAAGAAGGTGTTCCTAATGTATGCAATACTCAGTGTACATCTGTGCTTCAAATGTATTTGACTAGACCAAGTAGCAAAACTGTGACTGTGAGGAAATAAATGGATGGTCTCGGATTATCCCAACATGTGGGTAACAAAGCAAGTGACATGGGTGATCTTTGAAAATATAAAATCACACCAATCCACACGTTGGTATATGCAGGATAACTCACCACTTTCATATTTGCAGTTGACGATATTGATCCACAGTCATCTGGGAGAGAAGAAACAGAGAGAGGGGGACAGACGTGCCTTGCTGCAAAGTTGTAATCATCCTTCCCCAATAACTTCTGCCTCTCCCAGCGTTCTGGGGAAGAGGAAGCATCAAAGCACTAGTACATCCATACAGTTACATATTTTAACTTTAAGTACCTCTTTTTCCTTTTCTTCTTCCTCTTGCCAGTGGATGGAGGAGTAGGGGTGCAGGCCTCGGGTTGACTATCGCTCCCCCAGCCCTCGCCCTCCTCTCCTCCCTCAGGTCCACACTTGAAGGCATCATCTTCAGAGTCTTTGTCAGGGCTCTCTGCTCGCAGGTCCATCCTGAAGAAGATACACAAAGAGGAATAAAAAAGGCTTACATAACAGTAACACTCGTTAATTAACTTGAGTTATCAAGCATCAATTAACACAAATTAAAATACATTCTGTTTTCCAACCTACATTAAGCAATTTGCATACATTTACATAATTGTGTTTTGATGTGGATACAAGTACCCCCACCCTGAAATCAACTGGATCAGAATGCAGGTTGTTATGTACACATGGAATCATGTTTCTATTTCCATTTCTCTTCTCAGGTAGGTACTCGGCCTGTCAACATTCCATCCATAGCAGAGGATCATTCAAGAGTTATTGGGCAGCGAATCAAGTTTGCAACAGAGTTCAGACGGATCACTCCGTTTGGAAAAAAACACAAGACTCCTCAGACAGTAACTTAGCCTAAATCCCCTTGAAGTGTCCTTGTGTGCCCTGACCATCACTGAGGGGTTCTCTCTCCGATCTCACGTTCCTAAGGTGAAGCCTAGGTGAGACTAGGCTAATTGCTGGTAATGATAAGGGTAAGTGCTGGACAGGGCCCAGGGGAGGGTGAGGAGGGACATCCCTGTCAGGCTGCGGGAGACCTGGGTGCTGGGCATAGGTTGCTAGTGGGAGGAGCTATAGGAGGATGGGCTAATTGTAATGGCTGGAATGGAATCGATGGAATGGTATCAAACACATGATAACATGTTTGACTCCATTCCATTGATTCCATTCCAGCCATTAAATCAGCCCATCCACCTATAGCTCCTCCCACGAGCCTCCTCTGGTGCTGGGTAACAGTATTCTGAGCCAGTGATCTGGATAATCCTGACCCTGAACTCTTGTTATTGAGCTTGGCCGAGACGGCCCAGTGACCTCTACAGGTATACTGTTACAACAGCACTCTCATAGGATCTCTCTTTAGGACCTATCCAAAAAACAACAATTGCATAAAAATAGTCTTTAAATAGGCCTAGCAGTTATGTGTTCTCAAGCATATTCCTTCTAGTATATCAGATGTAAATTCTAGTCCAAGAACGATATCGGTCTATTACTATCTAATAACTAATTTTCAATTCACTAATCTCTATCCTCAAGATGGAAAAACAAAGTAATTATTTCATGCAAAAGTTCTGAAGTCATTGTCAAAAACTTCTGAAAACAACTCAAATCAACAATTCAGTCAACGACTGACCTGACTTTGCATGTTTTTCTCTGATCAATGCTCACTGCTTTTTCCCTCATTATCACTTATTATCATATTTTATTTGTCACATGCGCCGAATACTTACAGTGAAATGCTTACTTACAAGCTCTTTCCTGACAACACAGAGGTAAAATAAGAAAATAAAAACACAAGAATGAAGCTATATACAGGGTGAACCAATACCATATCAATTTGCAGGGGTACGAGGTAGCTGAGGTAGTTATATATGTACATGTAGGCCTGGGTAAAGTGACTAGGCATCAGGATTGATAATAATAAGATTTAAAAAACTAAGTAGCAGCAGCATATACATTGCATTCGGAAAGTATTCAGACCCCTTGACCTTTTCCACATTTTGTTACGATACAGCCTTATTAAATAGTTTTCCCCCTCATCAATCTACACACAATACTCCATAATGACAAAGCAAAAACAGGTTCTTAGAAAAAATAAACCACCGAAATATCACATTTACATAAATATTCAGACCCTTTACTCAGTACTTTGTTGAAGCACCTTTGGCAGCAATTACAGCCTTGAGTATGACGCTACAAGCTTGGCACACCTGTATTTGGGGAGTTTCTCCCATTTTTCTCTGCAAATCCTCTCAAGCTCTGTCAGGTTGCATGGGGAGCATCGCTGCACAGCTATGTTCGATAGGGTTCAAGTCCGGGCTCTGGCTTGGACACTCAAGGACTTGTCTCGATGCCACTCCTGCCTTGTCTTGGCTGTGTGCTTAGGGTCGTTTTCCTGTTGTAAGGTGAACCTTTGCCCCAGTCTGAGGTCCTGAGCACCCTGGAGCAGGTTTTCATCAAGGATCTCTCCGTTCTTTGCTGTAGACATTTTTTGGTACACTTTCCCAGATCTGTGCCTCGTAACAATCCAGTCTCAGAGCTCTATGGACAAGTCTTTGGAACTCATGGCTTGGTTTTTGATCTGACATGCACTGTCAAATGTGGGACCTTATATATATATATATACAGGTGTGTGCCTTTCCAAATCATGTCCAATCAATTGAATTTACCACAGGTGGACTCCAATCTAGTTGTAGAAACATCTCAAGGATGTTCAATGGAAAAAGGATGCACCTGATCTCAATTTCGAGTCTCATAGCAAAGGGTCTGAGTAATTATGTAAATACGGTATCTGTTCGTTTAAATACATTTGCAAAAATGTCTAAAAAAACTGTTTTTGCTTTGTTATTATGGGGTAGTGTGTGTAGATTGGTGAGGGAACATTTTTATTTAATACATTTTAGAATAAGGCTGTAACGTAACAAAATGTGGGAAAAGGGAAGGGGTCTGAATCATTTACGAATGCACTGTATGATGAGAGTATGTGTACATGTGTGAAAGTGTGTGTGTGTGGCGTCAGTATGCGTGTGTTGTGTGTGTGCGTTGACTGTGTGTGTATGTAAGTGTGTGTTTGCGTTGTGTGAGTCCGTATGTAAGGGTATGTGTGTGTGTGTGTGGATAGAGTCTTGTGAGTGTGCATAGAGTCAGTGCAAAATAGAGTCAGTGCATATAGTCCGGGTAATCATTTGATTATCTATACAACAGTCTTATTGCTTGTTGATAGAAGCTGTCTCGGAGCCTGTTGGTCTAAGAAACGTTGCCCCCGTACCACTTGCCGGACGGTAGCAGAGAGACCAGTCTATGGGTTGGGTGGCTGAAGTCTTTCGCAATTTTTCGGGCCTTCCTCTAACGCTGCCTGATATCGAGGTACAGGATGGCAGGGAGCTCAGCCCCAGTGATGTACTGGGCCGTCCTCAACACCCTCTGTAGAGCTTTGGGGTCGAGGGCGGTGCAGTTGCTTTCCAAGCAGTGATGCAACCAGTCAAGATGCTCTCGATGGCGCAGCTGTAGAACCTCTTCAGGACCTGAGAGCCCATGCCAAATCGTTTCAGCCTCCTGAGGGAGAAGAGGCACTGTTGTGCCCTCTTCACGACTGTGCGGACCATGTGTGTGGATCATGTTAAGTCCTCAGTGATGTGGACACCGAGGAACAGGATCCAGTTGCAGAGGGAGGTGTTCAGTCCCAGGGTCCCGAGCTTGGTGATGAGCTTGGAGGGGACCACGGAGTTTAACACTGAGCTGTAGTCAATGAACAGCACTCTCACATACATATATATATATATGTTTTTTTTTTAAGGTACACAAACCTGTGCTGTGCATTTAAGGTGGATGGAAATGCTAGACGATGCCCTCCACCTGTCCAACTCACCCACTCTGTTTGTCGGTCGTGGCCCCTCAGTTTCAGGGGCCCAGCAAGATGTGGTCGTTCCCAACAGAAGGCAGCTCACAAAGCCACATATCCACCTCTGGTCTGGTCCTAATTCTGAACAAAAAGAGCACATTTGTACTATGAGCCCAGGGGCAGCCCTACTCAGATTGACTTACATCCTAATAGCCGGGCCAGAGGGTCAGGTGGCCAATAAGAAACTAGGGAAAAACACCTGACAGAGAGAAAACGATGAGCAGGAGATCACATTGTGGAAGTAGAGAGGGTTAATCCCTCATATTTGTTTAAGGTATTTAGACAAGTGCTTTGACACTGAGAAATTCAAATCTGTGCTGAAACCACTAGCTACAGTGCACATTAGCAAAATGAATGCTTTTCATTGACCATGGAGAAATCTGCACTACAGATAATCGTTACTGAACCGTAGTTGTTCAAAGGGATGCTCTGGTCTATTTGTTACCATAACCTGTGGATTTAAAAAATAATGTCTGCTCTATCAACAGCATGCTCAGTTGATCTTTCATAGCTATATTTGTTTTATTCTAACCAAAGATGAGTTACAACTAGCCCCCCAGCATACAGAGATTAAAGCCTAGGAGGCAATTTGATCTGTGTGGGGGTCACTTTACCTTATGTTTCCTTGTCGTCATGGTAACTAATAGGTATCAGTCATCTCCTAACTAGTACACACACACACACACACACTGACCGAGTCTCTGCTATGTTAACACTTGCTTTCTTCCTACCCCTAAATACCCTCCCTCACAAGCTGCAAATGTTATTTCACACATTACAGTTCATCCATTCCCTACTGAGTCAACAACCTTTTTAGAAAAGTAACTGAATAATTGTCATTGCAAATAGTGAGTTCAAAATATAAACCCACTGTATTAACTTGACTTCCCTGCTGCTATGCTAGTTAGCTTCTTGGCTGGATAGCGCATGGCGTTGCTATGGTAACAGAACGCTCGCAGACTGCAGGGCAAGCAGCAGCAAGTAGGTATCAACACCTGAGTCTCAAAAATGTTCTCACTCACCCGAAAATGGCAAACCATACACTGTCAAAATAAAAGAGTAAAGCTTACCTTCTACTTTTCGTTCCGCACAATATGTGTTAGTGTGGCAGGCACACGGTGTCAATATTGTTTAAAAACATTCCCGACGTCCTGTTCTTCTGCCCTGAAGTTCCTCCTACACAAACAGGCTGTAGTTTCGTCCAATCACACAGCCCATTGTTCGTTCGACAGCCAACGGGCTATCAGCAACGCCTAGTGGGGGTTTGTACCTAAAAAAAATATATTAAAAAATAAGAGTATTCTACAGATTATTGTATAGGACAATAAACAATATTTTTTTAAAGGTAATTTGAAAAATACATTTTATTGAGTAAATGTATATATTGGTTCTCTTAATTTTGATGAGAGATGAACATGTAATTAAATGAATGTTATATGTTGATGTTAAAGTAGAAATGTACCAATTTTAAGGTTGTGCCATTGGATTTGGAGTGGGGTCAAGGAAAAAATGGGGTCCCTGTTGAAGAATGTGAAATACCACTGTACTAACTGATGACCTCTGCACCAGAGAAACACATCAGCCTTTGAGGTTCTCCTTGAGTCATGGACGGATTTAACCCTGCGTTTGAGTCGTTTTAGATCGCTTGGTATTCCACATTCAAGATATGGTCAGTCATAATGAAGTCAGTGTATCGGTATTATGTACATATCCCTACAAAATGTTCACTTCATTAGGTCAAAATAGATTCAAATCAGGTGCTTCATCCTTCATCTCCTGAAGCTACAGAATGAAACGGAAAGCTGCTCCATGATCAGCCATTCAGAGAAGGGTAAAAATCTTGCCAGCTTTGACAAGGTCCTCAAGCAGCTCATCAAGACATTGTTAGTTACATCTTTGCAAAAGCCACTATATTTATCAGGGGCGCAACTTTGGTTTTAGAAGTGGGGGGGCATATAATTTTTTTATATTTTTTTATCCGGTCGGATAAACACTCCAAACAGCCTACCCGACCGTTTGGAGGCGTCGGCATTGTCCTAAAGCATACCGTTGTCTCATTTTGTATCACATTCCAATGCTAAAACTGGTGGGGACAAAAATGCAATTTCAGAATGTGGAGGGGACATGTCCCCCGTCCCCCCATCCCAGTGAAAGTTGTGCCCCTGATATTTATAACAGTAGACAAATGGTGAAAGCAGAAGCTTTTGTAGGTTAGAGCAGCCTTTTTCAAACCTCTCCTCAGAGACCCCCAGACATTTCATATATTTGAACTATTCAACATGTATTTGAACTATTCAACGAGGAATCATCAAGTTTTTGCCTGCCATATCAGTTCTGTTATACTCACAGACATTATTTTAACAGTTTTAGAAACTTCAGAGTGTTTTATATCTAATACTACCATGCATATGCATATCCTAGCTTCTGGGCCTGAGTAACAGGCAGTTTACTTTGGGCACGTTTGTCATCCAAACTTCAAAATACTGTCCCCTACCCAAGAGAGGCTAAAGGGTAGAGCTGTCGCTTTCAAGTAGCGGGACTCTAACCCAGAAGCTTATAAGAAATCCCGCTATGCCCTCAGACGAACCATCAAACAGGCAAAGCATCAATACAGGACTAAGATTAAATCATACTACACCGGCTCCGACTCGTGTTGGATGTGGCAGGGCTTGCAAACTATTACAGACTACAAAGGGAAGCACAGCCGAGAGCTGCCCAGTGACACAAGCCTACCAGACGAGCTAAATTAATTATATGCTCGCTTCGAGGCAAGCAACACTGAAGCATGCATGAGAGCATCAGCTGTTCCGGACAACTGTGTGATCACGCTCTCCGTAGCCAATGTGAGTAAGACCTTTAAACAGGTCACCATTCACAAGGCCGCATGGCCAGATGGATTACCAGGACGTGTACTCCAAGCATGCACCGACCAACTGGCAAGTGTCTTCACTGACATTTTCAACCTGTCCCTGACTGAGTCTATAATACCAAAACCAATTTCAAGCAAACCATCATAGTACCTGTTCCCAAGAACACTAAGGTAACCTGCCTAAATGATTACCAACCCGTAGCACTCACATCTGTAGCCATGAAGTGCTTTGAAAGGCTGGCCATGGCTCACATCAACACCATTATCCCAGAAACCCTAGACCCACTCCAATTTGCATACCACCCTAACAGATCCACAGATGATGCAATCTCTATTGCACTCCACACTTCCCTTTCCCACATGGACAAAAGGAACACCTATGTGAGAATGCTATTCATTGCCTACAGCTCAGCATTCAACACCATAGTGTCCTCAAAGCTCATCACTAAGCTAAGGACCCTGGGACTGAAAACCTCCCTCTGCAACTGAATCCAGGACTTCCTGACGGGCCGCCCCCAGGTGGTAAGGGTAGGTAACAACACATCTGCCACACTGATCCTGAACACGTGGGCCCATCAGGGGTGCGTGCTCAGTCCCCTCCTGTACTCCCTGTTCACCCATGACTGCATGGCCAGGCACGACTCCAACACCATCGTTAAATTTGCTGATGACACAATAGTGTCACCGACAACAATGAGACAGCCTATAGGGTGGAGGTCAGAGACTTGGCCGTGTGGTGCCAGGATAACAACCTTTCCCTCGACGTGATCAAAACAAAGGAGATGATTGTGGACTACAGCAAAAGAAGGACCGAGCACGCCCCCATTCTCACCGACGGGCTGTAGTGGAGCAGGTTGAGAGCTTCAAGTTCCCTGGTGTCCACATCACCAACAAACTATCATGGTCCAAACACACTAAGACAGTCGTGAAGAGGGCACGACAAAGCCTATTCCTCCTCAGGAGACTGAAAAGATTTGGCATGGATCCTCAGATCCTCAAAAGGTTGTACAGCTGCACCACCGAGAGAACCCGACTGGTTGCATCACTGCCTGGTATGGCAACTGCTCGGCCTCCGACCGCAAGGCACTACAGTACATCACTGGGGCCAAGCTTCCTGCCATCTAGGACCTCTATACCAGGCGGTGTCAGAGGAAGGCCCTAACAATTGTCAAAGACTCCAGCCACCCTGGTCAAAGACTGTTCTCTCTGCTACCGCACAACAAGCGGTACCGGAGCGCCAAGTCCAAGTCCAAGAGGCTTCTTAACAGCTTCTACCCCCAAGACATAAGACTCCTGAACAGCTAACCAAATGGCTACTGTGGTGTACAGCAGGTCAGCCACCAGGGGGAGCCTCGTCGAGGCCTGGTGACAGACGGAGTATACATCACGAGGCGATGGCTCCATCTGCCTGACGTGCCAGGTCTCGAACGGGCTCTCCGGCCAGGACTAATTGGGGCTGATTGGGAGCTGGTGAGTAATCAAGGGCTGATTGCTCACCAGCTGTGCAAGGCCCATAAAGCTGCCAGAAGGGCAACACACAGGAGAGAGTGGGGGAAGAAAGGACTCCCGTATAGTTGGGGATGGTTGCAGAGGTATGAGGAGGGAGTTCAGTTTTTGTGCCCGACAGGATACAGCAAGACCCGGAGCCAAGAAGACATTATCCCGAAGAGGGTCTCATGGGGGAGACCTATCCTTTTCTTTTTGATTTATTATTTAAATAAACACCCTTGAAACCCCCCCCCCCCCCCCCCCCTCTTTTACGCTGCTGCTACTCTCTGGTTATTATCTATGCATAGTCACTTTGACACTATCTACATGTACATATTACCTCAATTACTCAACTAACCGGTGTCCCTGCACATTGACTCTGTACTGGTACCCCCTGTATATAGCTTCGCTACTGTTATTTTACTGCTGCTCTTTAATTAGATGTTACATAACACATATTTTTCTTAAAACTGCATTGTTGGTTAAGGGCTTGTAAGTAAGCATTTCACTGTACGTTCTACACCTGTTGTGTTCGGCACATGTGACAAATACAATTTTATTTTACTTGATTTGGTGTCTGCTTCTGCTATAGCAAAGTTCTACCCGTTGTATGCCTTAGATTTCCATTGGTTGTCATCCTCTATGGCCCTTGTTTCATCTGCTATTGTTTGCCAATGGAAGGAGGAATCCTTGCACCTTCAATCACACCAGATTGACCAAGTATTCAAGTAAACACAGGAGATTGTTGTGTAATTCAACCAACAATATGAAATTATGTTGTTGGTTTCCTCTAGAAAACAACTGATTAACTGAGGAGAAGCCTGTAGGCTACATGCTACATACAGATATCTGAGTGCACTACAGCAGATGCAGGGAATTGAAAGTTGATCACGATTATCTCCCATCTTATCATCTATCCTGGGTGACAGTCTATTTTTGCTTTAGCTGAACTGTCATAGTTGAATACAGAAACAGTCTGACACCAAGGCTACCTGAACCCCTTTCCTAGTATATAGTGCTATATTGACTAGTGCATTGCCACTCATTGACATCAGTAATATCCACAGTCACAACATAAGACCAACCCTTTAATAATGGGGACAGGTCAATATCCAACTTTCCAGAGGGAAGAGGCTATATCCCATTTCATATTGTGAAATCTCCCCAACTGTCTAGATCAGTGTTTCCCAACTCCAGTCCTCGAGTACCCTCAACAGCAGCACACATTTCTGATGAATCCAAGGACAAAAAAAACTGATTTAACTTGTCAAATATTGATGATTAGTTGACAAGTAGAATACGGTGTGCTTGTCATGCGGCACAACAAATGCATGTACTGGCAAACACTGGTCTAGGCGAAAGGGAAAGTATAAACATGTACGTGTTCGAACAGCAGGCACAAAGGTTTCCACAAGTTACCACAGCCATAAAGTCTGAATTGGCTATAGGCGATCATAAAAAAATGTAAGAAAACATTTTGATTTTTGGTGTTCATTTAAGGTTATGGTTAGGCATAAGATTATCAGTGTGGTTAAGGTTAGGTTTAAAATCACATTTTAAGAAGATACATTGTAGAAATGGGCTTTATGACTTTGTGGCTGGGGTAAGTAGTAATGACCAGCCACAACTCCGATATAAAGTGTGTTTTCTCAAAGTTCCCGGGATGTCAGGTGTCCTATTTATATCCGTACACTCGTAACAACCTCATCATTATGAGACTTCTATTTGATCAAATAAGCCACACATAGAAAATAAGCCATCGGATTTTTGTGTTAACAAAATTCGACACTTTCTCATTGACCTCCATAGAAAAGCTCCTCGCTTGTTGAGCGAAAAAAACGAAACAACGCCACCTGTTGGAGAAGATAGATTTTAGCCCTGTTATCCCTCTCCCCTAACCTCTTCCTCTCTGCTGGAAATTAATACCTAGGGACAGTAAGTACTTCTTGTTGTTGTCTGAGTTGCGACACCGCTGAGTTGAACTGACAGTTGCTGTTGGCAGTCCAAACTTCATGTAAGTTCAACCATTTAATTTCATCATTTTAGCTAAACCGTATAACACATTGATCTTAATAGTGACAGAATTGTGTTCACTTTCATATTCGTTTTTTCTCCAGTGATTTATTTGTGGCCTTGTATGGCTTATTGTAGCTTGATCAAACATAATAAATCACCCTCGAATAAGTTATTGGGTTAGAAGTATATGTTTGACAATCAAATTGACGTCCAAAAGTCTTAAAAAAACATTTATGGGTATGTTAAATGTGATTGTCAAGTGTGAAGAATAGGCGATACGTTTCACAACAAATGTTAAATGAAAGTGAAACTTAGTTTTGCGAACGCAACATTGTATGCAATTTTTATGTGTTATAAAATGTTTGGCCTTCCTTCTAACGTGTGCTGCAAGATTAGATACATATACGGGGTTCAGTTGAGAACATAAATTATGGTTTATTCGAGTTGTACATGCTGTTAGTTTTTTATGCGCATGTTGGGCCTACTTGTTTTCATTTTGCTATATTCTCCATTTCAGAGGTCACAATGGAGAGCGTCGAAAGTGCAGCCAACATGGAATTGTCAACAACCTTTTCCCAGGTTGTATTTCAGGAAATCCCCCACTCATACGCGCCAAATATTGCCGTGACTTGCTGCTACACTCTGACAGCAGCCATTCAACAGAACCCCAGAGACTGGGTGGGGATATTCAAGGTGAGATTATAGATATTTTGTCGTGAATATTCATGAGTGGTCTGTTTCATCAGAGATTATGATATGGATTGTATTTCCACAAAGGAAATAATAACCTAATATATTTAACAATAGGAATCCACAGTCTGGAATGCCTCCCAGTTGTCAGTCAGTCATGATTGTGTTATAACTGATGTTGTGCTGATTGTGTTATAACTGATTTTGTGCAGGTGGGCTGGAGCACCACAAAGGATTATTACACATTTGTGTGGATAGAACCATCATTGAATCTGATAAAACAGGATGCAAACAGAAAACAAGTGCTTTTTAATGGTAAGACCATGTGTGCATTTTATCCTCAAACTTTTCAACTGACATAAACTTTGATATGAATGATCGTGATCAATTTCAGTTAATTCATTTTTGATGATACCTATAGGCCCATGTTCATTTCTTAATTTTAGATACAAATGACATTTATTTGACATTCAAGTGATCAATATCATGCTGGGGATTACACTGACAATGATGTTGTTATTCTGATAGCATACTACTTGCCAAAGGATGATGCAGAGTTCTATCAGTTCTGCTATATTGATAGCAACGGCCAAGTGAGAGGAGCCAGCACCCCGTTCTGCTTTAAAACCTCAGGGGAACAAAGCACAGACGGCAGCCTGGAAAACGACCTCTTGGTCATCACAACACAGGTACAACGCAATCCACCATACCTAACATTAAAAGTTGATTTGATTGTGTTTTAAAGACCATGCTTGAAATACTTAAAAATGCAGAACTTGTTGTTTGGCTTGCTTAGTTGCTGAGTCAAGGAGATGATGTCCCTCACAAGAACATTTTAGCTAGAATTATCCGTAGGAGAGGTTAGGTATGTACATGATGTGCATTTCTGAATCTAGGAAAAGGTAGAGCAACGTGAGAGGGAGAAAGAAGAGATGGTCATGGAGTTGGGGCAACTGAAAGAGCAAAATGAGATTTTGAGAGGAGTCCTGAAGGAGCAACAGCAAGAGATTGATTGCCTCAAGGTTTGTTTTCAAGATGTACGTTACAGCATCTGCTAATTTCTAGCCCCTAGTCATGGGTGAGAATGGAAATTACAATGTGAGGTAACAGAATTGTAACATTACTTCTGCAGTTGTCTAACGAGGAACTATACAAGGCAGACGGGAACCTGGAGAAGCAGCAGCAGAAGTCAAAAGAGCATGAACAACTGACACAGAAAGCTAAATCAATGGAAGACTCACACAAAGGACAGGAGGTAATATTTGGTGAATTCTGTGTCTACAACACAGTGATCACAAATCATCTGACAACTAAGAAACTCTTTCCATACTGAAACATAAATGCTTTTCAACATAACTGGTGGAACTATACTTGATGGATAGATGGGACTTTCCAAACACAGTAATCAAATCAAAGTGTATTGGTCACATACACCTATTTAGCAGATGTTATTGCGGGTGTAGCGAAATGCTTGTGTTCCTAGCTCCAACAGTGCAGTAGTATCTAACAATTTACAACAATACACAAATCTAAAAGTAAAATAATGGAATTAAGAAGTATATAAATATTAGGGTGAGCAATTTCGGAGTGGCATTGACTAAAATACAGTAGAATAGAATACAGTATATACATATGAGATGAGTAAAGCAGTATGTAAACATTATTAAAGTGACTAGTGTTCCATATCCATAACCAGTAGAGGTTATGGACTTGATTTGAGCATTTCTGAATCTAGGAACAGGTGGTGCAAAGTGAGAGGAAGATAGAAGAGCTGGCCATGGAGTTGGGGCAACTGAAAGAGCAAAATGAGACTCTGACACGTGCCCTAAAGGAGCAACAGCAAGAGGTTGACCGCCTCAAGGTTAGTTTGAAAGTCTTTTCTTTCCACCAGCAGGTTTACTTCTAGCCCCTAATCAGGCTGAGAGGGTGATGAATTGTATATTGTTCCTGTAGGAATCCAAAGAGGAACTTGCACAGGTAGTGAGCAAACTGGAGCAACAGCAACAAAATGCTAGAGAGCATGAAGAACTGACACAGAATGACAAATCAATGGATGAATCACACACAGGACAGGAGGTAACTGTCGCAAACCATTTCCCCATTTGGGACTACCAAAGAACTACTACGACTATGGAGTACATTTTGTCTTGTTTCTAACAGTTTCTTTCCATGAAAGGCTGCAGTCTCTGACCCCAATTCATAAAAAATATTTGGTGAACGTGTCAAAACATGTGACAGCTGTTTGTATACCATCAATATTTTTCAATGCCTCTACTCTTTTTTCCCCCCACACTTTCTCTGTCTCCTTGTCATGTATCGAAGGGTGTTTTCACATACAGTTCCTTCTGAAAGTATTCAGACCCCTTGACTTTTTCCACATTTTGTTACGTTACAGCCTTATTCTAAAATTGATTAAATTAATTAATTTCCCCAGCAATCTACACACGATACCCCATAATGACAAAGCGAAAATGCAAATGTATAAATAAACAAAAACAGAAATACTTTATTTACATAAGTATTCAGACCCTTTGCTATGAGACTCAAAATTGAGCTCAGGTGCATCCTGTTTCCATGAATCATCCTTGAAGATGTTTCTACAACTTGATTGGAGTCCACCTGTGGTAAATTCAATTGATTGGACATGATTTGGAAAGGCACAAACCTGTCTATATAAGGTCCCACAGTTGACAGTGCATGTCAGAGCAAAAGCCAAGCCAAGAGGTCAAAGGAATTGTCCATAGAGCCCCGAGACAGGATTGTGTCGAGGCACAGATCTGGGAAAGGGTACCAAAACATTTCTGCAGCATTGAAGGTCTCTAAGAACACAGTGGCCTCCATCATTCTTAAATGGAAGAAGTTTGGAACCACCAAGACTCTTCCTAGAGCTGGCCACCCGGCCAAACCTAGCAATTGGGGGAGAAGGGCCTTGGTCAGGGAGGTGACCAACAACCTGATGGTCACTCTGACAGAGCTCTAGAGTTCCTCTGTGGAGATAGGGGAACCTTCCAGAAGGACAACCATCTCTGCAGCACTACCAATTAGGCCTTTATGGTAGAATGGCCAGACGGAAGCCACTCCTCAGTAAAAGGCACGACAGCCCGCTTGGAGTTTGCCAAAAGGCAATTAAAGACTCTGACCATGAGAAACAAGATTCTTTGGTCTAATGAAACCAAGATTGAACTCTTTGGCCTGAATGCCAAGCGTCACATCTGAAAGAAACCTGGCACCATCCCTACGGTGAAGCATGGTGGTGGCAGCATCATGCTCTGGGGATGTTTTTCAGCGGCAGGGACTGGGAGACTAGTCAAGATCGAGGCAAAGATGAACAGAGCAAAGTAGAGAGAGATCCTTGATGAAAACCTGCTCCAGAGCACTCAGGAACTCAGACTGGGGTGAAGGTTTACCTTCCAACCGGACAACGACCCTAAGCACACAGCCAAGACAAGGCAGGAGTGGCTTCGGGAGAAGTCTCAATGTCCTTGAGTGGCCCAGCCAGAGCCCGGACTTAAACCCTATCAAACATCTCTGGAGAGACTTGAAAATAGCTGTGCAACAACGTTACCCATCCAACCTGAAGAAGCTTGAGAGGATCTGCAGAGAAGAATGGGAGAAACTCCACAAATACATGTGTGTCAAGCATGTAGCGTCATACCCAAGAAGACTCAAGGCTGTAATCACAGCCAAAGGGGTTTCAACAAAGTACTGAGTAAAGGATCTGAATACTTAAGTAAATGTGATATTTTTTCTTCTTCTACAAACCAGTTTTTGCTTTGTCATTATGGGGTATCGTGTGTAGATTGAATACATTTTAGAATAAGGCTGTAACCTATCAAAATGTGGAACAAGTCAAGGGGTCTGAATACTTTCCGAAGGCACTGTATAGTCCTCTTTAATAAAGTAGTGTAGTGTGTGGTGCAGGAATAACGACAAGCGAACCTGGGGAGCTTTGTGTTCACATTGGTCTAAAAAAAGAGAACCGGCCTGCAGAATTCAAGCGAACCGAAGTCAGACCACCTCTCGAGATGGTCTCAGTTCGGGGGGATCTTTTGAGGGGTCTGAGTTCCTTTGGAGTGTTTATGCTACACAAAATATTAAGCGAACTGCACTCGCAAAAATTGGCTTAAAAAGGGACAAAGTCTGAGTCACTTTAACTTGCTATTTCTCTTCACAAATGCCTGCAGTCTCTGACTCCTATTTGTGAGAAATATGAACGAGCATTGACCAAGATCAAACAGCTGAAGAAGGAGCGAGAGGAGTTGAAAGGAAAGGTTGAGGTTCAAAGTGTGGAGATTGCACAGTGAGTACTTGTCTCGAGCAATCCATTCAATGGACATATCTTTCTAGTACAACACCTCTCCAGTCATATCATGATATCATCCTGTCTATATATAAACTCAGCAAAAAAAGAAACGTCCTCTCACTGTCAACTGTGTTTATTTTCAGCAAACTTAACATGTGTAAATATTTGTATGAACATAAGATTCAACAACTGAGACAGAAACTTAACAAGTTCCACAGACATGTGAATAACAGAAATTGAATAATTTGTCCCTGAACAAAGGGAAAGAGTCAAAATCAAAAGTATCTGGTGTGGCCACCAGCTGCATTAACTACTGCAGTGCATCTCCTCCTCATGGACTGCACCAGATTTTCCAGTTCTTGCTGTGAGATGTTACCCCACTCTTCCACCAAGGCACCTGCATATTTCCGGACTGGCGGGAATGGCCCTAGCCCTCACCCTCCGATCCAACATGTCCCAGACGTGGTCAATGGGATTGAGATCCGGGCTCTTCGATGGCCATTGCAGAACACTGACATTCCTGTCTTGCAGGAAATCACACACAGAACGATCAGTATGGCTGGTGGCATTGTCATGCTGGAGGGTCATGTCAGGATGAGCCTGCAGGAAGGGTACCACATGACGGAGGAGGATGTCTTCCCTGTAGCGCACAGCGTTGAGATTGCCTGCAATGACGACAAGCTCAGTCCGATGATGCTGTGACACACCGCCCCAGACCATAATGGACCATCCACCTCCAAATAGGTCCCGCTCCAGAGTACAGGCCTCGGTGTAACGCTCATTCCTTCGACGATAAACGCGAATCCGACCAAAACCGCGACTTGTCAGTGAGAGAAATTTTTGCCAGTTCTGTCTGGTCCAGCGACATGGGTTTGTGCCCATAGGCGGCGTTGTTGCCGGTGATGTCTGGTGAGGACCTGCCTTACAACAGACCTACAAGCCCTCAGCCTATTGCGGACAGTGAGCACTGATGGAGGGATTGTGCGTTCCTGGTGTAACTCAGGCATTTGTTGTTGCCATCTTGTACCTGTCCCGCAGGTGTGATGTTCGGATGTACTGATCCTGTGCAGGTGTTGTTACATGTGGTCTGCCACTGCGAGGACGATCAGCTGTCCGTTCTGTCTCCCTGTAGCGCTGTCTTAGGCGTCTCACAGTACGGACATTGCAATTTATTGCCCTGGCCACTACTGCAGTCCTCATGACTCCTTGCAGCATGCCTAAGGCACGTTCACGAAGATGAGCAGGGACCGTGGGCATCTTTCTTTTGGTGTTTTTCAGTCAGTAGAAAGGCCTCTTTAGTGTCCTAAGTTTTTGTAACTATGACCTTAATTGCCTACCGTCTAAGCTGTTAGTGTCTTAACGACCGTTCCACCGGTGCATGTACATTAATGTACATTCAGCCAGCAGCATACCACCCTGCATACCACTGCTGGCTTGCTTCTGAAGCTAAGCAGGGTTGGTCCTGGTCAGTCCCTGGATGGGAGACCAGGAACTGCTGGAAGTGGTGTTGGAGGGCCAGTAGGAGGCACTCTTTCCTCTGGTCTAAACAAAGATCCCAATGCCCCAGGGCAGTGATTGGGGACACTGCTCTGTGTAGGGTGCCGTCTTTCGGATGGGACGTTAAAACGGGTGTCCTGACTCTCTGAGGTCATTAAAGATCCCATGGCACTTATCGTAAGAGTAGGGGTGTTAACCCCGGTGTCCTGGCTAAATTCCCAATCTGGCCCTCAACCATCACGGTCACCTAATAATCCCCAGTTTACAATTGGCTCATTCATCCCCCTCCTCTCCCCTGTAACTATTCCCCAGGTCGTTGCTGCAAATGAGAACGTGTTCTCAGTCAACTTACCTGGTAAAATAACGGTAAAATAAAAAATAAAAAAAAATAAAAAAAATTGTTTATGGTTCATTGAACAAGCATGGGATACAGTGTTTAAACCCTTTACAATGAAGACCTGTGAAGTTATTTGGAATTTTACGAATTATCTTTGAAAGACAGGGTCCTGAAAAAGGGACGTTTCATTTTTTGCTGAGTTTATATATATATTTTTTTTTACACTTGTGTAACAATGCTGTTCCTCATGCCCCTGTGTCAATAGGCTGAGCCCAAGGCTCAGAGATTCTGAGCAGGAGTCTTACAGACTGAAGGATAACATTCAGCTTCTACAGGTCAGCACACTCAGCGTAATTGATGTAAATGCATGCCTGTAACACACATACACTCTTTAAAAGACCCGTTGGCCAATTAATTTAGTGCTTTCTTTGATGTGAAAAAAACCTGTCAATCACAGAATCTCATGTTGACCCTTTCCAGGTGGATCTCCAGAGCAGTGAGAAAGAGAAGGCGAAGCTTTCTGTGGAGCTGCGCAAACTGCGTGGTCTCACACATGACCTGGAGGACTTGAAGACTGAGAACAAGGCCTTACACAGAAGCCTGTCAGAGCAGGGGCTCCAGCCACAGCAGGAGATGGTGGACAGTGATTTGAAGGTTGGAACAAGTTGCTAAAAGAACTATGTCCTTCCTGTACACGCCATTGTGAAATGTAATACTGTAGTCTTCTTGTGTGCCTTCAGGTGCAATACCAAGCTCTTCTTGGCCAGCTGCAGGAGGCTCGGACACAGTTGCACCAGGAGCTGCAGGCTTCCAACAACACACGCAGACGTGCAGAGCAAGCAGAGGGGGAACTGGTGAAGGTCAATGAGTGCACGAATCTCATAGTCAAGAGGTCTACACAGGCGGAGCAGAAAAGCAGCAAACTAGAGGTGCTTAGAGAATATCTGTGACGCTATTTTGATCCACAGACAGGGTCAGGGATATCATTTTTTTCTTACCAATATGTTGTTTGTTCTGGGAAAGTAGTTCACCTGTGAGAGCAAATGGATATAAAACGCACTAAACGTATTCTCTTGGCTGATCACAAGTTCCCTGTTCTCTCCTCTCAGATGCAACTTTTAGAGTTCCACAGAGTCATTGAGGAGAAAGAAAGCATGGCAGAGATCGCTAAAGTAGAGAAAGAGGAGTTGTCCAGAGAAAATCAGGTGATTGCTGTGAATTTTGATACTCTTTACTAGTCATTTAATTATTTACAATTAGGGACATTTGCTTACATTGGGGTTTTGCCACTGTATTCTATCTGTCAGGATCTCAAAAGAAATGTTGAGAGACTCCGCAAGGAGTTTGCTGACATCCAGGCTGCTCCAGTGTCCATGCAGCATCCCAACCCTTATGGCTCTTCAACTGACCCCACCCCCACTGAGGAGCAGCAGCAAGATACACTGGCTGCCTCTCTCCACTTTGGGAACCCTTATGAGACCCCAGGTATTCCCAATATTCCAGCTGTTGGAAAGCCTCACCTAAATATTCTTAAATGAGACATGAACGCCACTTGTGCCTCATGGACACGCCTTCTTGGAAAATAACAAAACAGGTTCAACTATTGCTGACATATGATTCTGTTTGCAGGCCCTGCGACAAACGCGGAGGAGGTATGTTAAGTCATTCCTATGATATACATGGTTATACGGCAGATTATGTTTGCAACAACATACACTAGTGGTTTGGTTTCATAATGCTCTATAATTTTTGTGCTGGAGTACAGTTAACTATCCAGTCTAGATCCGATATTATTACCACTTATGACCCGTGTCTGTCCCATAGTTGTCCTTGACGTGTCGTCACTGCCATGAGCGCTTCCCTGGCATCACCCCGAATGAGCTGGAGCTGCACGAGGAGAGCCACAGAGTGTGCCCCTTTTGCACCCTCATCTGTGACGGAATGGAGCAGACCAAATATGAAGAACACGTCTACAGCCATGAGGTGTAGGGAAGCCACATCCTCACAACCCAGAGAGTTGACTACTATTTAAAAAAAGCTGATACCCTACTAATTATATTTCTAAGAGGTGAGGGGGGGGGGGGACAAATAAACAGGCCAACAACCTATCCACGACATTGTAAGACAAACATTTAAAGTCCCGTTTATTACTGTAAACGTTATCTTACCTGGTAAAATAAGGGTTGTGAATTTAATGTCTAGGAAATCTGTATCTAATTGAATTTGCCTGAATTGATCATATTGTTTTAGACACTTTGATGGTAAGGGTTAGGGTTGACTGTTTTTTCTTAATTTGCCTCCATCGCTGATGGATAGGACTGTATGGATTTGCTATTTAATCGTTTCCTAGGTTTACTCTACTGCTATTATCTCTTCTGAACTACTGTATGTTTACTTTGGCTAACTTCACTATATTCCCCTTGAACCTGCTGCTAAAATGTAAATGATGTGTTGCATAATAAAGTCAAATGATTAATGGTCAAATGATGCTCTCTGATAATGTAAGGGTTGAAATGAGATTCATGTGGGATGTTCAAGCAACAAATAAAGTTCTCTTCACAGTTGTGTTGACATGAAAAGAAACATGTTTTTGTAGCACAAACTGCAACATGCAAAGAAATCCTCTGATGTTTTAATAGAAGGTAATTGAATATAATGACATTTTTTTAAATAAAAAAACGAATCCATGATTGACAACTGCCACAGAAAACAACATTTGTGACCTAGTTTTCATCTCCACAATCGCTGAAGGGAAGGAAGCAATATCATGTGTACCTACCAATGATTTATATACATAATTGGTACCTACCCTTTAAAAGTTAAAAGTTAAATACACCATTTCAATTCAGGACATTCCCAACAGGCACACATTGTTCTTCAAGAAGTTACCGAGACTTCCCACGTACCAAAAATCCTATCTTTCTTAAGGCGTTATCTGATTGGCCTCCTCAGGTGTGACATCACGGGAAGTCAGCTCAGAAAAGAGGGCTGGCAGCCAATACTGTGGCTCTCCAGAAGCTTGGGAATCCAACCACGCCAAGCCCTCTTTCAACAGGTGATCCTAAGACAACAAGGAGTGTGTATGTTAGGATGGTGGTGAGCTAAAATCAAATCAAGAACCATGGTTCTATGGTGCTTCGTCACTCCCAATTTTCTTCTAACCATTTCCTTCTCTAAAATATCCTCCTAAACTCTTGGCAGCTTTGCTTTGCATTTCCTCTGTAGGCGACTTACCAGCACATGACAGGCCCGCTCTCGCTCCCACTTGAGACTCTCTCTGATCTCACTCACTGAAACGTAGCCCTTCTTCTGCAAATTGGCAGAAAAACAAATATTCATGACACCTGGCACCATATTTGCAGTCCTCTAAATGACTCGGCAAAAGTATCAGAGCAGCATGTTCTGGATCCAAGCATGATGTTGGCAACTGCTCACAAGAAAAAACAAACAGCGCCCCTCTTTAATCTCACAATCAGTATTCTGAGACATTTTTGACAAGTCATTTAGCATAATTACTGATGAGGCAGCCGCACAATACAGATTCAAGAGGTGAAATGAAGGATTACCTCAGCCAGCTGAAGTACCACAGTGTGGTCCATGTTGAGCTCTGCTGGCACTGACTGCACGAGGTAAGAGCCTCCAACAGGAATCATCCCAAAGCCGTTCCCCATGACTTTCAGCTTCTTTATGGCCCGCACCAAGTCATCTCTGGAGTGGAGAATAGAGATACAATTTCAACTTCATAATGAAAGTGCACTAAAGTTGATTAATAAATATTAATATGTTTACATTATTGTATTTAGTATTTATTAGTATCCCCAATTATCTGCTGGGGAGGCAGCGGCTACTCGTCCTGGAGTTCAAACAGGAAACAGGATAACAAATAAAATACATAATATACATAGCACTAAATTTACATTACAATTTAGCCATTCAGCAGATGCTCCCATACAGAGCGACCCACAGCCAGGCGAGTCAACCACATATCAAAGTCCTATCCCAACCACGTATCACATACATAATACAATGCAAAATACAATACAAAATGCATAAAAATGTCTCTGTCTCCCCACAGTCCCCGTTGTGCCGTATGGTGTTCTTTAATTTATTTTATCTTGTTTATTTGCTAGGTTGAGTTACCTGGGGTGGCAGAGTTCAATTTAGTCATGGCTCTATTTAATACTGTGTGTTTCCCAGCCTCTGTTCTGGACCTGGGGACAGTGAAGTCCTCTGGTTACATGTCTAGTGTTGTACCGATGAGTGTCCGAACTGTGTGCCAACTGCTTGAACAGACAGTTCGGTACCTTCGACACATCAATACCTCGCACAAAGACCAATAGTGATGCAGTCAATCTCTCCTCAACTTTGAGCCAGGAGAGATTGACATGCATGTCTGTTGACATTCGCCCTCCGTGTACATCTAAGAGAAATCAATATGTGCTGACCTGTTTTAGATCAACTGCAATTTGCCTATGTCCTTCTTTGCTGCAACTGACCACACAACTGCACAGTAGTCCAAGTGCATCAAAACTAGGGCCTGTAGAACCTGTCTGGTTGACTGGGATATCAAGAAAGCAGAGCAATGCCTTATCGTGTACAGACCTCTTCCCAATTAAGTAACCATTGCATTCGGAAAGTATTCAGGCCCCTTGACTTTTTGTTATGTTACAGCCTTATTCTAAAATTGATTCAATTGTTCCAAGATTGAACTCTATGGCCTGAATGCCAAGAGTCACATCTGGGGGAAACCTGGCACCATCCCTACGATGAAGCATGGTGGTGGCAGCATCATGCTCTGGGGTTGTTTTTCAGCGGCAGGGACTGGGAGATTAGTCAAGATCGAGGGAAATATGAACGGAACAAAGTACAGAGAGATCATTGATGAAAACCTCCAGAGCGCTCAGGAACTCAGACTGGGGTGAAGGTTTACCTTCCAACAGGACAACAACCCTAAGCACACAGCCAAGACAACGCAGGAATGGCTTCGGGACAAGTCTCTGAATGTCCTTGAGTGGCCCAGCCAGAGCCCGGACTTGAACCCGATCGAACATCTCTGGAGAGACCTGAAAATAGCTGTGCAGTGACTCTCCCCATTCAACCTGACAGAGCTTGAGAGGATCTGCAGAGAAAAATTGGAAAAACTCTCCAAATACAGGTGTGCCAAGTTCTGTCATGTAGCGTCATACCCAAGAAGACTCAAGGCTGTAATCGCTGCCAAAGGTGCTTCAACAAAGTACTGACAAAGGGTCTGAATACTAATGTAAATGTGATCTGTTTTTTTAATTTTATACATTTGCAACAATTTCTAAAAACAAGTTTTTGTTTTGTCATTATGTGGTATCGTGTGTAGATTGATGACGAATATTGTTCGTTTTTTTCCATCCATTTTAGAATAAGGCTGCAACGTAACAAAATGTGGAAAAAGTTAAGGGGTCTGAATACTTTCCGAATGCACTGTATATATTTTGACCATGATAGCTCGTTTAGTCTCCTTAACTTGCTCAATAGCCACACTATTCAATAATCGATTGATGAGGTTTAGGGTTGAGCGAATGATTTGTCGCCAAAAATGATGCTTTAAGTTTTTTAGATATTTAACACCAGCCTATTGCTAGTTACCCATTCTAAAACTGACTAGACCTCTGTTAAGGGTGTCAGTTATATATTTTACTGTTACAGCCGACGTGTATACTGTTGAGTCATCTGCGTACATGGACAAAGAGGCTTTATTCAAGGTCAGTGGAAGGTCATTACTAAACACAGAAAACAATAATAGTCCAAGCCGGTTACCCTGCGGTACACCACACTCAACCGTATTTGCATTACAGAGACTTCCATGTGTTCTATTGGACAGATATCAGTCCATCCATGATGAGGCAAATTATGTTAATCCTTATAACAACTGTTTTTTCAATGACATCAAAGGCTGCACTGAAGTCTAACAAAACAGCTCCCACGATCTTCTTATCAATTTCTTTCAGCCAATCATCAGTCATTTGTGTCAGGGCCGAACACGTTGAGTGCCCTTCCCTATAGGCATGCTGAAAGTCTGTTGTTCATTTATTTTCTGTAAAATAACATTGGTCGAACAATATATTTTTTTCAAAAATGATGCTAAGCACCGGTAACAGGCTGATTGTTTGAACCATTCAAGGGTGCTTTGCTATTTTGGGGCAGCGGAATGTCCTTTGTCTCCCTCCAGGCCTGAAGGCACACTCCGTCTTCTAGGCCAAGATTTAAGATGTGGCACATAGGAGTCGCAATGTATTCCGCTACCAACCTCAGTAGTTTACCATCCAGGTTGTCGGTACCAGGTGGTTTGCCCTTATTTATAGATATCAATAATTTTTTCACCTCTTCCACACCCACTTTGCAGAATTTAAAGCTACAGTGCTTGTCTTTCATCATTTGGTCCTTTATGCATGAATATGAAGGCTCAGAATTTTTTGATTGCATGTCATGCCTAAGTTTGCTTATCTTGCTTACAAAAAAGTTATTAAAGTGGTTGGCAATATCAAAGGGTTTTGTTATGAATGAGCCATCAACCTCGATGGAGCAGAGTTAGTTTTTTGCCTAGAATTTAATTTAAGGTACTCCAGAGATTTTCACTATTATTCTTTATATAATGTATATTTGTTCCATAGTATAGTTTCTTCTTATTTTTGTTTAGTCATGTGATTTCTCAATTTACTATACGTTTGCCAATCTGCTGTGTTGCCAGACTTATTTGCCATTCCCTTAGCCTCATCCCTCTCAGGCATACAGTTTTTAAATGAATCATCTATCCATGGGGATTTGGCAGTTTTAACAGTACGTTTATTTATTGCTGCATGCCTGTCAGTAACCGGAAGAAGCAATTTCATACATGTTTAAAGTGCAGCGTCAGCATGTTCCTCATTACACACATTAGACCAACACATATTTTTCACATCTTCAACATAAGAATAATTGCAAAACCTCTTGATCGCTTATACACTATTTTAGGTCCAGTCTTTGAAACTTTGGTTTTCCTAGCTATGACTATTATGTTCACTACATCTGATAGGTGTGGAAACTGCTTTAGATCAGATTTCGGAAGCATTAGTAAAGATGTGTTCAATACAAGTGGATGATTTAGTTCCTGTTCTGTTTGTAAATACACTGGTAACTGATAACCTGAATCAGGTTGTAGGCACTAGTTACAGTTTAAGGTTTTTTCTTGAGTGGACAGCTTGATTAAAGCCAGTCAATATTTTGGTCACCCAGAAAATAAACCTCTCTGTTGATATCATATACATTATCAAGCATTTCACACATATTATCCAGATACTGACTGTTAGCACTTGGTCTATAGCCGCTTTCCACAAGAATAGGGTTTAGGTGAGGCAAGTGAACCTGTAGCCATACTACTTCAACAGCATTTGACATGAGATCCTCTCTAATATTAAATATGATGATAAATGTTGACTTTCTGCATTACTTAGGAGAGAATTTATTATATCATTTCTGATATTTGTCAGATAGTACTCACTGGCTCACATCCTGAGCAAATTTCCCCCTTCCCTTCAACACTCTGTGATGGAGTTCGTCCAGGGTAATAAGTCCTAAAACACAGAGATGGAACACCAATGAACGACACATTTCAAAATGCAGTGTTTTGCTATGACTTTGATGATGTTCCAAAGAAGCCTCACCTCCATTTCTGTGTTTCAGGGCCAGGCATACTTCAATGATCTGCACACCCAACTCGTAATAGAAGTCACCCACACCAAGCATCTCTGACCAAAAGCCTTTGCCAGCTGTCAATGACACAGAAAACACTTCATTGGTTGTATTTCAATTCCTTGAATAAATACAACATATGAGTAACCACATGCATAAAAAAGGAGTAAAGGACATTTTAATGGGCTTTTAATGTAGAGCAAAAACAACTTCTATTTTAAACAGACACAGTTGTGATTCTCACAGGCAAGTGGGTCAACTCCAATGGTGGCACACATCTCCTGAAACTGGACCCGGAACTGGGAACTCTTACGAATCTCTTGTTTGTGCTTGCTGGCAAATTCCTCAAGGTTAGATTTGAAGGTCTCCAGCTGTTTTGACATCTGAAAGACCATGATGTTTTAGATATTTCCACAATGGCGACAGCTTGACTAGCTACATGGATTGAATAACATTCCAATGAAGACACACTTGCACACATAAGCTCAGTTGGTAGAGTATGGCGCTGCTCGACTATGAAAACCCAACTGGCATTTACTCCTGAAGTGCTATATCCACATTTACTATAACCACTGTGGTTGTTATCTGACCCTACCGGTCATCTATGAACATTTAAACATCTTGCAGAACAATCTGGCCTAAATGGCCAAACTATTATAATCTCCACCCTGCACAGCCAGAAGAGGACTGGTTCCCCTCTAGGTTTCTTCCTTGGTTCCTTCCTTACTTACTCTGGAGTTTTTCCTAGCCACTGTGCTTCTACATCTGCATTGCTTGCTCTTTGGGGTTTAAGGATGGGTATCTGTATAACACTTTGTTACACTTACTGGTGTAAACTGGGCTTTATAAAATCAATTTGATTGTTTGCAACGCCAGGATAGTGGGTTGATTCCAGGGACCACACGTAAGTAAAATGTATGCACGCATGACTAAGTCGCTTTAGATGAAAGTGTCTGCTAAATGGCATATTATAATATTATTATCGAGCTTACCTGAACAATTTGATCCTCAGCTAACACTGTCCCCCTCTCTTTATACTTGGCCTACAAAAAAATAAGAGAGTGTTTTGGATAAGATGGTTGTACTTCTGAAATGCCTTGGATTCATTGTTTACATTTTGTAGATGGGCCCATTCATCTAGACAACGTTACCTCTGCAAGCTTCTTTTTGGCGATTGCTCCCGCACCTACTCCTCTCCTATGCATCTTGTTGATGTGAAAAAAGTACTAGCTAGCTATGAAAAAGTTGACACCGCTATTGTTATGCTTGCCAACTAACGTTAGGTAGCTAGGTAGTTTACAGTTGCACGGTCAAAGTAATTTGTTAGGTCGCGAGGTGCTTTTAGTCTATTGCAGCCATATGATAGCTCTCAGCATTCCGTTCTTATTCAATAATCATTTCTATGCACACAACTTTGAAATCGACTCATTTCGCACTATTCGTGACACTTGAGAGCTAGCAAGGTCTATTTGCTTAGTTTAGGAACCCGGAAGTAATTTCATCCTGTGTTTAACGAGTGGCAATGCCATCAAATTTGGTACTGCCACCTACTGCCTCGGCAAGAGACTTCTTTTGCCACCAACTAGACTGTGAATCAGAGACTGTGAAGGAGTGAGTGCATACACTTTCATACTTGTCCCCCATGGGAATTGAACCTACAACCCAGGAATTGCAAGTACCATGCTCTACCAACTGAGCCACACAGGACACCTCCCAGTTGGATGTTTCCCCACCAATTTCATGGTACTATTGAGCCCTGTGTGTCGCAGTCTCAGCCTTCTGATTACACTTTCCTCCCTTCTCTCTTGGCCTGAGGATCTCCCTGCCCCCAACTTTTCCTGGATCTTATACAGGTGTCTTCCCTTTCTCTCCCTGTTCCACAACTCTTGCCATTTGTTTTTAACCACTGACCATTGGGGTCTTAGTCACCTCCCTGACCAAGGCCCTCCCCCCGATTGCTTAGTTTGGCCGGCCGGCCAGCTCTAGGAAGAGTCTTGGTGGTTCCAAATTTCTACCATTTAAGAATGATGGAGGACACTGTGTTCTTGGGGACCTTCAACGCTGCAGACATTTTTTTGGTACCCTTCCCCAAATCTGTGCCTTGACACATCCTGTCTCGGAGCTCTACGGACAATTCCTTCGACCTCACGGCTTGGTTTTTGCTCTGACATGAACTGTGGGACCTTATATAGACAGTTGTGTGCCTTTCCAAATAATTTCCAATCAATTGAATTTAGCACAGGTGGACTCCAATCAAGTTGTAGAAACATCTTAAGGATGATCAATGGAAACAAGATGCACCTGAGCTCAATTTCGAGTCTCATAGCAAAGGGTCTGAATACTTATGTAAATAAAGTATTTTTAATACATTTGCAAAAATGTAATACGTTTGTGTAGATTGATGAGGGGGAAAAAGAATGAAACCAATTTTGGAATAAGGCTGTAACGTAAGAAAATGTAGGAAAAGTCAAGGGGTCTGAATACTTTCCGAATGCTCTGTATATGAAGCCTCCTCTCAAGCTACGCAAAGGACCTTGTTATTCTTTCAATATGACCAGTAGGACTCTTTAAGGTGTGACATTTGTGAAAAATTTGAACATTTGTGAAAATATTGCAATTCAAGATTTTACTTTTGTGAAATGTTTATCTCATGCAAAATGCTAGATGCAATTAACAACTCAGTGAGGCCAATTTTTGTTTTTTACTTCAAGCTATTTTATTTCCCCTTAGCAAATATTTATGAAAAACTTCAGACATGCTGGATTCATATTTCTAACTTTACAATATATATTGTGTACACAAAAATAGAAAGCATACATTTTCCTCCAAATTGTCATAATGTTTTGGTTGACTTCTTTGCATTACTCTCCCACCTATGTTGATCATTTGTTGATATTCTTCAAAACATCACTGTGTTCGGTTGTAGTGAGGAAACAAATGTGAAAATATTATAATAAAAACAATATGACACAACCAATAATTTGGCAACAATTTACTATATTTACTATATTAAAGTAGTTCACAGAATGAACTCACATGGATCTGTCCCTTGCTGCGAATGCACAGTGCAAGCATTTTCAGGAGATTGTTGTACAGGCGAGCCTCTGGATCTTCCTCTGGAGTGACATTAGACCTATGACAGTTTTATTTTATTATTATCGTTGCCAGTGGCTGAATTTGCTCTCCGCTTCTGCATATCTCTCCGATTCAGCTTCTGCATATCTCAAGTTCTGAACTGCAGTAATTATAGTAATTTCAAAGCCAATTTGACTTACATGCTCTTTTTCTCTCTCTGGTTGAGCAGGAAGTTGACAAAATTCTTCTGCACCATGGAGTCCATGATTTTGCTCATGTCACTGGCGATGGTTGACTCTGCATATCTTCTCCCCAAACCCTGTCCATTTTCTGTGAGACTAACAAGCAGACATGAACACAAACATGCGAGAGGAATGGACATATTTGATAATGCAGGGGACTCAAAATCAAAATGAAATATGATCAGACATCGCAAACGCAGGATGGGAATCTTACCTGTTCTCGTCAGACTGGGACAGGACTTCAGCATGCAGCATCCCAGCCAGGCAGAGAAGCACCAGTGAAAACAAAGCTACCTTCATGGTGACAAAACTAAACGAGGAGAGAAGCGAGAGTCAGAGAAAGTCAGGAAGAGAAAAAAAACTGCAATTGTGGAGAATGTCTTACACTTACAATACAGGGATGCCTTTATATTTCTAAATAACTGTTATATTTCTGTAAATGTATTACACATACAGTAAGCTAGACACAAGATTGCATGTATTAAGTAGAAATGTATAGTTGGAACAACAGAATACTGGAAGGGTATATTTTGAAAACTATCTTACCTTGTGAATGGATATTCTTCAGTGAGAGATGCAGGCTTTTTGTGAATTGCTACAAGACATTGGTCCTTTTATACAGTTTCTCAGAGGTGATTTGTGGCAACACCGGCATATCAACAGGAATAACACCTTAGTTCCACTACATTAGGGCAATAATATACACATACTTCCGATAAGCAAGCTTTCTAATAAATTCAAAACTTTTAAGCCTGTTTTTCCTCACTGAGTAAAATAATAGGATGTTTAAAATTGTTCTCTAGATTGGAGGTAACTACCCTTAATATGATCAGTGGAAACCTTTCTGGGCTATTAGGCTAATCTGAATGGTGCTAGATGGGAAACAATTGAGACGTGAACAGCTTAATGGTCAAACTAGAAGATAAGGGAATGAAGTAAAAGGTGAATGTTTTTAATGCTGTAACCTGTTTTGGGTTACGTGTAGCTAAATTTAAATCTAAAATGGTCCTTGAGATCGGAAAACATGATTTGTCTTAACTATGAACGATGGTGTAATGGTAAATATGCTAATGCTGTTACTGTTTGTTTTTTATTCATCATGGTCATTTTAGGTTGCTAAAGGAGTGACCAGGCTAAACCCACCTGTCTCTCACAATATCGAATGAAATTGTATTTGTCACATACTTTGTTAACAACAGGTGTAAACTAACAGTGAAATGCTTACTTACGGGCCCTTCCTAACAATGCAGAAGAAAAAAAATGTAAATAATATGCATCACAGAGAAAGCAGAAAACACGTCTCTACCTTGCCAGCCGAACATCAACTAAGCCCTCGTATTCATCCCTAAAAGCAAAAACATGGAAATGTTTATGAGTACAGGATAAAGAGCACACAAGTGTGACATATTGGTGATTGAAGTGAATCACCTGACCAGTGGCGATTTTAGCATGTAAATCTTGGCGGGGCAAAAAAAAAAATGCTTTTAGACGCATCCCAGCAAATCCACTACATAACACAATACAACCCTAAACAATACATTAATTGGACTATACGGGTGACAAACGGTGCCCACTAACTGTTAGGGCCTACATAAAGCTGTCCCAACAGCAGAGTCCCGAAAGCAGTCCCAACACCTTACCACTGTTACACCTGGCTATCAGCGGAGCCTTGTCTGGCAGAAAAACATTTAATTCAGCCTCATTTACTGCCTTTAAAAAAAAACATAGCTGATATGGTTTACTTGCTTAAACAAATGTGGTTTCTACTGATAACTGAGATGTACAAATGATGGCATAAGGGGATGACAATACATAATTTCGATTAAGACATTAATGATCGAGCTAGGATGGACGTAGTCAATATACCTATTTGTTCAGCACTTTTGAAATGTACAGCGACAGAATTCAGAACATGGACCGTTCTTACAGTATTCTCCCTGTACACCAAGTCAGAACCGTACGATAAATAAAGGGGGCATATTGTGGTTTAATTTTGGTAGATGTTATTTACAATAATCTTTAAGGGTGCCATTAATTGTGAAACCTTGATTTGGAGGACATTGATTTTTAATTTATTAAATCAATAAATTATTTTGGTTGGTTCCATTGAAACATTAATAAAATGCAGTATTTCTCACATGTTGGTATTTTGAGTTTCTCTCTATAATTATATTGTTTATATTTTTTTAAGTATTGTTTGTGCATTGCCAGTCAGGGGTGCCAGTAATTTTGGAGACCACTGTAAGCAGACAATGAAAGCTCTTACAATATTCAATGATGACATTTCTCTAAAACAGGCTATAGGCTACATTTGCACCACCAAGTCAGAACAGTAGGCCAAATTATGAGGTGAAAGGGGACCAAATTATTAGGGTAAGGCACATGGGCTACTAACAGCTTACTACACAACATACACTTAGTATTACTTTCTTAGCTACGGTATACATATCTCCCTGGCATAGTACATAATTTATGCAGCAGCAAACAAGACATTTTTGTACTCACCTTGTTGTGCTGTGCTCACTTGAAAAGGAAGGTGGCGCGGCGGTCCTTCATGGGCAAATTTTGTCATCAAACTTTGTCATCAAAGTCTGACATTCTCTGGATTTATGGTGCTTTCAAGACAATTGGGAACTCTGCGGGGGAAAAAACAAGGTTTAATCATGACGTTAGTAACCTTCAGGTCGGAGCTCTAGAAAGAAGGCCGAGTTCCCGATTTGGAATGCCGAGTTGGATGACAGTTCAAAACATATTTTCCCAGTCGGAGGTCATTTTTTTCAAAGTTCCCAGTTGTCTTGAACTCACTGAAGTCTGATATTTCCCAGTTCAGAGTTTCCAGTTGTTTTGAAAGCAGCAGAATATGTTTTATATATGTTTTTTATATGTTTATCCTTTTAAGTTTGGAAAAGAGATCCTTAAACCCAGACTTGGACCACACATCCACTCCACTGAATAGCTGGCTAGTGATTGCTTTGCAATGCTTGCAGTTAGCCACTGATTCCTTCCAAACTACTTATTGTTGAACTTGTGATTTACAACTTGTTGTCTAATGTTTATGTCCAATGATCGATGAGCACCGATAAGTTTTATCTATAATTTCTCTTAAAAAATTTGCCAGTAGATTGTAGACTTGATTCATGATGATAACTGCTAGCTTGCTAGTTAAGATTTTGAAAGTATGATGTTGACATGATCAGTCCAATCAAAGCTAATGTTGATATAAAGTGATTTGACATAATTTTATCTGTGGCCAATGACCTTGAGCCTTCTTGGATGGGCACTTCCAATGTAACTCTATGGCTACACCAAAGGGGCTTGAGTTTTTGAGCTCTCCTGTAGATTTTGTGGTGACATAGTTTCCCCATGAGTGAAAGAACACTGAGCCAATCACGGCGCAACTACAGAACATTACCAACCCCTTCGCTCCGTATTTTTCGCTGGCTGTCCCTTCTTGGAAGGTTGTTAGCCTGGCCAGCTATAAAACGTGGGATTCGGATGGCCTCCCCCTGGTATTACTAGCATGGTACAAGCTAGCTAGCCACTGTGTGTCGTCAGCTAGTTTACCAACTCCACCTAGCTGCCACTGTATGTTGTCACCTTGGCTTACCAAACGACAGCCATTTGTACGTGTTTCGCATAAATAAGCCTATGTTTAAACATAATATCTCTCCTGCTCCAACCCTGTGATCATACTTTACATCGCCTTACCCAAAATTATTTTGCAGGTGCTGTACTGCTCCCGCCAGATTATTGTAGCTCTCTACCCTTACTGTGTATTGTGGTAGCTGTTGTATACAGTCTCTGGTTACTATTATATTAGTTAATTTGATGAATCAGTGTATCACATAAGACATATGTTATAATTGACTTTCTTCACATTCTGAACTGAGAGAACACCGCATCACCATGATGCTGGGCGTGCATTGCTGCTCCTCTTGTGGAGCTGAACTACAAGTAGAAGATGGTCATGACCTGTGCCCCACCTGCCTAGGCGTTGGCCACCTGCGTGAGGCCCTTTCTGACCCCTGCATTAACTGCGCCATCCTGACTGTGAAGGTGAGGGAAGTGTGGCTAGCTAGAGTTGAGGGCCTGGTTTTCACAGATAATTTACCAGTGTCCGGCGAAACTGATGGCGCTCCCCGGTAAAAAAGTAAAAAAATAAGAGCCTCACTCGGAAGGTCGATTCCTTATCCTCTGAGATAGAGCAGCTAAAACACTTTTGCATTCCTTCAAGCTCCCTGAGTCGGGACCCTCTAGCACACCCTCCAGCATGGGGGACGCAACAGAGGACTCTGATAGCTGGGATGATGACCTGCTGTCCACTCGGGCATCCAACCGGCACTTTAGTGTCCAGGATGATGATACGCCCAACATGGTGAAGGAGGTGCCAACCAGTGTTGTGGACCCATTCAGTCTCAATGCTAAAGATGGGTCAGAGGAGTCATTCCGAGACTCTGATCACGCAGAGTCAGAAGAAAGCTATGCCTCACTACGCGCGGCCTTAGCTAGGCTAAATCTTGATGACCCTCAAGCCACAGGCCCTATAGCTAACACATTCTTTAAGAAGGCCCCGGGAGCTACACCGTTCAGTCTGCCACCTTCACCAGCTTTTCTTACAGAGCTTCAGAGATGCTGGGCTGACCCGTGGGCAAGGACAGTAGGATGCTATCTGCCATGCGCAACGCAAAACAACATGGGCTGGACCATATGCCTAAGGTGGATGAATGCATAGTAGAGCTAATGCTCTCCCCAGATGAAGCACTGAAGGATGACGCCCGCTGCCCCAGACGACAGGGCCAGAGGTGAGCTACTGTCACGGGCCTACGACACAGTGGCCCGCATTGAGAACACCCTCTCAGTGCTAATGCTAGCACAGAACAGAATGCTCCAACCGGAGCACGCAGACCTGGACCTCTGCAACCTGACTGACGCATCTCTTCAAGCATTTGCGTTCATAACCAGAGAGCTAGGCAGACTGATGTCCACCCTTGTTGTGCCTCGTCGCCAGGTCTGGCTCGCCCAAGCCTCAATGTCCGATGACTCCAGACAGACGCTGAGAAAGCTCCCAGTGGTCCCTCGCCTGCTCTGTGGCCCGATGGCTGAGCGGGCCATCAAACATAGAAAACAGCTGAGTCAGGCTACACCGCTTTGGAACCCACAGCCCACACACCAGGCATCGCAGAGTCGTGGCAGAGGGAGGCCTGACGCGCATGAACCTTGCCGCTCTCATTCGGCCCACACCCTTGGTCCTACCACCAGCCTAACACAGGTGTTTGACAGACCCTGATGGCGATGCAGCCACAACCCCAAACCTCAAGAGGCCGTGGTCGTGGTCAGCCCCCCCCAACCCAACCCAACAAACAGGCGTGGGGGCAGAAACTGAATGGCGGGGCCGATTTACCCAGCAGCACCTGACCTACTGGGCATCCCACTCCTCAGACCCATGGGTGGTGATGACCCTCTCACAAGGGTACAGGCTGCAGTTCCGACGCCAGCCCCCACCATTCTCAGTGATCAGAATGACTTCAGTCACAGAACCCCTGAAAGCTTGCACCCTCAACCAGTAGATTACATCTCTCCTGGAGAAGGGCGTGATCACAAGAGTAAAAACATCAGAAGAGCAAGATGGCTTTTACTCAACCTATTGCCTGGTTCCGAAGAAAGACAGAGGGTTCTGTCCAGTCCTGGATTTAAAATGGTTCAATGTTTTCCTAAAAGTTCTCCCCTTTGACATTTTGCGGAAGGTCGACATTCTACAGACCGTAGCCACAGACTTAAAAGATGCTTACTTTCACATTCCTGTGTTACTGGAACACTGGCGTTTTCTGCAGTTCACCTTCCAGGGCCAGGCATACCAGTCTGCGGTATTACCCTTCGGTCTCTCTCTAGCTCCTCGCGTCTTCACAAGATGCGTGAGTGCAACCCTGAGTTCAATCCACCTACAGGGGATCAAGATCCTTTCTTACCTCGATGACTGGCTCATCTGCGCCCCCGCTTGCGAGTGTGCGGCCAAAGGCACAGCACTGACACTAACCCATGTCACTGCACTGGGTCTTACCGTGAACAACGAAAAGAGCAACGTCACACCAAGCCGAGAGGTCACCTTTATTGGCATGGCTCTGAACTCCCGCACTATGAGGGCATGTATAACACCTCAGCGCAAGGACAGCATTCTTCTTCTTCTGAAACAATTCCAGTTGAATGCATTGGTGAAAGTATGGACGTTCCAACAACTGATGGGCATGCTCGCAGAGACCTCTGCGGTGACACCGTTAGGCCTGCTTTCTTTAAGGCCACTACAAGTGTGGTTCAATGACCTCCGCTTGGACCCCAAGTGGGACAGAAACACCTAAATACAGGTGACATGGGCGTGCTACTCTACTCTGTGGCTGTGGAGGAAGAGAGCCTACCTGACTACAGGTGTCCCTTTCGGAACGATTCCGGCAAGTCGGGAAGTAGTCACGGCCGACGCTTCACTACCAGGCTGGGGAGCAGTGTGGCAACACAGTTTATTAAGGGGAGAGAGGTGCCCCCGCTGGAGGAAAGAGAACATCAACTTTCTAGAACTTCAGACAGTTTACCTCGCCCTGAATCACTTTCTGCCGGTTCTCAAACACAAACATGTTCTGATACAATCAGACAATACATTGACAGTGTTCCACATCAACCATCAAGGGGGAACAAGGTCTGTACGCTCCTACAGGTGGCCCAACAACTCTTGATATGGACATCCCATTGCTCCCTCTGGTTCTCTCTGGAAGAATTCAAGAGCACCTGGTCATGGACGCCTTAGCTTACACATGGCCAGAGGGCCTACTAAATGCTTTCCCTCGGACCACTCTTAGTAACGCTGCACAGGGTCTTTCAGGCTCAGCACAGACTTCTGCTTGTAGCCCCCAGATGGCCAGCGAGACCCTGGTTTCCAACCCTCCTCAGTCTTCTGGAGGGAGAGCCATGGCAGCTCCCTTACAGACAGGACCTGCTCTCACAGTTGGACGGCAGGATATGGCATCCCAGCCCAGACAAATTACAGCTATGGGTGTGGCCTCTGAAGAGCCCGACCCTCTACTGATCGGCTGCGATCCTGCTATTATCGAGATGTTACAGAATGCCAGAGCCCCATCGACCAGGAGAATGTATGCTAGTCGCTGGAAGCTGTTAACAGAATGGTGCTGTACCAGGGTGGAGGAACCAGTGTCCTGCTCTGTACCTTCCTTCAGAAACTATTGGACTTCGGTCACTCTGCCTCTACCTTGAAGGTGTATGCCACAGCGATATCGGCTAACTATTTACGCATTGATGGAAAATCGGCAGGGGCCCAATACCTTATCTGCCAATTCTTACAAGGTGTCCGCCAGCTGCATCCCCCCAGGACCGTCCGCGCAGCATTCTGGTACCTGCCACTAGTATTATTTGACCTTATAGACCAATCCAGCCTTTTTGCCTAAGGTTTTATCACCCCTTCACATCAATCAAGCCATCGAGCTGGCGGCCTACTGCCCCCATCCTTTCCAGAATGTGGAGGAGGAGTGAGCAAATCTCCTGTGTCCAGTCCGTTCCCTCAAACGCTATATGTAAGCCTCGGAGCACTACAGGAAGTCAGACCAGCTGTTTCTGTGAGAAGTCAAGAGGACTTGCATTGTCCAAGCAGAGGCTTTCACACTGGGTTGTGGATATCATCACTCAGGCCTACAAGGGTGTAGGGCTCCCTGTCCCAGAAGGTGTGATATGTCACTCGACCAGAAGTGTCGCCACATCCTGGGCTGCGCTGTGAGGCGTCCCCCTGAATGAGATATGTGCAGTTGCTACCTGGTTGTCGCCCTGCACGTTCTCAAGATTTTACAAGGTCAACGTTTCATCCTACCATACCATGGGCTCTGCCATTCTTCTAGTAGCACTGGTGCATTAATTAGAGGTTAGTAGTGCAATTGTTGGTATGAGTCATCCATACTTTCAACCGTACGGACGGTCTGAAAGGTATGAAATAGAACGGAAGTTGCGAATGTAACTATGGTTCTACGAATACCTGGAAGTCTGTCAGTACTTTCCTGTCACTCTGAACATTTTGGGCGAGAAGATTCTCTGAGACAGTGTGTGGTCTGACGTACGGTTTTACATGAACCGCGGGGCACATCCTCCCACGCTGTCACGTCATTGGCGTGATATTGTTGTTATTATTACTTGACCAACGCGGAGAGCGAGGGATATAATACATACAGTTGAAGTCTGAAGTTTACATACGCTTAGGTTGGCGTCATTAAAACTTGTTTTCAACCATTCCACAAATTTCTTGTTAACAAACTATAGTTTTGGAAAGTCGGTTAGGACATCTACTTTGTGCATGACACAAGTAATTTTTCCAACAATTGTTTACAGACAGGTTATTTCACTTATAATTCACTGTATCACAATTCCAGTGGGTCAGAAGTTTACATACACTAAGTTGACTGTGCCTTTTTGGAAAATTCCAGAAAATGATGTCATGGCTTTAGAAGCTTCTGATAGGCTAATTGACATAATTTGAGTCAATTGGAGGTGTACCTGTGGATGTATTTCAAGGCTTACCTTCAAACTCAGTGCCTCTTTGCTTGACATCATGGGAAAATCAAAAGAAATCAGCCAAGAACTCAGAAAAAATTGTAAACCTCCACAAGTCTGGTTCATCCTTGGGAGCAATTTCCAAACACCTGAAGGTACCACGCTCATCTGTACAAACAATAGTACGCAAGTATAAACACCATGGGACCATGCAGCCATCATACCGCTCAGGAAGGAGACGCCTTCTGTCTCCTAGAGATTAACGTACTTTGGGGCGAAAAGTGCAAATCAATCTCAGAACAACAGCAAAGGACCTTGTGAAGATGCTGGAGGAAACGGGTACAAAAGTATCTATATCCACATTAAAACGAGTCCTTTATCGACATAACCTGAAAGTCCGCTCAGCAAGGAAGAAGCCATTGCTCCAAAACCGCCATAAAAAAGCCAGACTACGGTTTCCAACTGCACATGAGAACAAAGATCGTACTTTTTGGAGAAATGTCCTCTGGTCTGATGAAACAAAAATAGAACTATTTGGCCATAATGACCATTGTTATGTTTGGAGGAAAAAGGGGGAGGCTTGCAAGCCGAAGAACACCATCCCAATCGTGAAGCACGAGGGTGGCAGCATCATGTTGTGGGGGTGCTTTGCTGCAGGAGGGATTGGTGCACTTCACAAAATAAATGGCATTATGAGGAAAGAAAATGATGTGGATATATTGAAGCAACATCTCAAGACATCAGTCAGGAAGTTAAATCTTGGTCGCAAATGGGTCTTCCAAATGGACAATGACCCCAAGCATACTTCCAAAGTTGTGGCAAAATGGCTTAAGGATAACAAAGTCAAGGTATTGGAGTGGCCATCACAAAGCCCTGACCGCTCCTGTCTCAGCCTCCAGTATTTATGCTGCAGTAGTTTATGTGTCGGGGGGCTAGGGTCAGTTGGTTACCTGGAGTACTTCTCCTGTCTTATCCAGTGTCCTGTGTGAATTTAAGTATGCTCTCTCTAATTCTTTCGTTCTCTCTTTCTCTCTGAGAACCTGAGCCCTAGGACCATATGTCAGGACTACCGGGCATGATGACACCTTGCTGTCCCCAGTCCGCCTGGCCTTGCTGCTATTCCAGTTTCAACTGTTCTGCCTGCGGTTACGGAACCCCTACCTGTCCCAGACCTGCTGTTTTCAACTCTTAATGATCGGCTATGAAAAGCCAACTGAGATTTATTCCTGATTATTATTTGACCATGCTTGTCATTTATGAACATTTTGAAAATCTTGGCGCTCTCTAATTTTCTCCTTCTCTCTTTCTTTCTCTCGGAGGACCTGAGCCCTAGGACCATACGTCGGGACTACCGGCCGTGGTGACTCCTTGCTGTCCCCAGTCCGCCTGGCCTTGCTGCTATTCCAGTTTCAACTGTTCTGCCTGCGGTTATGGAACCCCTACCTGTCCCAGACCTGCTGTTTTCAACTCTTAATGATCGGCTATGAAAAGCCAACTGAGATTTATTCCTGATTATTATTTGACCATGCTTGTCATTTATGAACATTTTGAAAATCTTGGCTCTCTCTAATTTTCTCCTTCTCTCTTTCTTTCTCTCGGAGGACCTGGGCCCTAGGACCATGCGTCGGGACTGCCGCCCGTGGTGACTCCTTGCTGTCCCCAGTCCGCCTGGCCTTGCTGCTATTCCAGTTTCAGCTGTTCTGCCTGCGGTTATGGAACCGCCACCTGTCCCAGACCTGTTGTTTTTCAACTCTTGATGATCGGCTATGAAAAGCCAACTGAAAATTATTCATGATTATTATTTGACCATGCTTGTCACTTATGAACATTTTTGAACATCTTGGCATAGTTCTGTTATAATCTCCACCCGGCACAGCCAGAAGAGGACTGGCCACCCCTCATAGCCTGGTTCCTCTCTAGGTTTCTTCCTAGGTTTTGGCCTTTCTAGGGAGTTTTTCCTAGCCACCGTGCTTCTACACCTGCATTACTAGCTGTTTGGGGTTTTAGGCTGGGTGTCTGTACAGCACTTCGAGATATTAGCTGATGTACGAAGGGCTATATAAAATAAAATTGAATTGACCTCAATCCTACAGAAACTCTGTGGGCATAACTGAAAAAGCGTGTGTGAGCAAGGAGGCCTACAAACCTGACTCAGTTACACCAGCTCTGTCAGGAGGAATGGGCCAAAATTCACCCAACTTATTGTGGAAGGCTACCTGAAACGTTTGACCCAAGTTTAACAATTTAAAGGTAATGCCACCAAATACTAATTGAGTGTATGTAAACTTCTGACCCACTGGGAATGCGATGAAATAAATAAAAGCTGAAATAAATCATTCTCTCTACTATTATCCTGACATTAAACATTCTTAAAATAAAGTGGTATTCCTAACTGACCTAAGACAGGAATATTTACTAGGATTAAATGTCAGGAATTGTGAAAAACTGAGTTTAAATGTATTTGGCTAAGGTGTATGTCAACTTCTGACTTAAACTGTACTTTCAACTGTACTGACGGTCTTCCAGGTATTCGTAGAACCATAGTTACATTCTTAACTTCCGTTATGGTATGGGCAGGAAAGTGCTCCGGACAACGAACACAATTGCATTTTATCTATGGCAATATGAATGCACAGAAATACCATGACGAGATCCCGAGGCCCATTTCTTTTAAGGTAACTGTGACCGAGAGATGCATATACAGTACCAGTCAAAAGTTTGGACACACCTACTCATTCAAGGTTTATTTGTTGCTATTTTCTACATTGTATAATAATAGGGAAGACATCAAAACTATGCAATAACACATATGGAATCATGTAGTAACCAATAAAGTTAAATGTAAATATATTTGAGATTCTTAAAAGTAGCCACCCTTTGCCTTAATGACAGCTTTGCACACTCTTGGCATTATCTCAACCAGCTTCACCTGGAATGCTTTTCCAACAGTCTTGAAGAAGTTCCCACAAATGCTGCTTTTCCTTCACTCTGCGGTCCAACTCATCCCAAACCATCTCAATTGGGTTGAGGTCAGGTGATTGTGGAGGCCAGGTCATCTGATGCAGCACTCCATCATTCTCCTTCTTGGTCAAATAGCCCTTACACAGCCTTGAGGTGTGTTGGGTCATTGTCCTGTTGAAAAACAAATTATAGTCCCACTAAGCGCAAACCAGATGGGATGGTGTATCACTGCAGAATGCTGTGGTGACCATGCTGGTTAAATGTGCCTTGAATTCTAAATAAATCAGTGTCACAAGCAAAGCACCCCCACACCTCCTCCTCCATGCGCCACGGTGGGAACCACACATGCGGAGATCATCCGTTCATCTACTCTGCGTCTCACAAAGACATTGCGGTTGGAACCAAAAATCTCAAATTTGGACTCATCAGACCAAAGGACAGATGTCCACCGGTCTAATGTCCATTGTTCATGTTTCTTGGCCCAATCAAGTCTCTTCTTATTGGTGTCCTTTAGTAGTGGTTTCTTTGCAGCAATTCGACCATGAAGGCCTGATTTACAGTCTCCTCTGAACAGTTAATGTTGACATGTGTCTGTTACTTGAACTCTGTGAAGCATTTATTTGGGCTGCAATCTGAGGAGCATTTAACTCTAATGAATTTATCCTCCGCATCAGAGGTAACGCTGGGTCTTCCTTTCCTGTGGCGGTCCTCATGAGAGCCAGTTTTATCATAGCGCTTGATGGTTTGTGCGACTGCACTTGAAGAAACTTTCAAAGTTCTTGAAATTTTTCAAATTGACTGACCTGTAATGATGGACTTTACTTATTTGAGCTGTTCTTGCCATAATATGGACTTGGTCTTTAACCAAATAGTTCTACCTTCTTTATACCACCCCTATCTTGTCACAACACAACTGATTGGCTCAAATTCCACAAATTAACTTTTAACAAGGCACACCTGTTAATTTAAAAGCATTCCAGGTGACTACCTCATGAAGAGAGAATGCAAAGCTGTCATCAAGGCAAAGGGTGGCTACTTTTAAAAATCTCAAATATTTTAATTTAACACTTTTTTGGTTACTACATGATTCCATATGTGTTATTTCATAGTTTTAATGTATTCACTACTATTCTACAATGTAGAAAATAGTAAAAATAAAGAAAAACCCAGGAATGAGTAGGTGTGTCCAAATATTTGACTGGTACTGTATGCATCCCAGTCATGTGAAACTCGTAGATTAGGGACTAAAGAATTTCAATTGACTGATTTCCCGTTATGAATTGTAACTCAGTAAAATCTTTGAAATTGTTGAAATTGTTGAATGTTGCGTTGATATTTTTGTTCAGTATATATCAGGGGTGTCAAACTCGATCCATGGAGGGCCAAGTGTCCACAGGTTTTTCCTTTCAATCAAGACAACCCAGGTGACAGGAATTCATCAATCAATTACAAGGGAGGAGCTAAGACCTGCAGACACTCTACGCGTTTCAAACTTATAAAAGACACACCCTCGGGCGAATCTCCACGGCCATATTTGTCGTCGGTCCAAATGATTAGCCAAGCAAGGGAAATTTGCAATTTAAGCCCCTCTGCTTTAATAGAGTTAGCGAGTGTACAATTATGTTCCCTTCGGTGCCTGAAAGGCCCCATAATTAAATTTGCAATGTTTGTACATCCGCTAAGGAGTCAGCCAAAACTTAAACGTCAATATTGAGTCAACATACAAGTGTAAGTAAAAACGCATGTAAATAAGTTAAATTGTGCTAATGCACAAACACGTCTGGTAATGTTTTTGTTTGGTTAACTTTTGGAAGTTGTAGAAAACATTTTCCTTCGGAAGTTCCATCTAGACAGGCTAACATTAGTTGGCTCATTAATTTTCTAGCTATCATACAGTAGGTGTATATTGTCACCACCCTGGGTTTATCAGTGCTGATATCGACTCTGCCGCTCGAGCATCCTTTTGCGGCACAGTCGATAGCGCGCTGGACTTCGGGCTAGAATGTCGAGGGTTCGAGACCTGCTCCCTGCTGTTTCATTACATTGGTGTCAGAAGTGGGATCGGACCTTGCATCCACGACAGTGCGTGTGCTTGGCCGGTGAGCGCGTTTCTGTAAGACGCAAGCTAGCGCGAGGACGCGCTCTTTGAAAGGAGGGCGTAGTGTAACAACCCTGAGTTTATAAGCGCTGATATCGACTCTCCCGCTCGAGCATACTTTTTGCGGAACAGTAGATAGCGCGTTGGACTTCAGGCTAGAAGGTCGAGGGGGGGTGTCTTAAGTGTTTGGAATGTAGACTCGGCCCTTCATGTAATGAGTTTACACGTGATCTATTGCTCTTTGACAGAGGTCAATATGGTTAAACACTGGACAAACCCTGGGTCGGGGTCCAAAGACTTAAGACCCATCATATCCCCTCCGCCCTCAAATTAAGTGGACACTTCTGATGACGTTTCATGACGTCAGATGAGTATACACTTGCAGGGTGAGAGAGGAATTATTTTTAAATGGACCACCCTTGGCTGGAAATTCCCTCCTTCATCCCATGATTGTTTTCATCCACCTGTAACTGGTGGGTGCTTTGTGCTGCAATCAATTGTGGGCATGTCTGCTTATATTAAATAATTTAATATACACCTACTGTATGACAGCTAGCAAATATTAGCCTGCCTAGCTGGAACTTCTGAAGGAATTGTCTGCCAAAAGAGAACCAAACATTAACTTTACGAGACGTGTTTGTGCCGTCATGTTAATTAGTAACACAATTTTACTTATTTGCATTAGTTTTTACTTACACTTGTATGTTGACTTTTCCATTGTTTAAGTTTTCGCGGACTTTTCTTAATGGAAGTACAATCGTCGCGAATTGAATTATGGGGAGTATCAGGCCTCGAAGTGAACATAATTGTACACTCGCAAAGCCGACTGAAAACGTGGGCTTACGTTACAAACTTCACTTGCTTGGCTAATCATTTGGACCGTCCTCCAAGATGGCGACGTGGGTTCCCCCAAGTGCATTAAGAGGGCAAGTGGACGAGGGTGTGTCTTTTAAGCGTTTCCGGCTCAATGCTCCCTACTGAAGCTTTTCTGCGACTTCATTCTTCCCTATACATTTGGCGTAATTACGCATGCGCAATTATGGGGACAATAAAAATAAAAAAAGTGAGCAAAATTGGAAAATTAACGAACTGACGTTCGAAAATTAAGGATAACACAAAATACCATGCTATTTGAAACTATGATAACTTATTTTCAGTAGGGTGTGTTACATAGGTCCTCTAAATCCCTATCGCATGCGAGTCAGTGCTGTGACCCTTTTCCAGTACACGACACAGTGACGTCACGCACAGCTGTAAGAAAGCCAAAGCTGCACCCGTTCAACAGCCTAGATTTACGTTATTACTTCTAAACAAAATGGCTTTTTTGGCTTCTCATACGCTTACAATGATGTTTTGATTCTTGCTTGAACAGTCGCTAAGATTATATTTGGTTATGATCTTGGCAAAATAACTTTTGGATGGAGAAGTTGTTAGCTAGAATGCTAACGCTCATTGATAGGCTAGCAAAGGCTAGCTGAAGAGCCATTTTATTGGTTGAAGTGTTTTTAAAAAAGTATAATGCGGTTAATTTCTGATGGTGACCCAAACATTATATTAAGCAGTACATTAATACGAGCCTTAAAATCCAAAAGTAGTGTGAAATGCACTCATATGCAACATGTAAATAGAGGCTTTTTTGCTGGCGTTCTATAAGAACTCCCCCTTGTTCTCCCACCAATTTGCGCTTATCGCCCTCGTGCGGCAATGTTTGCAAACACAGAAAGGGGACTGTACTATGTTTTTCATCAATGCGTGCAGGACTAAAATGGAGGAAATGTCGAAGTGCTATCACTTGTTAAAGCACGAGCCACTCTAGCCAAACGATATCCCCGCGCGTCCTCTTGGCTTGCAATATAATTGGCTAGCTACCAAACATTTCTGCAGGACCATGAGGGTGTGCAAACTATATATTTTTATCCGATCGTAAAATAATAGACCCTACGTAGCAAGTTAGCTAGCTAAATGCTAACTAGATGCTGGGAGAGTTTTGTTACCTTGTTTGTCCCGTACAGTTAGTAAGTTAGCTAGCTGAAATTGTGTGTGTTTTTTGATGTCTAACTGGTAAAAATGAAGCCCAGCAGTCAGACGCAGTGCAGTATTTTATGCGTCAGTCAGTTGAAGTAGCTAGTGTCGAGTTTTCCAGTGATGGAGCAACATGGTGCCCAGCGTAGCTAGCTAGCACTTTTCATCTGTTATTTAGACCCATTAACTGTTAATTATAATGGTTTCAATACTGATAAACACTTCTTTCTGTTACAGGACTTCTGATCCAGGCTCAATGAAACAGAAAATAGACTCCAATGACACTTGACTGCTTTGCAAGACAAGCAGTTATTCTGTCATGTTAGTTCAATAACACCTGCGTTTTATTCGCCATGACTATGAGATCAACTTTGTTTGCTAATGCAGGATTTAAGCTGGACACAGAGAAACTTGACTTTGACAAATCACACGTGGGAACTGCAAACGTCGTGAATTCCATAACCATCAAGAGAGAATCCTGTGACTTTGTCATTGATGTCCATGACGTACATGGGGCAATCCACAAGACTGGAGGGGAGCTCCTCAGCAAAACAAAGCTCCTAGACCAGAATTACATCATTCGGACCCCAGTGGCTACTCAAAATAAAGCGGAAGGGGCACTGGTTCAAGGCGACAATTGGGAAAGCACAGGGGTGCTGTCATCTTCCGTCAGACAAATGGGGGGTGAGGGAATCCCAATTAAAGGTAAACTCATTCTGAGTGACCGTATGGATAATACAGAGTTGGTTTCAAACAATAACTCCAAGGATGCTGGTACTGATGAGAGCACCAGAGGGGTCTCCCCTGGAGGAGTTGTCAACACTGCATCCATTGAGCTCAGCACAGAGGGCAAGTGGAGGAACATCAGGAAAACCCCTGCTAACCCTCACACACAGGCCACCTGCCTCCAGCAGATTCTCCTGCTTCAGCTGGACTTGATTGAACAACAGCAACAACAGCTGCAGTCCAAGGACAAGGAGATAGATGAGCTGAAAGCGGACAAAGAGACGGTATGCACGGTATCTGGAAGTGTCTAATTGTTTTTAGATGACAGTAAGTCTGTCATTTCTTTAGAACCAAATCATTTATAAAAACATGTCTGCATACACAGTTGCTGGCGCGTATTGAGCGTATGGAGCGCCGTTTGCAGCTGACGAGGAAAGACCCACGTGATAAGCGCCTATTTCAGCCGCTAGAGCCCTGGACCCCAGATAAAGAGGACCTGTGGGATCTAGAAGTGGGTGACAGCCCCCAGACTCCCACCCCTAGGTCACTCCCCTTCAGCCGAGGAGGCAAAGGCCTCAAAAGGTAACACATCCCAAATACTACAATGCATTCACTTCTTAGTCAAACTATCTTTCATTCACTAATATCTCTGCTCTGCCCATGCAGGAAATTTTGCTTCCTGGACTCCAAAATCCAGAAGTCACGAGGAGGCAAAGGCACCAAGTTCGCCGCCTCTAAGTCAGAGTGTGGAGCTGGCTCTCCACAGAGGGAGCTGCGCAATAAAGAGACCCCAGAGAAGACAGGGTTTGGTCGGTCAGCGGTAGAGAGGGGTACTCTGCAATCGAGCAATGAGGACCCGGAGCTCACCGCTCGGATGGAGGAGCTCCCTTTCATGTCGACTACTGAGATGTACCTGTGTCGTTGGCATCAGCCTCCCCCCTCCCCCCAGCGCGAGCCATCGCCATCCCCAAAGAAAGAGGAGGTTGTGGCCAGTGAGTAGACCCACCACACAAGCCAGTTTTTCAGTTCTAAGTGTAAAGCTGTGTAGTATTGCTTCACAATGAAGTAGAAATCCAAGTAGAGTCATAATTAGGCTTATGTCTCTTACAGAATTATGTGAACCCTTTGGAAATACCTGGATTTCTGCATAAATTGGTCATCAAATTTGATGTGATCTTCATCTAGGTCACAACAATAGACAGTCTGCTTAAACTAATAACACACAATTATACGTTTTCATGTCTTTATTGAACACACTGTAAACATTCAGTGTAGGGTGGAAAAGTATGTGAAGCCTTGGATTTAATAACTAGTTGACTCTCCTTTGGCAACAGTAAACTCAACCAAATGTTTTCTGCAGTTGCGGATCAGACCTGAACAACGGTCAGGAGGAATTTTGGACCATTCATCTTTACACAACTGTTTCAGTTCAGCAATATTCTTAGGATGTCTGGTGTGAACCGCTCTCGAGGTCATGCCACAACATTTTAAATCGGGTTGAGGTCAGGACTGACTGGGCCACTCCAGAAGGCGTATTTTCTTCTGTTTAACCATTCTGTTGTTGATTTGCTTCTGTGTCCTGTTGTATGACCCAACTTCTGTTGAGCTTCAATTGGCAGACAGATAGCCTTGTGTGTTCCTTCCAAACAACTCAACTTTAGTTTAATCTGTCCACAGAATATTTTGCCAGAAGCGGTATGGAACATCCAGGTGCTCTTTTGCGAGCTTCAGACGTGCAGCAATGGTTTTCTTGGACAGCAGTGGCTTCTTCTGTGGTGTCTTCCAATGAACACCATTCTTGTTTAGTGTTTCACGTATCGTAGACTCGTCAACAGAGATGTAAGCATTTTCCAGAGTTTTCTGTAGGTCTGTAGCTGACACTACGAATCTTTTTAACTTAACTTCTTAACATTGAGCATTCTGTACTGTGCTCTTGCAGTCATCTTTGCAGGACGGCCACTCCTAGGCAGAGAAGCAACAGTGCTGAACTTTCTCCATTTGTAGACAATTTGTCTTACCGTGGACTGATGAACATCAAGGCTTTTAGAGATACTTTTGTAACTCTTTCCAGCTTTATGCAAGTCAACAATTGTTAATCTTAGATCTTCTGAGATCTTTTGTTCGAGACATGGTTCACATCAGGCAATGCTTCTTGTGAATGGAAAACTCACATTTTGTGAGTTTTTTTTATAGGGCTAGGCAGCTCTAACCAACATTTCCAATCTCGTCTTATTGATTGGACTCCAGGTTAGCTGACTCCTGACTCCAATTAGCTTTTGGAGAAGTCATTAGCTTAGGGGTTGACATACTTTTTTCGACCTACACTGTGAATGTTTAAATTATGTATTCAATATAGACAAGAAAAATACAATAATTTGTGTTATTAGTTTAAGAACACTGTTTGTCTATTGTTGTGACTTAGATGATCAGATCAAATTTGATGACCAATTTATGCAGAAATCCAAGTAATTCCAAAGGGTTCACATACTTTTTCTTGCCACTGTATACACTGTTCTGTCTTCCAGTCCCCTCTTGGAGGGAAAACATTATGGAGCCCTTGGAGGAGGAAGCTGCCAGTGTCATCCCAGAGGTGAGAGAGGAGAGCGCACAAGCTATACAATTACAGAATTGTATAGAGATAAAGTCAGAAATAAAGTATTACCACACTATTCACCTCGCCCATTTGTCCATGCAAATGGTCCTTAACCACATCAACCATGTTTTTGTGTTATTATACCAAGATGTTGGACGACAGTGTCTTTTTAAAGCGACATGCAAAGCTGGAGTTGGATGAGAAGAGGAGAAAAAGGTACAAATGGGTTTTACGACTTTGAAGTTAATCTCAATGCCTCATGAACCATCTTTATCCTCACGCACTAAGGCTCCTTTTGTTTTTTGTGTAATTCAATCTTGATTTACTACATTGAGCCACCAGCATTTTCATTCTTTCCTTGCGCTCTCATCTTCCCTCCGTAACTGTCCTGTTTTTTGTAGATGGGACATTCAGCGTATCCGCGAGCAGCGCATGTTTCAGCGTCTGCAGCAGCGCATGAACAAGAAGAAGGGGATCCAGGAAAGTGAGCCAGAGGTCTCGTCGTTTTACCCGGACACTGAAGATGGTATGACTGGCCACTTCATCTGCTGTGTAAACATGTTGTTTTCTCAGAACCATGATGTTGCACCACATTTAATACTGTCATTTAGTTGCAAAAGTTTTCAGAGCGACGTTTTCATTGTACGCAGACACTCTTGATTCCTTTTCTTTCCCTTCTCTAGTCGAGTCCATAATCATCACCCCTTTCCTACCTGTGGTGGCCTTTGGCCGGCCATTGCCGAAGCTCACTCAACAGTAAGTCTTTGTATTTATGATTTCCACCACCAGTAGTTCTGTCTCTCTCCCTCTCTCTCTCTGCAACACTAGTTGTAGTTTCAGTTCAACATGCCGGAATCATCTTATCATGGCACCCTTTTCCAAGCACCTGGTCCAAACACACACAAATGCATAGATGTATCTTTCATGCAAAGGATATAGTTTGTGATATACCATTCATATGCAGAGATGTTATTTGTCAATTTTTTTTTTTTTTGTCAGGTTTTGACATTTTCCTATAGGTTCATTTTTCTGTTCGGCTTGTCGCTGGACATTTCTTTGTACAGTGAGTTAGGGGATAAGTTAGGAATGTAAATCATTACGCCCACTAGCTTGAGTTCATCCATTACTATGCATAATTTATTTTTCAAGATGGTACCATGGTGCAGGTGGCGGGGCAGGGCGAGTTTCACAGAAAGACCTTTCATCAAAATGCAAGTATTTATTCTTCCCCATAAGTATGTCTTTTAAGTTAAGTAAACTGAACATTTGTCGCCCAAAACACTCGTCTCAAAGTCAATCATTTTCTTGCCTATTCTTTCCTCTGGTCTCAAAGAAGATGATTTAGAAAAACAGGTTAATATGAATGCACACTGGTGTAAATTCAAAAAGGGTCTCATGAATGATTGCTAATGCCATTTTGAAGACATGGTGAGGGACTTAACATAGAATCTGAAGGGGTAAATATTGATACTGGATATTTAAATACCAGTAGTTTTGCTAATCCTTTAAAGAAAATTGACCAAAAAAAATAAAAATATATATACAATAATGCACTTTCCTAGATAAGAAATGTTACACATTTGTCCATTCCAACAGTCATTAATATTATTATTAACATGTCTGCATGCTGAAAACAATTTACACATGATGTGCCAATTGAATGATAACCCAATGTGAAATGCTTTTCATGTTACAGGGGTCCTATTTTCCCGGTGACCTTCCCCTTTCCCTGATTTCTCCAGTCAACTTTTCAATTGCTGAATTGTGTCTTCCTCTGTAGGAACTTTGACCTGCCTTGGCTTGACGAGCGAAGCCGCTGCCGCATTGAGGTGCCCAAGAAACACACACCACACCGGACCTGTCGGAAGTGAGGTGGTATCTGCGTGTGTCATGCAAAAGAGAGAGAGAGCGCACCCTTCCTTTACCAGATGTGAAAAGTTAAATTTTGTGGGTTTAGGCTATCAGTGGTGTAGCATGCACCACTCTCAGTAGTCTGTGGGAAAGTAAACCACTGTATTCCCGTGTGGTTACTTGCCAGCTGGCCTGGAGAAGGAGCTGCTGGAGATAAAGAAAATGGCTACCAAATTGGTTAGCTATGGTAAATTAGGTGCCCAATCTACTCAAAAGGAATGAAAAGCTGCCCCCCCCCCCCCTTAGATAACAGACCCCCTACTAACAATTAAGTGATTATAAGGTAAAACATAACTGTTACTTAATGTCTGTAGTAAGTAACTATATAGTAATAAGCATGTTCTGTGAAGCAAACCTGGGGAGCACAAACATTTTCCAAATGTTTTGGAATTCGGTGTAATGTAATACTTAATTACTGCATCATCACTAAAATGTGTAACTTTTTATTATTACTACATTATTACATAGTTGTCAACCTGACTTACTCTTTAGATCCCAGTCCCCAAGTTAAGAGAAGTGATATTTTCTGATTTGACTGAATGGCAATGCTTGAATTGTACAATATGCACATTGCTACAACTAACCCTGTATGCTGGAAGCTCCATTGGCATTTACATGCTCGGTGTTTTGCTTAGATTGAAACTCTGAACTATTTTCCCTGTCTGTGTATTAACTGTAATAATATTTCCTTGTGTGGACACCGCTTCAAGCGAAAGGTTTTATTATTGTGCACTAAAGTGTGGATATATGTTTGATCCTCACTCTGCATGTATGTTTAATCACAAATGCAGTAAATATGAGATAAATGTCCTCTTCTGATGCTAAAATTTGTCCATACTTTGCATCATGAAGAGAAGTTGGTTGTTTGAGTACTTCTTGGCAGAAAAAATTGGCTGTTAAATTAATTTGAGAACCATGGGTCTTCTATAGTATGCTTCTTTTTTCCCCCAAGATTTTATCATGCAAGTCTGCATGGTCTTTTTTGAAGTGACAAATCTGTTCCAAGCGATATCAACTATCAGCATGGTAGATCTGTAAATGAAACATTTTGAGTACAATTCCGAGAAGAGTAATATCTGATTTAATTTAGAAAGCATGACTCTGGCTGCATTATTCAAAAAGCACTGCTTTGTTTCTAGAACATTCTCTGTGAGGAATTTGCTCGTGTTTTTCATTTTAGTATGTTTTTTCCCCCATTACATCACAATAAATTGCAGTAGACAACTGAGGTTTAGAAAACATGGGTTGGCATTAGAGTAGCCTAATCAGCTAGAGCACTCAAACTTAATGCTGGGTATTTTCCTTCTCTTAAATGCTAGCTATATCTAACGATATTGGCATCGAGCAGCTGGCGATGTTAAGCTTGTGTTCTGTCAACATTTTTACTTTTGGCTCAATGACTTCCTGGCTCTCCGACGCTACAGACCGCAAAATTGTTCTTCTGTACATAGCTTTCAGGAACAAATGTTGTAAATATGAAATACATGGCTTATTTTTGTATTATTTAAATGTTTGTGTTGAGTACATTCAATATTGTTCTATGATAATTGATTGTATGTTGACGAAATAATTTACAAAAGTTTGTTTTGGAATAAAAATAAAATTTGAGCTTAATCTTCAGTTCTCGATTTGTAGATTGACAATGGTAGGCCATATCCATGAGAGAAATGTAGTGAAAAAAACAGGTTTCCCCAAAGTATAATTGAGTTTGAACATCATGGCCATGTAAGCGCACACATTACACACCATGAAACAAGGCAGCAGCTATGTGAATCTAGTGGTTATAAAACCTCTAAGCAAGGTTAAACCATGGGAGCTTAGTGTATTACCACTACATAAATGAGATTGATCTTGTTAGCCAAATGTTGTAGTCATGGGGGTTACAGAATCAAAATTAGCAAATTTTTAGGTATTGAAGACGGACCCCTTACTGTCAAATATAAAAACAAAAAAGAAGTTTATTCAATAAAGGCAAAATAGGAATTTCTTATACAAACCACCACACCTTCCATCAACCTTTTGATAAATATTACATTGATTATCATAAACTCAATGACTACAGTCCTAGGATAGAAAGGCTATTTCAGTTTTACCAGGCACCATCAAGTGAGTGCCCCCTTTTTGGACATTTGACATGGAAAGATTTGCCAAAAGGTAGACATTTTACCCCACTTAAATATTTTTTGTTGAATCCATTTAACTCAAAGGACGTTACGATAATGGTATTGTTGAAACCTCAACCCCTATGTTATTCAAAGTCACCAAGTAAATAAAAAGCAAGCAACTAACAGTAAAACCATTACTAAATCATGTTAATGTTATCTGGCAATGTGTACTATATGCCTGCACACCACTAAAAGTTGAGATTATGTACAAATGTAATGATACTTGTACATCAAATATACAAAATGTTTACTTTAATAGGATAGTCTAATGATTTTAAAGTGAATTTAGTGTGTAATGCATGCCTCTGGGTGTATTTAAACTCCATTAAAATATACCCCCTAAAGAGAATGCTTCATTTTTAAGAGAACAATTGTATGGATAATGATTCTGATCCGTCATTGATTAAAGATAACATACTGCAAGCGAAAAAATACCTGCAACAAAAAAGCTATATACCAAAACAGAGTTCTCACTGAAACCCTCCAGTGTTCCTCTACTTATGTTCCCCAAATAAATCTATGTACAGAGATTTGAGTTGCTGAGTACATGTGTATCTGTATTAACGCCAGGCAGCCAAAGTGCTGTTGTGTGCCAGTTTTTCCACGCTCAGTCTCTCCTGAGGTTATTCAGTCTCTCCTCAAGGTCAGCATCTGCATCTGCCAGGGCTGGCTGGGGTTCAGCTTTCTTCCCACCTGCTACAGAGAGGCTACCTCCCGTGGATGGCAGATCTAAATGAACAGGAAGGAAATCAAATCAATCAGTATTCATAGGAATCTTGATGAAGAGACATCCAGCTTTATCACTACTACAACATTTTACTGAATGCAGTTGTAAATTTGACTAACTGCAAGCGCAATAATGTTCCTTACTTGAGAGTTCGTCAGAGAGATTGAGACCCAGCTCGTCCAACACTTGGGACACAACAGCATCACTAAATAAAACAGTACGAGAGTTAGTGTTTCCATAGATTTACCAGCTAACATAAGTATGCCAAAAAATATGAATAGTACAAATTAATATGACATTCACAAATAACGATGTGATCAAATTGAGGTAGTACTGGCTTTGGTTTTGAGATTTAAATGATTTGGCCGGAGATTTGTGTCATGAACCCCCTACCTCTCTTCTTCATCATCCTCATCACCCATGGCATCGTCTATGGCATCATTCATCATCTCCTCCTTCATGTCCATGATCTCACTCTGTCGCTCAAACTCCATCATGATCTTCTGAATCTGTGGCAACTTCATCTGTGTAGGGGAAGTGAACATATGATGTAAGCCAATAGAATGTATTGGCACAATTCACTGGTAACAAGAATGACTACAAATATTTTGGGTTATTAATAGTGTTTTACAGTTCTACTGGCAAGTTATCTTAAACAGAATTGGATCGTGTTTAACAGGAATCAATCAAATGATACAATGAAACGATCACCTGTCTGTTCATGGTAGCCATTGCTTTGGTGACACCTTTCATTGCTTGTGCCATGCTGTTGTTTGACTTGAGGGTCTGGATCTTTAGACTGACTGCTTGGATATTTGCCTTCATCATAATGAATTTCTTCACATAGTGTCTTGTACGAACCAAGTCCTTCGCCATGATCTTCACAGCATCCTGTAATGGTAACAGAGGAGTGAGAATACATATATATTTTTTTAAAGCATCAAGACTTTACCCCTTTACAGCATCTTATCTCAAATCAAATTTATTTATATAGCCCTTCTTACATCAGCTGATATCTCAAAGTGCTGTACAGAAACCCAGCCTAATACCCCAAACAGCAAGCAATGCAGGTGTAGAAGCACCTCCTTATTCTCTCACCATCTGTCCCTGTTTGGCCATTTTCTTAATGTCAGCTATGATTTTCTTCTCCTGCTGCTCCAGTCTTTGTCGCTCTCTGTCCAGATCTCTCATGGCCCGAGTCAGTGCCCTCTGGTTTTGCCTCAACATCTCCTCCGGGGTCTTCCTCTTCCCAAACAGGAACTCCATCTAAGGAACAAAAACAGCAAATACAAACAATCCAAATCTAACTCTCTCGTCAGTCATTATTAATTACAATGTGCCAGTTTTTCCCCAGAAGAGGCACACATTTTAGGTATGTTTTATGCATACGTTTTGTTCGCGCCTAAACAAATTCTTGTTTATAGCTAATGTAGATAGCCAACTTCTCATTATATAAATTTACTGTAGCTAGATAGCTGGACCCTGATTAAACTGCTTTTTAACATTCAAGATTAAAGGACAATTCCACCACTTTTCAACCTCATATTCATTATCTCTAGCACCATGCCAGTGTCTACATATGTCTAAATGGGCGGCAGGTAACCGAAAGGTTGCTGGATCGAATCCCCGAGCGGACAAAGTAAAAATCTGTCGTTCTGCCCCTGAGCAAGGCAGTTAACCTTTAATTAAATTAAACAAATTAAAAAAGGCCCGTTTTTATGATCTGTGGTTAAAAAATAAGGTCTTAAATGCTTCTCTGTGACATCACATGGTAGAATTAATAGTGCTTTCAAGACAACTGGGAACTCAAAAAATATTAACGAGGTCAAATCATGACGTAAGTCATTTTCAGGTCGTTAAGTGAAAGCTCTAATAAAATGCCCAAGTTTCCAACTTGGATGACCGTTCAAAACTATTTTTCTTCCAGTAGGAGTTCGTTTTGTCCCTTGAGTTTCCAGTTCTCTTGAACGCACTGAAGTCGGAGATTTCCGAGTTGTTTCTAGAGCTCCAACTTTCCGACCTGAAGATCGCTGATGTCATGATTTGACATCGTTTCCCCCCCAAGTTCCCAGTTGTCTTGAAAGCACCATTAAAGTTAATTGACAAAACCTGCAACGAGTTTCTAGCCATTGTGAGGATATTTTCTTGCTCCACATGTCACCACGAATCTCATATGGTGCTTTTAATACTGCGTTCAAAACAACTGGGAACTCGGGAAAAAACGAGCTACGATTGGGAAAATCTATTTGAACGGTTATCCAACTCGGAATTCCAACTCGGGCCTCTTTCTTGAGCTCCGACTTTCCGACCTGAAGATCACTGACGTCATGATTTGACCTCATATCCGAGTTCCCAGTTGGTTTGAACAGGGCAATAGTGTTTGAAAATAATGCTGTAACTTTCAATGTCAACTGGTAGAACTTTTTTTTTCAAGAGAAATGCGCCGTTTTCACATATGTATACATTGTTATTCTGCAGTAGATAATGAAAATTAGGTTAAAGTTGTGAAATTGCTCTTTAAGGTTATTGATCGGAGTCTAATAATTCAACAGGCATATGCATAACTAAATGAGACTGATTACGCTACTCTGGTGAGTAGACGTTTAAACCACAGAGTACTGTCTTTGTTTAAACTATTGTGCTTGTTTCCTTGCTAGTTTAGTAACAAGCTAGCTAACATTAGCTGCTAGAAGCTAAGAAGTTGAGTCATAGTAACAAATTAAATGTATTGGTCACATGCTTAGTTATTCCATGTTAGCTTACCGTGTATGAGGTCTTTCGTGTGACTGTTTATATCACGATAATGACAATTTCAAAGGAAAATACTGTTTGAGAGCTCTTCAAAGGTTTTAATTCGGGAATAGTCTACCTATTTGTTTTCTTTCATATACTTCCGCATAAAGATATCTCCACTTCCATCCCAGCAGGATATGACGTAATAAAGAGTTTTGAGTCATAAATGCTACTGGTTCGTTTGTTTTGAAAGGAGACTTTTGCCGTTTCTGTCCCGGTTAGGCAGTGCCCACTTAAGTCGTTAAATTACTAATAATCACTGCTGGGTAGTAAGTATAACACCAAATAAACACACTTGGTTGAGACAATCAATAAACAGACTGGCAGTATTACCTCTTTATTGGTATGTTTATTAATAATTTCGTGGCACGGTGTCTTGCAAAACGAGCGTACTAAAGAGTCATGGCGTTCATGTTCTTAGTGCGATAGTCACAGACACAGACCAGTGACTTTATTATATAACGATTTAGAGTGAAATCAATAGGTGGTAAATTAACGACTTCACGTTAAATCCATAAAGTGTAACGTTTGAAATGCATTTGGTTTCACAAATCTGATTAAAACAGACCCTGACATGTTCAGACCAACTATGTCCACTTGGTGGCAGCAAGGTACTTGCAGTGGTATCAATTTCCCAACTACCCAGATTGAAGAAGAGGACTCGCTGAAGCACACAATGCACTTCTGACAAGGGTAGTATCGCCTAAATCTTCATATCCTATTTGTTTAAAAATATAATAAGTCGTTGGAGAATCGTGCTATTTTGTGTGTATTTGAAGACTGTGGTCAGGGTAGATTTGGTTCGACCGGAAACGTCGGCAAATAACTTCCCCCTACACAGTGCATTATTGTGTGGGCCGCTGACGGAGTTGTTCTGCCAGGGGCTTGGTCGACACCCTTATCAATGGAACTCCAGATCGAGGCTTAAGTAGGGCCTTGAATAATTTCGTGTTTAATGACTGTTATGCGAAAACAAATTGGTGTAGGAAGAGACACATCGATAACACACGGATGGTGGGTGGCCAAACAGCGCCATATAACGTCAGTCTTGGTGTAAACAAAACCATTTTTGTGGATTAGTTAGGTCTTTTACGATAATTCAACCATTCGTATCGGGCCCATCGTCAGACTGGAAAAATTATGTTAGCTATTTTTACCCCCAGCTGCTGCAGGGTAGTTATTGATTTTGTACTAATCAATATTTCAGACGGTTTTTAAAGAATGCGTTTTACTCCAGTAACGTTGCCTACTCCGTGATAACTAGCTACATTGAGTTTGCAATACACATGCTAATTAGCTACCCAATGTTAGCATAATAAAGCACTTGAATACATATATCTATGTAGCATTAGCCTAGCTAGCAGCAAGCAAGTGGATATAATTCTCATGTATTGCTAAAGTTAGCTTAGCTACAAAAACAGTTAACTGTCTAGCTGCTTATAATAATTGTGTGGCTGCGCTAAATTAGTTAGCTAAACAGTGATATATGCTTTAAACTAGCAACACATATCTTACTCTGGTTATTTTCCGTGGCAGGTAGCTATCTATCGAGCTATTGTCCGTTTAGCTAGTTAGCAGTTAAGCTATCATTGGCTAATGAGTGATTTTAGCTAGCTCATTTGTCAGCTCGTGCCAACATTTTAATTGGAACGAGATGGGTTTGCTTTACATTTCAGTATTACATCAGTAAATGTAACATTGCTATAAAATACACGTTTTTTGGGGAAAAACCGCTAACTACGCAAGTTAGTTAGCTAGAGTTAGTGATTTTGTTTACATACGCATATTTGGTTTTTGTCTTGCCAGCTAGCTTTTGAGACTTAGAATCAGCCATGTCTTGACAAAAGCTTCCTGGGGTTACTCCTGCTGAACAGTAATACCAACAATTCTGGAAATAAAGATAACATCTTAGTGCATTGACATGACAGTCAAAGTTCGCCGAGAGAAAGGCACAGATGCCATCCTGTCCGCAAAAGACGCTAAATAATAGACTACTATTAACGCCATTTTAAACAGGGGCTCAGTTGTGGGCCTGTGTTGGTGTTTCTTTTTGGTCTAAGGAAAGTGCCACCGTGCCGGATTTTTACAAGTGCCTTTGGTCAGACTGTGACTGGTGCTGATTTTTTGACATGGAAGGTCCGATTCGAAGTAGTGTGTTCAGACAGAGCCGACGCTCCCGTTCTCAACGAGACAGAGAGCGGCGCAGGAGAAGAGTAGACCTCGCTGTGCAGCGGGCCACATCGCCCTCCTCGGGCTCGGAAAGGGAGATTTGTGGATCAGGATCTGTACTCGGTCCTGGAGGTAAAGAATGTCGAACCAGCCCCAGACACAGGCCTCCTCGACGGAGGAAGCGAGTGTCGGTGTCCTGCGAGGAGGACATCATCGATGGCTTCTCAATTGCCAGCTTCATCAGCTTTGAGGCCCTGGAGGTAAGTAGCTGTATTTCCTTATGTGAGCACAATCTTACCCTGAACACAATACTCAGATATGATGGACTTCAACCTTATGTAAATAACATTTGGTCCTGGAATAAATCAGACTAACACACATCAACAGTTTTTGGAGGCACACAATGGTCTCCACAGAAGTGGATTGTCCTCCCTCTATCTCTTTGTCTTTACTTGGTCACTAGTTAGGCTAACATCCCCTCCAGGTGTGAATCAGTTGTGCATTGAACTTCTTACAATTCAGTTCATTTACACTTTGAACACTTAGGAGGAGCAATCCAATCAACAACCACAATGAAAGCCATTGGATACAATGATCTTCTCTGATGTGTCTTAACAACCTTAATTATTTGTGTACTCTAAGCACCCTATGTAAATACAAATAGCCTAGGTTATATTAAGGTTTAGGAATCTGCTTGACATTAGACCAACAATAACTAGTCTCGTTCTTCTCTTGAGTTTAAACCCCACACAATCCAGTATTTCAGGATACGTATTTGATATACACTATATATACTAAAGTATGTGGACACCCCTTAAAATTAGGGGACTCGCCTATTTCAGCCACACTTGTTGCTGACAGGTGTATAAAATGGAGCACACAGCCATGCAATATCAGTTGCAACACTCACTACCGAGTTACAAACTGCCTCTGGAAGCAACGTCAGCACAAGAACTGTTTGTCAGCAGCTTCATGAAATGGGTTTCCGTGGCCGAGCAGCTGCACACAAGCCTAAGTTCACCATGAGCAATGCCAAGCGTCGGCTGGAGTGATGAATCACGCCATCTGGCAGTCCGAAGGGACGAATCTGGGTTTGCTGGATGCCAGGAGAATGCTACCTGCCCGAATGCGTAGTGCCAACTGTAAAGTTTGGTGGAGAAGGAATAATGGTCTGGGGCTGTTTTTCATGGTTTAGTCTAGGCTCCTTAGTTCCAGTGAAAGGACATCTTAATGTTACAGCATGACATTCTAGATGAGTCTGTGCTTCAAACTTTGTGGGAACAGTTTGGGGAAGGCCCTTTCCTGTTTCAGCATGACAATGCCAGCATGACAATGCCAGCATGCACAAAGCGAGGTCCATACGGAAATGGTTTGTCGAGATCGGTGTGGGAGAAATTGAGTGTCCTGCACAGAGCCCTGACCTCAATCCCATCGAACACCTTTGGTGTGAATTGGAATTCCAACTGCGAGCCAGGCCTAATCACCCAACATCAGTGCCCGACCACACTAATGCTCTTGTGGCTGAATAGAAGCAAGTCCCTGCAGCAATGTTCCAACATTGAGTAGAAAGCCTTCCCAGAAGAGTGGAGCCTGTTATAGCAGCATAGGGGGTTGGGGGCATATTAATGACCATGATTTTGGAATAAGATGTTTGATGAGCAGGTGTCCACATACTTTTGGTCATGTAGTGTAGCATGCTCTGGGGGCAGTTGAATGGCAGCAATCCAGTATCCATACTTTAGACAACCTTCAAAACTGAGTTGCTGAAACATGCAATATCATTGTAACCAATCTGAAATCGTGTCAGGGCAAGTCATCACTGACTATGCTATTAATTTCTCAGTCGAGGCTTCATTTGTTTTTTGGCCAATTAAATGTCGGTGGCAAGAAGGTCCTTGGTGGCTATCAAGGCAAGGCATGAGCTGCTTAACTTGCGTGCAAAATTCTGGGAAATACTAGGAAGTCAATCAAATCGTTGTCATTGTTTCAGTAAACCTAACATGCTGACCACACCGCTCGCGTGCGTGGCAAAATAAGTGTACACATACATCAATCATTGCACCCACACTGTTCGTGCGCCTCAGCAAGCGTCTGCGTGGCCAGGCGCTAAAATAGAAATAGGTTCTATTTGTGACACAACGCGCTGTAAGTCCGTTCTCTCCCATCTCCTCAATGGTTTTTAAGAGCATATACCCACGAGCCATCTCCTCATTGGTGTTTAGGAGCATATACCCACGTGGGTGATATGAAAGATGAACTGACGTCCTCACTCCAGTCGGTTGTAGTAATGCACTGTTAAGTTGGTTGCCAACCGCCATATAAAGTCCAAAGAAGTAAAAAAGAAGCCTGAGGAAGGTGACAAAACGGTTACCTGAATTCCTTTCTCATTTATGGATTAATTGTCAGAGTAGAGGACCTTGTGCATTTCAGGTAAAATAACAACCCAATGTTTATATACCAGAACAAATTAGCTAGCAACAGCAAGCTAGCTAAATTGCCATAAATGTTTAATGCTTTTCGATCTGTCCCCAAATTAATATAATTGGTTCAGTTTTTGTTTTGATATTTCAACCTGCGTATCCTGATCGTGTCTGGTGTAGGGGTACAAAATCAACATGCGCACGCAGGCGTCCGGTTTGATCAGCTTGTAACAGTTTTGTACCACTTGTTTAACACTGCGATGTATCTTCTATCAAGATGGACTGCTCCATGAAGCCTAACCAACGTGCCGCCATGCTCATGGGAAGGGGGAGCAAGAGAAAGAGGGGCCCAAAGGAGAACGGCAGAGGGCTCGTCTCAGAGCCAGAGGAAGGGGCCCTACCCAGCTTCTCCCGCAGCTGTTGTAATAGGAACAGAAAGAAGAGAAGAAAGACAGAGGTGAAGGTAAGCAGCACACCGGCGGTATGGTTGCCATGCTATTGCGACCCATTTGTCTCTTGTTTTTGGGAAATAGCTGGCCTGTTCATCTCAAATATTTAGACTGAAGTGAATTCAAAACCTTTAATGGCCTTCAGGGCTAGTAGGAGCACTGGCTGAGTAACACTTAATAGTGACAACTTATAGCAAAGTGTCGGCCGAGCGTCAAATGGAACGATGGGGATTTATTGACTCAAGGTCAGACAGACATGAAGATTATTTCAGGTTGCTAAATACCCGGTCGATGGGGAAACTATATTTAGAGTACGACTGCTCTTTGACACTGGATTTTCAGGTGTTATGTATCCCAACCTAGGGAACGGCTAGCCTACACAGTATAATTTGGAAATTCAAGGGTGTTTAGTCCTGAAAAAGTCAGTCAAAGAATGTGAAGGTAAGAATAGCAACTCAATAAAACCATCTGCAAAGTTGAAGCCAAGGGACCTCCTCAAAACTACTAGGCTGGGAGTTGCAGAAGAAGTACAAATTGATTCTGGAAAGGCTTTGACGTCTGAACTATCTCAGGATACAGATCCTGCATAACCTGTAATGTCCCACCTGCTCTGCCTAAGGCTTGGGCCAACATTTACATTTATGTTGAAGGTGAATACCACCTATTTTACATATTAACTGTGAGAATTTGTTTAGGTTGGGAGCATCCTCTTCTTGGAGACTGGCTACATTGTAAGTTTCTTTATACTTCTAATTGATACAGTACTTAAGCTGTCCATAGGACAGTGTTTCAAATGTTGTGGCACATCTAAATGTAGCAATTTTTTTTTTTTATTATTATGGTTTCTTTTAGTGTGACACAGAGAGCGAGTCAGCAGATAAGGTAAGATAAGATTACTGTATAAGATAAGATTCATTTTTGGAGTTGCACTATTGTTCCTGCCTATTGTTAGGTTTAGATTTACCTACTGTGTTTTTCCTCTCATCCCCCTAGGCCTCTGACAATGACTTGGAGCCAATGTTCACTGTTAGCACCAGGAAAGGTAAAATGCTGTTCTCTCATTCCCATAGTTCTCTCATTCCCATGCCTTTGCTTTATAATTATGCTCTTGTCATTTGGTGACTTTTGTTTTCAGTGTGCACTCATTGATTAATTTTTTTATTCAGTTTTGTAATTTTCTTTTTTCAGAGGGGGGTTGCGGGTACAAAAACAATAAAATGAATGCATACAAAGAACCCATGCCACCTCCCCGCATTCTCTACTCCCACCCGGAAACCATGCCCCCGCCCACCACAGCATGCCTCCCACCCCTTACCAATCCACCCAAAAACCAGGATTGCTTATTTCTCCACCTATCCATTCCCCGTTTCTCCACTTATATTCCCTTCCCCCGTACCACCCCTTCCCCGTGGGCCTGAAAGCAAAGAAAGTAACAATAGTCTATATAAATATATATAATTGGTTTGAAGGTGTTGGGCTTTAGCTGAGATTGTTCTTTAGAGTCAAGTATATTTGCCCAGGCCTCAATTGCTCCTTGACTATTACCATTCATTCTCACTGACGATAATTCTGTTTGAACTTCTAATAGTAACTGTGTTCACCGGTTAAATGGGAGGGATGTGGTTTTTGGCAGTGCTGCCTGCTAGCATTATTCTTCTCTGATTTGAGAGATTCAAGGAACTATAATTGTTAAGTAACGTAATAGATGGAGGCATTGAATATTTGAATTCGTGTATTTTGTAGTTGGTCGTTCGGATTACGGGATGCGAAGGTCAAGTTTTTCCATATTCTTTTCCAGTTAAAGGTTCAGATTCAATTAGATCTGTGGACCATACTTTTTTAATGACTAGCTCAGAATATGATCTTTCCAAAAAGGTGTTTATATATTATAGTGATCAGTCTTTTCGAGAGCCGAGAGAATTTATTTATAAATTCCATTATTGGATGTTTCGGTAGGTGGGTTTCCGAAGGGCATAGCATAGCTGATGTAAATATTGAAAAAAGGAGTTGCCTGGTAATATGTATGTATCTTTAAAATGGAATCTTCTCAAACCATTACTGTCCATGATATCGGTAAGGGTACTGAGTCCACATTAGGACCATTGGGGTGAAACAAAGTATGCACTCATTTGAAATTATGCAGTGTTTTTTTTCTCGCCCTTTAGTTATGGAGCCTATCCCTGTGAGTGTTGCCTCTTCTATGGGCAACGGCTGCCCTCTACTACCACTACCAGGCCGCTGTGGCCTCTCGCGGCTGGCGGTCACCCCACGTGTCTCTGGCCTGGAGCGCAGCCAGGAGAGGAGCCTGGAGCCGCCTTACCCCGAGCCCCTGTCTACCTCCTTCTCCTGCCTGCCGTCCCTCTCCCCGGCCACGGTCACACGGCCCGGCCAGCTCAACGGCGGCAGCAGCAACGGCCTTCACCGCCCCCACCACGACCCCAGCCCGCCGCGCTCCAAACACAAGCCCTTCCTCACCTTCCCTGGGCGACACCCATCCATCTACAGCATGGGCATCAACAACAGGTCAGTCACTGGTACTACCAGGTCTGCTTAGAAGTTCGCACTATTACTTCTGCTGTAAAAACAACTACTTCCACTTCCACACCGTTTTGGACAGCTGAAGCAAACACGCATTTTCTTTAGGAAATGTACCTTTTTTTCTAGTCTAAACTTGTTTTCACTCTCCTTAGGAACGGTACCTCAGTCAAACCACAATCCTCTTCTGCTGCTTCTTCATTGTCGTCTATGCGACCCCCAACTCCCTCTACCGGTATGTCGATGTCCCTCATGAGAGGTCCAGGGTCGTCAGGATCTCTACGCCCCCCTTCGCGTTCCGGCTCCCTGTTCACCACCTCCCCTGGGCTTCCCCCTCCACCTCCTCTCCTCACATCCCACTCAGGAGCAGGTACTGTACAGTTGGCACCAATGTTTAGTGCTATTTTTTTTTTTTTTCCCACAGCCTCAGTCAGATCGTCAACCATAATTGAAAATGTTTGTGTTTTCTTTACCAATCAGGTCTGCAATTAGCTTCCTATGGGTACATGGACAGTCTAATGTCACAGTGTAGTAAAATTAGTTCTTTGTTTCTGATTTAATAATAATTCCATTCTGATCTGTCTGTTCCCCTACTGTAGAACAAGACCTGCTGCGCCAGGGCCTGAACTCTCACTTCCTGGCTTCGCAGGACCGCGAGGGCCGCCGGAGCGTCCCTGGGGCTGAGACAAACGGTGGCGGGCCAGGCCGCTCTACTCCCGGAGGTCCGTCGGGGGCCAGCTCCAGTTCGGGCTCCTCAGGCCGCTCCTCCCAGACCAGCGTCCAGCCCCTGGCCTTCCAGTTCCACCAGCACAACCACCAACACCAGCACACACATACACACCAACACTTCACCCCCTTCCTGCACCCCAACGCCTCCGCACCACCGCCTCAGCACCTGGTAAGAGATGACATGCTACCCTTCTCACATTGGGTTTCATAGAGCAGCTTCTGTCTTGAAATGCCAGTGTTGGCATGTAACGTACCACTTTTTGTATTCATCTTTTAGTTTGATAAGTATGGCAAGATGGAGGGGCTCTACAGAAACACTGTGAGTTTATGTTTACATGCTCCAGAATTGGTGTGTTTGTTTATACATTTGAGGTGGATGTTGAGATGAACGTGGTAGGGGTCTGAGGAGTGTCGTTTTAACCAGCCTCTCTGTGTGTATGTGTGGCTGGCTGGTGTAGTTCTTCCCACAGTACCCTGCTCCCTCAGTGCCAGGCATCCAGCCTGTGCTTCCTCCCACTGGGCCCTTCAGCTCTCTGCAAGGAGCCTTCCAGCCTAAGGTGAGTGGAGCTTTCGCTACATTTCCCTGAGAGATTGTCCTTTTACAAGTCAATGGATTATGATATGTTGTTGTGTCTAGATGAAGAACCATTTGCTGTGTTTTGATACAGCCTCTTGCCCCCCAGAGAACGAGTCCTGAGATGACCGCTCGACTGGGGGGTGTGCCTCACCACCTGCAGCCCAAAGACCCCAGGGTAAGATGCTCCGTATAACTATGACATTATAGAATATATCATGGCAATGGTTACAACGGAAGCTTGTAGTACAGGATTGAGTTGATAGACGATACGCGTGCCTATAAAGGCATTATGTGCGAAGACTTGGGCCTAGTAGTCAGTGCAGGAATAAGTGGACAACAATTAGCAAACAGTTGGCTAGAGGTTCCAGTACAGTCAAATTATTTTCCTGTGTTTTATATATATTTCCACACTGAGGTTGGAATGATTTTATTAAATTATTATAATGCCCTTTTAGTGTAAGAGCTGTTTGAAAAGACCACCTGAAATTTCTGCCTGTTCGGGTTGAATGGAGTTTTAGCCTTTCATGATGACATTACCATGTGGTAAATTAGTTAATAGAGCAATAAGAATGAGTTTGAAACTTCTGCCAATGATAGCTAATTATCTGTTTTCCCCCTCCCCACTCAAACCACTCCCAGACAGCCATAGCAAAATTCTTGCTCGAGAAATTGCTCTTTGCTAAGAAGCTATTTGTTTCTTTTTGACCATTGTTTTCAATTAAAATCACAGCAAGGTACTTAATTGTTACCCAGAAATGATTTGATATTGTTATAATAACGGCTGCATTGGGCCTTTAACAAACATGGTTTACTACTCCTTTTTGTTTTTTAGCTAACTGATCCATTTGGGACATCGTTGAAAGTCAGTAATGTAAGAAAAGTCGGCTGCTTTGTCAGCCCTTGAATACATTTTTTAAAAGTGTTATGATACTGTCACTGTTCTGTTGGTGTTCCTACTAACTCTTGGTCAGATTCAAAACTATTAGACTAAATGCCCTTGCACACCAAGTCTGACTTCTTCTCTGACTTTTGGCACACCTACTGTGAAACTCTGCAACTTTCCGTCATTACTCATTTTGGAATCAGAAGGATTCTGATATTTTTAACATTTTTTTTTTGTCTCGGAAAAATAAACTGACCCATAATTTGTTTATTAATGCTGTTTGCCTTACTTAACTGTACTTCTTCCACCATACTCACATTCATGCTATGCCAGACAAACATTTCATACGGCAGACATTAACACCATTGCATCTGACTCTGTGCAAAGGCCTTAAGTCTTAATGCAAGCTAAACAGGATCACAGTCAATCATGTGTTTTTGAATACACAGAAACCAGGGAAGTGGTGTGCAATGCATGTACGTGTGGCATGGATGATTCTGAGCCATCAGAAGAAGGTGAAGGTAATGACTTGTGAAACATTTCTCACTTTTTAAATGTTTTATTATTTGACTTCATTCTGATCCAATCTGAATTAGAAAGTATTTCGGGGAAATTCGACCACTCAAACATTATCAGATGTCAATATAAAAAATCGTAACAATATTGGTTTAGTTGTCCATGTTTATTGAAAAAGCTATTTGCAATTGCTGATCTGTAAACAATATTCTAATCTGCTCCTATTATATGTATTATCTGTAAATAGTTCTCTAACGTTTTCTGCATCATACTGCCCACCGACTTGTTTTCTTTCTTTGATTGCCTGCCATTTAGGGGCCTACCTTCCACTGCCCTCATCTCACTTGACAAATGCTATGGCCATTGCATTGACTAACCACCACTCCCCTCTTTCTCAGCTGATGCAGGCAGATCCTCACAAGCTGGACTTCCGTAACGAGCTGCTGGCTCGTCTTCCAGGGGCCGGGGGTCTGGGCCCTCTGGGGCCCCTCGGAGGTGGCCTTCCATCTGCCCACGACCTGAACCGACCTGCCAGCCTCTTCACAGCTGCTGGTGGGTGCTTTTGTGGTCTTGCCAGATATGTTCGAAGAAAAGGGGCAGCAATTGTTTGCACCATAAAGAGAGAACTATGGGCTGTTCAAAAACCACAGGAAAAGAGAAAAGATTCCCTGACATTGCAAATAGTTAGTAAATTGTTTATAGTTTTTATTATGGATAGTGGATTCATCAAATTTGGCATCTGATATGTGCAATGTTTAAAGGTCATGAACAGTCAATCATGTTTTTCATGAAATGGGAGGATATTTGAAGGAAACCAGTATGATGACCGACCTGTGAAAATTACTGTTGCTTCTACATTGATAAAGTTACGGGTTCGCTCCCCCATGTCAAACACTTGGATTCGTTATTAAGGGGACATCACCTGAACTCTCATTTTAATACACCAATGGTAACATGATATTCACGTACCTAATTTAAGTAAGTACCGCCTTGTAACCAACATCGGAGAAGGCATGTTTGCAGAGGGACTTGGTTTATATAGCTACTCTACTGGTGCCAAAATGTCACTGTAGGGTGCTAGCAAATGTAATTAAACGTTTACCCTTTTCATTGATGGCAAAGATACTTGTGTTTCCCCTTTCATCTATGTGTGGTGTTAACTAGTTACTGGCTAGCTAGGTCTTCAGATAGCATTGAACAAAAGGAGGGGGTCGTTAAAAATGCAGACGCAGTTGTCAACACATCCATCAGTGCTGCTGTGAAATGCTCCACAAGAGACATGCCAAACGGGAGATGTATATTTTTGTTATGATCGAATTGATGCAATTTCACTGAGTTGCTTTCTGTGTCACCAAATTCGCTTGAGGATTTTACTGCAACATTTCTCACTGCATCCAAGTTGCTTGGCATGGGCGTTTCGAAGAGCTGTCAGTCAAGGCGAGCTCATGAATATAAGCTCCCTGCCCACTCAGCCTGTCTTTTCAAACTTCTTAGTTAGCTATATGAGAGAAAGTACTTTTCAGAATGACTGAGTACCTTTTTAAAGTCTTATGTAGACGTGTGCATATTATTTGACATTTTGGTGTGTGCCCCCTTTTCCCTCAGGTGGAGTCAATCCATCATCTCCTTTCATCCCACCATCAACGCCCCACTCATCTTTCCTCACCCCAACTGCACACTTAGGTAAGAGACTGCTTCAAAGGTCTTATCTGTGCCACTTGCACCCTTGGTAAACAATTCTTATTTTGATACACCGTCTCAAGAAACTGCTTTGTTTAGCATATTCACAGGTCACTGAAACACTGTATTAGCCTAGATAATCAATTGAAGCATAGTAACTTTAGAACATGCGACTAAAGTAGATTGTGCTCCAGTGAGTCTGAACACAAATAGTGAGTATTGCCAGAGGTTTGATGCTGTAAGGTTTGTGTCCGCTTCAGTCCTGATGTTTATATGCGCATGTGTTGCAGACCCGTACGGCCGCTCACCTCCGTTCGCACCTCTCGGAGCCCTGGGCTCTGGTGCCTTCGGGGGACTGGGCAGCCCTACACTGGGTGAGTCACCATTTCCTTCCTCAAAAAGGAACAATCGTTTGTCCTTACTCCTTGGATAATAATTTGTACTGTCTACTGAAATGACTAACATTACTCCAACGTCTTTCCGTCTCTAGCTAACAGCTCAGTGTTTGGCCACAAGGAGCCTCCTGCGGTCGGGGGCTTACCCAACCCTCATGACCCATGGAACCGGCTGCACAGTGGGCCTCCCCCATTTGCCGGCCCCAGCTGGGCCAAGGGGAGTGAGAAGAGGGATGAGCGGGACCCGGGGAAGGACATGGAGAGGAGAGAGATTATTCACATCAAAGACGAGAAAGACCGGTGAGATACAACGGCCTCACTCAAACATATTTCATCAACCTAGTTCCTAAATATGTTGTTTGAACTTATCTTTCTATAGTAGTTTTCTGTCTGATTCGGTTCACGTTACTCAACACATTTTTAATGCTGTTTTTGATTTGAGTGCTTAATTGGTATACCTCTCCCCGCAACCACTGATCAACTTCTATCCTCTTTTTCAGAGACAATATGCTATATGGTCGTCAACCTGTGCGGATGTCTCCGGTCGCCCCGGCCCTCAAGCTCCAGCAGCATCGCAGCAGCACCCCTGTCTCCCACATCAACGGACATGGGGGCCCCCTGGGAGGCCCCAGCGGTCTCACTGAGGATCTGACACGCAGCCACAGCAGGGACCGAGAGAGGGACCGAGAGAGGGACAGAGACGGGGACAAGAGACCGCTCTCCTCCAGGCCACCTCCACCAGGCCCTTCGTCCTCAGCAGCTGCAGCAGACAGAGACAGGCCTCGCTCCTCTTCTTCCTCTGTGCTGACGACTCCCCCACCCTCGGGACCCGGCGCCGCCTCGCCCTTGGATCTCTACCCCCGTCAGCAGCCCCCAGCGCAGCACGGCCTACATAACGAACTCTCCCACTCCTCACAAAGAGAGGGAGGCCCCCCTGCCTTATCCTCAGCCACAGTCACCTCTCTGTCCCAGGCCAAGAAGCCTGACCGAACCACCACCCCGTTGCCCAAGCCTCCCCCCCTCTTCCCCCCGGTCAAGGTCAAGGAGGAGCGGAAGGAGGAACCGGAGCCCGTGCCAATCTCCCTGCCGCCTCCCCTGCCCCCCAGCCACAACTACGATCGGCCCAACAGCCGCCCTCACCACCACCGTTCCGCCACCCCCTCTTCTCGCTCTCTGACTCCCACACCCGGCTTGCCCCTGCCTCCTCCCACCCCGCACAACCCTCACCATCACCTCTCCATCCTGGAGCGCTCCCGAGCGCAGGCCGCCATTGAGGCCTACCTAGGGAGCACACAAGGGGCTGGCGGGATAGTAGTGGGTCCAGGGGGAGAGAGGTTCTCCACCCATCCCCACGGCCCGCACCAGGGGCATGGCCAGCACCCCCACAGCTTCCCATGGGACCCATGGAGGGAGCTGGCTGCCCAACAGCAGCAGCAGCAACGCCGGGAGGCCATGGCTCTGCGTTCGGACCCCCACCTGGCGCTGCGCTCCGACCCCCACCTGGCCCGGCTGCTCCAGAACCAGCACGCTCAGCGCTTCTTGGAGGCTGAGAGGGCGGCTGCCATGGCAGCAGCGGTGGCTGCAAACAACCCTCACCACCACCCTCCTACCTCCTCCGCCTCCTCGGCCCGCCAGGAGTTTGGCCTGATGGCCCACAACTTCGACCGCCCTCCCCAGCTGGGTCCCCAAGGTGGCGTGCTCATTGATGAGCAGCAGCGTGCCCAGATCCTGAGGGAAGACTTTGAAAGGGCACGCTACTTTGGGATGCATTCTCACCCGCACCTCTCGGGCTCCCACCTCCCACCGGGTTCTCACTCTGCCCACCTGGAGCAGCTGCACGCTGGGATGCTCTCCCACTCACACCTCCATCAGCCTGGAGCTTCCACCCACTCGCCCCACCACCCCGGCCTTTACTCCCGCCTGGGGCCTCTACACGCGCACCACGTGCCCAACGGCATCCTGGCCAAGACCCCTGCTGGCCTGGTGGGGGCACTGTCCGTAGGAGCCCCCCCTCCGCTCATTCCATCTGTGACCAGCAGGTCTTCCACCCCGACCCGCAGACTGGGTGGGCCCGGGGACTTGGCCATGTACTCTCACAAAGACAGCGAGTCCAGATAGTACAGGGTCACACCGGAGGAGTCAAAGGGAAACATCAGGATTACTTTGCTGCTCTCACTCTGCTTCCTGAAACACACAACTCACTAAGGCTTTAGACCAGAGATGGGCAACTCCAGTCCTCGGGGCTGGAGTGGTGTTACACTTTTTCCCCCATCCCTAGTAAACTCAGCTGATTCAAATGAATTTGATTATAAACTGAAGATCATGATTAGTTGATAATTAAGTCAGGTGTGTTAGCTGGGGCAAAAGTGTGACACCAATCAGGTCCCTGATGACTAGAGTTGTCCATCTCTGATCTAGACCAATGAGCCCCCCAAAGGGTGTTTCTGGGGTTGAAGATAGGGAAGGGATATGAGGAGACTTGTATGGGGGCGACTCAGCACATTCACAATGGTTCAATCAGTGCAATTTTAAGGTACATGGCTTCTGTGCTTCCTAGTGTTTTATTATTTTAAGGTTTGTTCTTTGTCCATATGATGTATACAATAATGGTAGCTGAACAAAGAGGCAGAGAAAAGGCTTTCCCAATTGAATATGATCAGGTTTCAAGCAAGCTTTTTCAGGTTTGATAAGATGAGCTCTGAGAGATGTGCAAATTTTGTACACATGAATCGTTCATCCTACTCTGGTTCCAACTCATGGTGATATATAAATCCCTTTGCATAAATAAAACGTTGGGATGTTTTCTGGATGAGCAAATTAATTATGGTAGCACAGTATATTTCTCTGGTTCTTTTTTTTTGGTGTCCTCTGTAATTGTGAAAAGTCTAGATTATTGATGAAAGTTTTGAAGATTCTAAATCTATAAAGAACCGTATGCTTCTGTACCTCTTCTCACCACTCCTCTGTGATCTAAGATCCTTGGCTCCACCTCTTGTATTTAATAGAAAGACTGATGATGTATACTGTGCCGACACGGTGGACAATATTTCTCTTCTGACTTGACATATGAGCAGGACCCTAATATAGTAGTCTAGTGAAATTGCCTTTGTAATTATTGTTAACATTTTATCTTCTATAATGATAATAAATATATTCACTGTTATTTGTCATTGTTTCAGGTATCACCAATGCACTCCCCTTTAGTAACAATTTCAAGTTGTTCCACATCAGGCAGTAACAGTTGTTTGACGGAAAAAGGAAATGCTTGTGAATGTGAGTAAGACACAACCATAACAACCTCTGGCTTCTTCATGGATCAGATCTTTGAATATATGATGAATACACTGAGGGAGGTTTGTGTTGGTGTCACATCACATCACATTTTGGACTATGAATGCCTGCCGGCAAGTAATTTTCACGTTGATGCTCCATGAACAAAGATAATTTATATACATGGAAGAATGGGACCGGAGGCTTGAAAAAAAGAATCGGTACACAGGACTGGACTAAGGGTATACTGAGAGAAGGAAAAGACATTTGGGTCGATTTATTTTAATAAGGCCATTTTATACCTTTCAAACCTCTTCCCCTATAGTCCACAAAGATGAATTATTAAAATAACTGTTGGTTACTTGATTGTGGGTCTTTTATTTGTTTTGGTTGTCTTGGTGTCTAAATATATGTCAAGAGTTCAGCAACTTCAAAGGGATAACAGCACATCTTAATGTACTCTGACATTTTTGTGCACCTTTTGTGCTTTCCAGAATTTAAGTTTATTTGGAGAGCGCATACAGCGTGGAGCTCCAACGCCGACCTTGGAGAGCAGGATTTTGTTCCAGCCCAGCACTAACGCCTTAAGTAGAGACAATGGTAGGCAAGCACCTAGTCCAATTTCAGCATCCTGACCCATCTGTACAATTGTAAATGGCTAAAGTGTTTTGTGACCACCAAAGAAGTAATGGTAATTCATATTCCCTGTCAAATAGGTTCTTGATTTGACAATGGTGATTTACTTATTGTACCATTCAAAGCCCTGTTATGATTTACAATGAAAGCTTTTACCTACCAGTATCTAGTAATGAATGCTATTTCGATTTGTAAGGTTTATAAGGTTACTTGTTTTGCATTGAGTCCATTTGGGTTTGTAGAAACCACAAATACATTACAGAAAGGTGCAGGAGTAGGGGAATTATGTACTTTTATATGGAAATAGAATAAACATTTGCAATAACCAGGTAAATGAATGAAACCCTAGTGGAGTACATTGCATGAAAATAATCTAAAATCTAACCAGAGAATAGAAACAAAACATGAACCCCCAAATTATCATGGGATTTGCTAGAATTTCAACTAAAGCAATCAACGCACTGTCTTCCAACTACTTGTCCCAAAAATTGCAGTGGCGCGCCTGGCAACTTCTCGCGAGATAATACTTCTTCACGTTGTCAGCAGCGGTTCTCCACCATTTCGCTGCGTCTAAAGTCTCCTCCCCGCAAATGCTAGATTCGGCGAGCCGAACCCGCTCTCTTTCGGTCCGTATTTTAACTTCTTCCCACGGACCTAGTCGTACCTCGTTGGGTACCGAGAGACAGTTTGGAATACTATCATCACGGATTGAGTAAGATTTTATCCGGATGACGACTCCTTCAATAAGAATTTAGTAAAAGAAAACAGCTCGGAAATTTCAGGTAGGTGGGAACTTAAGATGGCGGCCATGAGAAGGAGGAGGGAGGAGGGGGGCTATGGAGGAAGTAGTGGGGGGACACTAAGGGGGCTTGTTCGCGGCGGAACACAGGATTCCGCTACTTCTGACAATCTATTTATGAAATTGAGAATTACCAAAGTTACTATTGTATGCATGCTCCACTGTAGCATAGATACAACACATGTTGTTGATGACGCAATTCTAAAGTTAATTCATTTTCCTGTATACTTCACCTGCAGCCAGAACATGTAACGTTACCTAGCTACTAGCATCATGGCCAAACAGTGGCTTTGGCATGGAATTTGCCTTATACCAGTCAGTTTTGCTGCGGTGTAAAAGGATTTAGCAAGAACTGCCACCAGCTCTCCACGCCGTTACACGTTACTTCACAAGTCTTGGACTGTGTGGGGTCACTCGAACCCCCTTGATCCCCCTCGTAATCGTTGCAAAATTTTAGTAAGGAACATTGCAGCAACAATTTATTTTGTCATTATTTTATTGTTGATGTAAATTATTTATATTAATTCACTATATAAATGTATGATGTCAAGGTTGAGTTTTTGTGGTTATTATTTGACCCCGCGCAATGACGTCACGAGTAATTGTCCCCCTCAGTAGTGCATGGGGAAGTGGGGTTTAATTCGGCTTTTTAAAACCATTTTCGCTTCAAGCAAATAACAAATGCATTTATAAAGGCCCAGACCATTACATAACTTCGGGTGGGATGGGGGCGCGTGCGCGCCTAGTTGAATGCATCGGTATTTGGGCTAACAACTCTCATATAGATAAAGCTGTATAGTCAACTAGCAAGCATGCTAGCTAGGTACTATTGTTGCTTGCTAGCTAGGTACTATTGTTGCTTGCATGCTAGCTAAGTACTATTGTTGCTACCTTACATTAACTGGCGAACTAGCTAAATCAAATTATTGAAACGATACTATCTGAAGAGCGCACGAAAAGTGTTACTTTGCTATAAGAACACAAATAAATGTTACCACTGCGCATGCCATGTCCAGATTAGTAGACCCAGCAATGAATTGCATTTGCAACAGTGTAGCTACACTGAATTCAATGGCTGGAGGCCCGTGTGTCAAAATCATAGACATTAAAACCAGAGCGCGTGCATATGTTGATAATACCACATAACAATCGTAGCTACAAACTATGCTAGCAGGTAGTCGCTAAATCGAAACGTATCTGCTCAATTCTGTTGGAACATTATAACGTTACGTTGTGAACTTTGACTCATAAAACAAACCACCGCCCCATATAATATGTTTGATTCATGAATAGTTTACAGTGTAGGCCTAACTTTGTTGCCAATTTCATTCATTGCCATTGGCCAGTACTGTACACTTATGCAACTCTTCAGAGAAACGCATGAAACCAGAGTTGAACCATCATTTGTGGTTCTATGATGGTATGGAACATTTTATTGTAGACCAGAGAACAGTGGAATAGATAATTGGACTCTTTGAGGTTACCTTCTAAACACTTGTAATTTTCCTCAGAATATGCGGACAGGACCTTAATCAGCATCCTGGAAGAGGAAAGCACGGAAGATCTGTGTCCCACACCACAGACAGGTAGTCATTCTTTAACCAGAGACACTGATTTAATTTGACAAATTATTAAACCATTTCTCTCTGAATACATGTACTGTACTTATCTACGTCAACTGACAACTTCCTCGCTCTTCTTCTAGGTGCAGTGTGTAGCCAGAGCTGCACAGAGGGAGGAAGCTCTGGGGAGGAGGTGGTGCAGCAGTGCACCCCTCCGGCTGTGGCTGTGCTGGGTGGCGACCCCCAGGCTGAGCATTATGTGGCTGGGTCATCCCAGCATGCCCTGCATCCAGTCCCTGCTGCGCCCCTGCCACCACTGGATAACACGGCCACGTCACAGCCAGAAAGACGCGTACACGTCAGTGAAAAGAACGCACCCACAGAGAGTCACCCCAGCGGCAAAACTAAGGACAGCCGTGAAGAAGGGGCTATGTCGGATAGTGGTGCTGAGGTTGTCCAAGGAGGATTGGGCCCATCGCACCCCAAGGATCCTAGTGTCTCTACAGAGTCTCACTCAGACAGATTCTCTGACATACAGACGGAAAGAACAGAGCAAGATTTGCATTACGGGTCACAAACTGATAACTGCAGCCACACAGACAGACAGACGGGCGCTGCTGGACCAGGTCAGGACCGGGCTCTGCAGCAGGGAGGTGCAGGTGGAATGGAGGTTGTCAGTCGGACAGAAGAGCGACAGCCTCTCCCAGAGACGGAGAAATTGGAATATAAACAAGAGACTGGAATGGAGGAACTTAGCAGGGAACACCCAGCTAGAAACCTTTCCTCTGAATCCTTCTCAACAGCCTCCCCTCTTCCCCTCAGCCCAAATACAGATAAAGTCCCAGACCACACAGAAGACGGAGGGATGGAGCAGCCTCAAACAACTCTGCCTACTCAGGCGAATCAGGCCAGCCACAGACCTCTATCTGAGGTTAAAGAGCAAGCAGACATTCTTCAAAATTCTGAGCAGCCCATCACTGACAACTGTGAGAGGAAACAAACCGACATCTCCACAGAACCTAAAATCACCATGCAGAACTCGAATGACGACAAAGGAGAGATGCCGGGAGCTAATGCTGTGGAGCAGGGACCACAAGAACCTGAAAGACCTACAGAACCATCTGAGAGTGGACATGTCACACTTGGGAGTTCACACACACAAACGCCACTCCCAGCCCCACCAACTGACGTATCTGGGACCCCACAGCCAGGAGCTAAATACTCTGGACTTGTACCCTACACGCCTCCTGGCAGTGGAAATTCCACCCCAAGCTACTCAACTGACCGACAGAGTGAGAGCGATAACGAAAAAAGTCCACCTCAACAGAAGGAACAGATTGAGAATAACGGGGCAGAGGAGGAGACTGAAATGGCCGAGCCCTCGCCCAACCTTACAATCCAGTCACAAAGCTCTTTTCTACACGAGACGTCAACAACAGCAGCAACCCCTCATGTCCACCACCTCCCCAGTTTAGAACTGGACTCAATGCAGACAGAACAATCTGTTGAAGTTCAGATGTCTAATCCTGAGCACGTAACCAGGATGGAGACTCCACTGGTGTCTGAGCATGTCCTCTCAACTGACACTCAAGGAGCTGTGATGCTTGGAGGAGAGACCAGCCTGGAGTTGTGTGAGGAGGTGCAGGTTAATCAGTGTATCCTCCTGGAAGAACACAATGTTATTGAATTAAACTCTGAACTTTCTTCTGGAGAAACAAAGTCGTTTATTGAAGGGACCCATTCGGATATTGAAATGTCCCAACTGGCTGCTGGAGAATTTGAGATTTATAGCTTTGCAGAGGAGGAGATTGCAACAGAAGTTGTTGGAGAGAGACTGTCTCTCTCCCCAAGCTATGAAGTAAACTTATTCACCCCACTCATTGAACACTCTGAGAATTGTACAGCCAGTGAGGGACAAGACATACACCTGCCATCTCCCCCTCAAACGGGTAGTGACAATGATCAAGCCATTCTCCAGCAAGGCCCCCTTTCATCAGATCACGGTCTCTCAGAAATGGAAGTCTGTTCAAATTACTATATTCCTAGTCTCTCTACACAAGATGTAGAGATGACTGATGAAAGACATCATTTTGAACCCGAAAACACAACTACTGAAGCGGACACTGCTGTGGTGGAAGATTCAAGTGAGGTTGATTTAGTCATAACTGTCCCAGGATCAGATAAAACAGTTGGACAGGCGAACACTTGTACACAAGCTACAGCACCTTGTATGGAGACCAGCACAGCTGTCTCAGACCATAGAGGGGTGAGCGTTTCCCCAACCACCCATCTGAGTGACACCCAAAAGCTGCCAGGGGAAACTGAAGTAGGGTCAACGACCAGTAAGTCTTCTCTTGTCTCCCCAATGGACGAATTAACAGAGGTTGTTGTACAGTCAACCAGTCAACACAGTATTGAGGTCCTCTCCTCGCCAATTACCATACACTTGTCAGAGAGTAAAGGGCAGAATTGTCCTCTAAAAGAGGTACCAGGAGTTACCTTACGAAGTACTACAGAACCAGAGTCCTGTGTTTCTTCTCATGAAGGGCCTGAAGATCCACAGCCCTGTCCAACTCTGACAGAAACCCCAGTGCAGACCCAGCAGGATGTTGATCGTGCTGTTAATGTGACATCAACAACCGAGGTCAAACCGGAGGCTTCCCGGTCCGCGCTCTCCTCTGGCGTCATCGACCCAAAGCTCCTCCTATTAAAGCGCGGGGACACCCCTCTCCTCAAACATCCACCCTCCTTATTGTTGGGGTTGTGCGTGCAGCAAAGCAACAGCTTGACACATCCTAGCGCTAGAAGCCCCAGCTGTGGCTCAGACAAGGCGCCTGTGGTAGAGTGCCCTCCCAAAGCTGTGGCAGCCGCAGTCTCTGTGCAGGAGCCTGTGGCTCTCTGCATTCATAGAGGCCAGACAGAGCCCTCCGTCAAGAGAGAACCCACAGCAGCACTTCCCTCTACAAACACCCCAACACAGCCCCGTCTGCTCCCTCCCTCTGGTCCCACGCCATGCAAATCTGACAGAGGGGCCTTAACTTCGATCAAAACTTCCATGGGGAAAGCAGTGACAGTTTCCCAAACCTTAAACCCTCCCACCATTGGCAACACACCTTCCAAGCGCCCCTCTGACCCCAAGTTGCCCTCAACATCAGGCAATGTGACGAGGAGTAGTCTCTCCATTTCCTCCTGTGATGGGAGCCAGTCTGGACCGCTCCCCATTATCCGGCCACGGCTAGCTGGTGTGAAGGGCCCAGGGATCAGCAGCGCCAAGGAGGAGAGCAGTGATGGGGAGGCTGACCTGGCAGTGGAGGCCAAGCCTGGCCGCAGGAGCATGGTCACCCACAGCCCAGCAGAGAGCAAGGTATGCCCCAAAATGGCTTTCCTTAAGGCCTAGCTGTTTCCTTAAGATGTTCTGCCAAGTCAGCAATTATATTGCTATGTATCGACAGAGACAATTATTTTCACATAAAAATTATTGCTCTGCCAGCGGCACACAATAACATTTTTCTACTGTATGTATACTTGTTAATTATGCATATTTTCATTGTTTAATGAAGGTATAATGTGTTGATATGCAATTTTGTGACACATTTAATTCGGCTATATAATAAACTCCCTTTTCAGTTTGAAGAATTTTGAGCTTGGCTTGGTTGACCGTGTTTGCCCTATAATTAATATGCTATGGTTAGTTAAATGTAGGAAAATGTAGCTGGCTCAGCTGGTGCTGCGATTATATTTGAATGAGGCAATTCCATGAAATCTTGTTGAAAGTGCAAAGCTACAAGGCATAAGTTTATCATTCAGATTAGTTTTTGAGCATGGGACTTTTTTTCAGGTGATGAAAAATGAACACGCAGGCGTAATTCCATACTTTTATTTAAGATGTTAATTTTCAACATGTTTTCAGCATGTTTTCAAATTATAGCATTTCATTCTCAGTTCTCAAAATTGTTTCTCCATTTGTTGCATGAAATGATCTTTCATATGCAGTGTTTTGCCATAGTGATTTAAAGTTGGCCGCATGTTAAGCCATGTGTGTTTTCCAGCATGAGCAGAGACAGAGCAGGCCAGACAGAAAGGCCCTTTTCTCAAAGGTAAGCGGTGGGTATCAGACACTCTGATAGGATCACACTTGCAGAATGATCACTGAACCATCATTCAGCTGACATTTTTCACATGAGATGGCAGGTGGCGCACACACTGCACAGTTTGAATGGGTGTAGGCTACAGAATATTAATCTGTTTGTTTTGTATTCAATGCTGCATGTGATTTCAAAGAGAATTGTTGACAGCTTGATGTACAACATCGTGTTGAGACAGGTTTTTCTGTGATCTCTATGCATGTTTGGCCTCTGTTCCTGTAGGCACAGTCTTGTTATGGTCTTGCTCAAAAGTCCTTGTTACCTTCTCATCTCCAGGTACGCCAGTGGATAGCAGACAGGGTCACTCCAAGTTCGTCTCCCTTCTCGCCCTGTTCTTCACCCCCCTCTCCTAGCCCATCTTCCTCCAGTGACTGGACTCCCAGCACTACTCCCCTCGCTCTCCGAGGTCCCCGGGGTAGGTTCCTCTCCCCGCCCTCTATGGGCCTGGGAGGTTCCTCCCCATCGGACCCGGTCACTCCCTATCGACCCCGCATGGAGCGTCACGCGGACATGGCCGAACTGGCCAAACACGTGAGTCAGCGTTCTCCTGCTCATCCTACTGACCTTTGGTCCTAAATGTCAACTGTGAATGTTTATTTTATTTTAAACAACTGTCTAGACGAGATAAACTTTATTTCTTTGCTTCCAAATGTGAACTGTGTTGTGTTGTTGTAGGAAGCTGAGATAGAGGGCAGGACCCTAGCGTTGAAGAGAGAAGGCTTCTGGTCTATAAAGCGACTGACCCGTCTGACGGAGCCGATCCGGCCCAAGGTGCACTGGGACTACCTGTGTGAGGAGATGCAGTGGCTCTCTGCTGACTTTGCCCAGGAGAGAAGGTGGAAGAGAGGGGTCGCCAGGAAGGTCAGAGGCTCCCATAGATCATTTTCATTTCACATCGCTTGGCATCCATCCAAAGTGGAATTCATAATGCAGAGAGATTGGTATTACCTACTGATGGCTTAAAGCAGGGGTGTAAAAGAGAGAGGGTCCAATCCGGCCCGCGTGTGGTTTGAGTAAAAAATACTGGCTGTATTTCTGCCTGCTTCAACGGCAATAGTTCAGATACAAATGAAAACATGAAGTGACCCCGGGAATCGATAGAACACCGCTCAGAGATGCACAGAAACGGTATAACATTCAAAACGGGTGAATATCTCCTTTAACTGCCATCATGATTTCAGGTTAGGTTCAAAAAGTTCAAAGGAACTCAAAAGATATGTATGTTTCTGCAGGTGGTGCGGATGGTGATGCGACACCACGAGGAGCTAAGGCAGAAGGAGGAGAAGGCCAAGCGGGACGAGCACGCCAAAATCAGACGAGTCGCCTCCAACGTAGCCAAGGAGGTCCGGGCCTTCTGGGGCAGTGTTGAGAAGGTGGTGCAGTACAAGCAGCAGTCCCGGTTAGAGGAGAAGAGGAAGAAGGCTCTGGACCTCCAGCTGGACTTCATCGTGGGCCAGACAGAGAAATACTCCGACCTCCTCAGTCAGGCCCTGGAAACGGCACCGGCTGGGAACAGTGAACCTGCACCCTCGCCACCCAAAAAATCCCTTCCACCTGCTGTGGATGAGGATGGTGAGGACTGTTTCTTTGCTAATTGTTTCTTGTGAATCCAGATTGCCCCAATGCAGAATCTCTAGTCCTTACCTACCTATAATTTACAACATAAGGAGGTTGTTGTAGCCACAGCTCTTAGATCAGCTGATGTGTTGTATGTAGTGCATCCTGGTGCAAAATGCCTGCTGTGTGTCACCAGTTGGTGCTACACATTGTTGGTGGATGCGTTGCTTTGAGACCTTGTGAAACGTGCTATTTAAATGCAATCAATTGCTAATATTAGTTCAAAGCTTATTCTGTAAGATTGTTGCTAAGGTGTACGCTAGTGCTCCTGTATTTTAGTCTCCATTAGCAACTGTCAGACTCAGTGATGTCAGTCCAGTGACCAGACTGGCTGTGGATGTCAGGGCTGTTGGGTTAGGCTGCTGACAAATTGCTGTTTGTGCAGAAAGCCATTGGGAGGTCAACAGTGACTTCAGTGCAAGGGCTGCTCAACTACTAGAGAAAGCGCTGTATTGACAAGAGGCCAGTCTCATCTCCTGCCATTTATTTCTCGCCAGAAATTATGCAATTAGGCTTCTCTAAAGTGCATTGACATTCCAATCATCAGACCTGACCTAGCATAATGGAAGCGAAACTTATCCTGGTACCGAATCCTGTACGGCTTCCAGATGCCTTAACAGACCCGTTTGAACTTTCCTCTGTCTCTCTTCCTCTCGTCTGCAGACCGAGACTTTGAGCCTCCGTGTGGCGAGGAGGAAGATGACGAGGAGACCATCGACGTGGAGGAGGCGCAGGACGGCAATGATGCCGAGACCCAGAGGAGGGAGATGGAGCTGCTGAGACAGGAGGGGACCATGTCCTTGGCAGAGTTGCTCAGCACCCTCAAACGGCCTCATTCACAGGTGGGTACCACTGGCAAAGCCCCTCACTCATACCGCACTACCATTTCCTTCCTTTGTATACGTTGGTGCACATTACAACTTCATTGATCATACTGTAAATGTTGTTATTCGGTGGAGACTGACTTTGTTCCTTCCCCAGGACTCGGAAGAGGAGTGCTCAGGCAATTCGTCAACAACAGTGGAGGAAGATGAAGAGTTCACAGCCAACGAAGAGGATGGTGAGGCCCTAGTAATACCATTGTGGTTGTGCATTGTTCAATGGATAACTTGTCAATTTAGTGACTTGGCTGTGAGCATTGGTGTAATTATTTGTCCCTGTCTGTGGTGCTCAGCTGAAGACGAGGAGGACACCATCGCAGCCCAGGAGGTAGTGGAGGGGGAAGCTGATCACACAGGAGAGCTTGATGACTTGGCTAAAGAAGGTTACCACCCACACTACTAAAACGGCTGTATCTGCTGCACAGATGATGACTCCAATGTGCTGCGTAGTTGTTTTTAAGCTGTTGTCATTACAAGCCCCAAGTAACTGCTATATCCCTGTCTGTAACATCTGTTATTTAAGACTGCTCTAAACATTATTTTCTTCCCGTTCCCCTGCCAGGTGACATGACCGTGGAGGAGCTGCTGGAGAAGTACAAAGGAGCGTATGCCTCTGATTTCGAGGAGCCCTCGGCGTCCGCCTCTCCTGCCAGCACAGAGGAGTCGGAAAATTCCGGAGACGAGGAAGAGGAGAGCGAGGAAGAAGAAAGTGATGTGGAGAGCAACACCACCTCCTCAGGTACTGCCCACACACACAAACAATGTTGCAACATCTTTTCTCTCTAACCTTGCGAAAGCTCTGGGACGCTTCACACTGTAGATGGACCTACAAACCAAAAATCTAAGTTTTCGAGTGCTTTTACTTTATGTCAAGCATGTGCGTTTTGTCCTGATTATACCACCCTCACTGCATTACCCCTCTTCTCAATGAACCACTCACCAGATGATGAGGACAGTGAAGAGGACGAGGTCAGTGACATTGAGGAAGAGGACAGTGAGGAAGATGAGTGCGGTGAGGGGATGGAGATCCTGCTGAAGGAGGGGGACCACAGCCCCCCTCTGCCAACCGGCCCACGGCCCAAGAAGGAGATCAGCCACATTGCTGCTACTGCAGAGAGCCTCCAGCCCAAAGGCTACACCCTGGCCACAACCAAGGTGGGTAACCCATGCCTTACGACACTGGCCAGATAATCAAACATGAAACGAGGATCCTTTGCTATAAGCTTGTTGATGACTTAAGGGGAAGGTTGATACTTTTCCATTCATCCCATTCCAATAAGCCCGTCCTCCACTTTTAAAGCGACACCAGCCTCCGCTGGCTTGGGTGGCTATGATTCCACCATGATGCTGTGAAATGTAACTAGTTTGCATCTCTTTATTCATGTAATTTTTTTGTTCTTCGTCAATAGGTCAAAACTCCCATTCCCTTCCTGTTGGTGGGCCAGCTGCGTGAGTACCAGCACATCGGCCTGGACTGGCTGGTCACCATGTACGAGAAGAAGCTCAACGGCATCCTGGCTGACGAGATGGGCCTTGGGAAGACCATCCAGACCATCGCCCTGCTGGCTCACCTCGCCTGTGAAAAGAGTAAGACATTGAGTCATTCATTACAGTCCTTTCGTCCATTCATACACTAACTTTTACCAGGACAATAGAAGATATGCGCACAGCCTGGATATCGGATACTTAATCAAGTTGGTTGTTCAGGTAACTGGGGGCCCCATCTGATCATCGTGCCAACCAGTGTGATGCTGAATTGGGAGATGGAGCTGAAGCGCTGGTGTCCCGGATTCAAAATCCTCACTTACTATGGCAGTCAGAAGGAGAGGAAACTCAAGAGACAGGTAAACCACTACCAAAAATCACCAAACCCCCTTGTAAATGGATACAAATCTTCAATTCACCAAATTGTTACTAACTCAGCGAGGACCGCTCTCCATCGCACTCTGTTCTGGGCAGTCCTCCAGCTTGTACCGTCTATGGCCGGACGATATGGCCAAAAAATCATATTGTTTTTTTACTATTTTTTTGTCATGTTTATTTTCTAAATAAGCATTGTTGTGCAATTAAAGGTAAAATACACGCATTTCAAACAGACAGCAATGATCTGATTAATTAAGGGCTAGTGAAGTTATACCTAGGCTCAATATAAGCCTTCCACAACCATAAGACCCCACTAATAAACTATTTTGATAAAATAATGAAAATATATATTTTTTTACAATAATCACTCTTCTGGCTTTCAAGTCTATGAAAAATGCCCTTTTTGTTTCACATTTAACTAGAACTATGCATAATGCACTAACGTCTTGTAGCAGGCATCTGGCTACAGAAAATGAACACTGGTCTCATCAACAACCTCAAGGCCTCGTGCTAGTGATTAGCCAGCTAATCTTTATATTTCAAGTTTAGCCAACTTGGATCTATTTGCTAGCTAGCAAAGTTGAACTGTTATGAACACACCCTTCTGTCTGTCTCCAACTGTTTGAAAAGCATGTTAGCCTGTTTACTTTGTTCAGGTGTTGAAATCAAGTGGCCTACCTTATTTTTCAGAATGACAACGAGTTGCCAATTCCTTATAATTGTGTTTTATGCTTATTGCACATTTATAAAACACAGACTAGACAGCAGCATTTTAGCCATAGACTGTTATATTAATGGTACATGGTATTTGTATTGCTTTTAAATCTTTTTAATTATATATATTTTTATCTTATTAACACTTTGTTCTAGCTAGCTATTTGTGTAGGTAGCTATCAAGTAAACACAATGATATAGTAAAAGAGGCAAGCTATCCCGGGCAAGCTCCACGGCACTACGGTATCATTACGTTTAAGGGGGATTCTGACTTAGAGGCGTTCAGTCATAATCCCACTGATGGTAGCTTCGCAAATAAAAGTTGTCCAGTAGTCATTGCAACAGACTGACCATTGATTGTTGTTTTAGTAGTGTCTGCTCTGCGCGCTATTTGAGGAGTTGAGACATAAAAAGGGCATAGTTTGAAAAGTAAATTTCTCTATTACAGTAAATAATGTCTCAATGTGTTTGTGTCCATATTACCAATTTTTGTACCAAACCTCAAATACAAATAGCGTGTTGAAACCGCTTGCCAGAGAGGAGGATGTGATCGCTCAACTTTGTTGGCGTGAGAGGCAGGGGTAGGGGCGTGTGTGTGTGTGTGTAAACCGAAAAGGGGAAGTGAGAGGTTTCACTCTTGCTCAAATGTCAAAATAAGGCCAATGCGTTTCTATGGGCTTATTTTGGACCTAAGCTTGTCGACTGTCCTCTAGCCTTTGGGACAATGACTCCCATTGTTAGTGTGAAGAAGTGCATCGCGTCATTACATGCAGATCTCTGGTGTAAATGTGGAAGGTGTACACGCAGCACGGAGGAGCGAAGGAGAGATCAAAAATACAACATGAGAACAAGTGGACATAAACGCTCAAAAAACGAAAAAATACACAAAACCTTGATTCTTGAGATACAGCCATTTGGAATATCACGCAAAAACACACATTCGAATTAATTAAATTAATTTGATATATCACCCAGCCCTAGTTCCACCCATGCCGGTTTTCTTAGTGTCTGCCTTAAACTCCCGCCTCCCCTGTGTTTCTTTGGCGCCCTCTTTTCCTTTTCGTGTTCCAAATTAATCTTCCCTGGTGCTGCCTCATCTCTTTTCTGGTGCTTCCTGTCTCATTCCAACTGAACAAAAAGTCAGCCTTGCATTCTGAAGTGGATAAAAGCCCTGGCCCTCTGAAGTGTCACTGTTTCAATAAGCTAATGAAAAAAGTCCTTTCTCTACTCAGGGTTGGACCAAGCCCAACGCTTTCCACGTGTGCATCACCTCCTACAAGTTGGTGCTGCAGGACCACCAGGCCTTCCGACGCAAGTCCTGGCGCTACCTCATCCTGGACGAGGCCCAGAACATCAAGAACTTCAAGTCCCAGCGCTGGCAGAGCCTGCTCAACTTCAACAGGTCCGCACTAAGGGAAGGGAGAGGAGGGAGGAGATGTTTATAGACGGCCAGTATGTGTTGCCAGTGAACATCCTAATCCTCATTTATGAATAGTAATAATACAAGATTTTTATAGCGCTTTTCTAAAATCCTTCAAACGACGTGCTCCCATTTCTCGGCATTCTTCCTTTACAATATCAGTCCAAATTACGACAACTAAAGCTGAAAGTTCTTCGTCCACTTAGAATATAATAAACTTAAATCCTAACCTAGTGTCATTTTAACGTTTTCTCTGGACCCAGTCAGAGGCGCCTGCTGCTGACAGGCACCCCACTGCAGAACAGCCTGATGGAGCTGTGGTCCCTGATGCACTTCCTCATGCCCCACGTCTTCCAGTCCCACCGAGAGTTCAAGGAGTGGTTCTCCAACCCCCTCACCGGTATGATCGAGGGTAGCCAGGAATACAACGAGGGCCTGGTCAAGAGGTTACATAAGGTAAGAACTCAGGCTGCGATAGATGGAGGAATGCGCAGTTGGGCAAGGGGGTGTGGATTGGTCAGAGTATGTAGGGGTGTCCAAATGAACTGTTAAATACCATGAACTGTTTTACATGTTTGTGCACGTTGAGATGTTGTAAACGACATTCTGTTCCCTAACCCGACATATCACCACTTTCTGTTTTTCCTTCTAGGTGCTCAGACCGTTTCTGTTGAGGAGAATCAAGGTGGATGTGGAGAAGCAGATGCCTAAGAAATATGAGCATGTGGTGCGCTGCCGTTTGTCCAAGAGGCAGCGCTTCCTCTACGATGACTTCATGGCACAGGCCTCGTAAGTATATATAGACAAGGGTGTTTACTGGAAGCAAATGATGCATTGCAGCAGGGCTCATTGGTTTGAAATTCTGCCAGTAATATGCTTTTTACCTGTATATTCCTCATTGCCAGAATGTTATTACATCACTATGATGTTGTCAGCTTCTACTGTAGGTTTGCTTAGATCATCTACTAGTTAATATTGTAAAGGAAACCCCTTTTCACCCTTTTTATTTCTCTCAGGACCCGGGAAACGCTGGCTAGTGGTCACTTCATGTCTGTGATCAACATCTTGATGCAGCTCCGTAAAGTGTGTAACCACCCCAACCTGTTTGACCCTCGGCCCATTCACTCCCCCTTCATCACCAAGCCTATCGTCTTCCACACTGCCTCCCTGGTACAGCGAGCCCTGGACGTCTCCCCATTCAAGGTTACTGCTCCCACTGCCCCCTGGGGATGGGGTGTGTCACTAGAGCTGTGCAGTCTAATTTAAATGCATTTGTACTTATCTAAACGTCCATAACCTTACCCCTCCTCCGTCCCCAGCGCTGTGACCTGTCCATGTTTGACTTGGTGGGTCTGGAGGCCAACGTGTCCAGGTACCAGGCCGACGTGTTTCTGCCTTCCAGGAAGGTCACCCGTCAGCTGATCCAGGAGGTCATGGAGTCTCCCGACACCCCTCCCCGTCCCAAACCCGTCCGCATGAAGGTCAACAGGATGTTCCAGCCCTTACCTAAGGCTGATGGTCGCACGGTGCTGGTGGTGAACAAACCCCGACCCACCTGCCCTGTCACCCCTGCTGCTCAGGCCTCAAGGACCCCTCTCATCCAGGATGTGACCCCAACCCCTACACCGCCAGTCCAACAAAGTTAGTACTAAATAGCTTGGATTTACAAGTACAGTGCATTCGGAAAGTATTCAGACCCCTTGACTTTTTCCAAATGTTACGTTACAGCCTTTTCCCTAAAATGGATTAAATCATTTTTCCCCATCAATCTACACACAGTACCCCAAAACGACAAAACAAAAACAGTTTTGAAATGTTTGCTCATTTCTAAAGAATTAAACACTGAAATATCACTGTTACATACATTACCAGTCAAAAGTTTGGACACACCTACTCATTCAAGGGTTTTTCTTTATTTTCACTATTTTCTACATTGTAGAATAATAGTGAAGACATCACAACTATCAAATAACACATATGGAATCATGTAGTAACCAAAAAGTGTTAAACAAATCAAAATTATATTTGATATTCTTCAAAGTATTCTTCACCCTTTGCCACTTGGCATTTTCTCTTAATGAGGTAGTCACCTGGAATGCCATTCAATTTACAGGTGTGCCTTAAGTTAATTTGTGGGATTTCTTTCCTTAATGCATTTGAGCCAATCAGTTGTTGTGACAAGGTAGGGTTGTTATACAGAAGATAGCCCTGTTTGGTAAAAGACCAAGTCCATATTATGGCAAGAACAGCTCAAATAAGTAAAGTCCATCATTACTTCAAGACATGAAGGTCAGTCAATCCGGAACATTTCAAGAACATTGCACTTGAAGAAACTTTCAATCACAAAAACCATCAAGCGCTATGATGAAACTGGCTCTCATGAGGACCGCCACAGGAAAGGAAGACCCAGAGTTACCTCTGCTGCAGAGGATAAGTTCATTAGAGTTACCAGCCTCAGAAAATGCAGCCCAAATAAATGCTTCACTTAGTTCAAGTAACAGACGCATCTCAACATCAACTGTTCAGAGGAGACTGTGTGAATCAGGCCTTCATGGTCGAATTGCTGCAAAGAAACCACTACTAAAGGACACCAATAAGATAAGACTTGCTTGTGCCAAGAAACACGAGCAATGGACATTAGACGGGTGGAAATCTGTCCTTTGGTCTGATGAGTCCAAATTTGAGATTTTTGATTCCATCCGCCGTGTATTTAAGAGACGCAAGTGAACGGATGTTCTCCGCCTGTTTCGTTCCCACCGTGAAGCATGGAGGTGGTGCTGTGATAGTGTGGCGGTGCTTTGCTGGTGACACTGTCTGTGATTTATTTAGAATTCAAGACACACTTAACCAGCATGTCTACCACAGCATTCTGCAGCGATACGCCATCCCATCTGGTTTGTGCTTAGTTGGACTATCATTTGTTTTTCAGCAGAACAATGACCCAAAACACACCTCCAGGCTGTGTAAGGGCTATTTGACCAAGAAGGAGAGTGATGGAGTGCTGCATCAGAAGACCTGGCCTCCACAATCACCTGACCTCAACCAAATTGGGATGAGTTGGACCGCAGAGTGAAGGAAAAGCAGCCAACAAGTGCTCAGCATATGTGAGAACTCCTTCAACACTGTTGGAAAAGCATTCCAGTTTAATCTGATTGAGAGAATGCCAAGAGTGTGCAAAGCTGTCATCAAGGCAAAGGGTGGCTACTTTGAAGAATCTCAAATATAAAATAAATGTTGATTTGTTCAACACTTTTTTTCTTTCTTTTTTTTTTTGGTTACTACATGATTCCATATGTGTTGTTTCATAGTTTGTCTTCACTATTATTCTACAACGTAGAAAATAGTAAAAATAAAAGAAACCCTTGAATGAGTAGATGTGTCCAGTCTTTTGACTGGTAGTGTTAGTATTCAGACCTTTTACTCAGTACTCTGTTAAAGCAACTTTGGTAGCGATTTACAGCTTCGAGGTCTTGGGTATGACGCTACAAGCTTGGCACACCTGTATTTGGGGAGTTTCACCCATTTCTTCTCTGAAAAACATCCCCATAGTATGATGCTGCCACCACCATGCTTCACCATAGGGATGGTGCCAGGTTTCCTCCAGACGTGATGTTTGGCATTCAGGCCAAAGAGTTCAATCTTGGTTTCATCAGACCAGACAACCTTGTTTCTCATGGTCTGAGAGTCTTTAGGTGCCTTTTGGCAAACTCCAAGCGGGCTGTCATGTGCCTTTTACTGAGGAGTGGCTTCCGTCTGGCCACTCTACCATAAAGGCCTGATTGGTGGATTGCTGCAGAGATGGTTGTCCTTCAGGAAGGTTCTCCCATCTCCACAGAGGAACTCTGGAGCACTGTCAGAGTGACCATCGGGTTCGTGGTCACCTCCCTGACCAAGGCCCTTCTTCCCCCAATTGCTCAGTTTGGCCAGGTGGCCAGCTCTAGGAAGAGTCTTTGTGGTTCCTAACTTCTTCAATTTAAGAATGATGGAGGCCACTGTGTTCCTGGGGACCTTCAATGCTGCAGAAATGTTTTGGTACCCTTCCCCAGATCTGTGCCTCGACACAATCCTGTCTCAGAGCTCTACGGACAATTCCTTCGACCTCATAGCTTGGTTTTTGCTCTGACATGCACTGTCAACTGTGGGACCATATATAGACAGGTGTGTGTGTGCCTTTCCAAATCATGTCCAATCAATTTAATTTACCACAGGTGGACTCCAATCAAGTTATAGAAACATCTTAAGAATGATCAATGGAAACTTTAGCTCAGTTTCGGGCCTTATAGCAAAGGGTCTGTATACTTATGTAAATAAGGTATTTCTGTTTTTATTTTTAATACATTTCTAAAAACGTGTTTTTGCTCTGTCATTATGGGGTATTGTGTGTAGATTGAGGATTTTATTATTTATTTAATCCATTTTAGAATAAGTCTGTAACGTAAGAAACCGGAAAAAGTCAAGGGGACTGAACTTTATGAATGCACTGTAAATACTGCTTGAGTAGTTGCTAATTTTACATGGAAAAAATCAAACATATGATCCAAGTGTTTTTGTAATGGTCTGATCTTAGATGCACTATGCAGAAATCGCTCTGCCATTTCCTGGTTGCTAAAATTCAAATAGTTTGTCTAATTTCAGTTTGTGATAAAATCAAGCAAGCGTAGTGTAGAGAATCATTGTACGATCTACACCGCTGTGAAATATATTTTCCATATCCAAACATATTGTATTTTCAGCTGTTTGAAGCTGGTGTACGAAACCGAAAGTAAATGACGCAAAAGCGAAACTTAACAGGAAGCATAGAAATGGCGCACATAGAAACAGATCTCTAAAAAAAGAGAGATTTTTAGTGACAGATCTATAACTTACATTCTATGTGCATTTTTTGGGGGCAAGCCCAAAAAGTAGCATGTTACAGCTTTTAAGGAAAATTCTACTCAAACTATATTTTATTTTTTTCATAAGTCCAATGATACAGTCCCAGAATGTTTTGCATGTCAGCAGTTAAGGTTTCAAGATATACGACTTTCAAGAAGCATAGTGTCACCTGCCACTTGATGATGTTTCTTGCATCACATGATGCTTCTTAAAGTCCAATATCTTAACTTTACTGCCGACGTGCAAAACATTCTGGGACTGTATCAACAGTGGACTAATAAAAAAAATATACCAAAATATAGTTTGAGTTTTCCGTTAACCTTGAATTCCGTTAAACATTTCTTGTGGGAACTTCTACTCAGCCAGACAAACTATTCTACTCTACACAAACAGACATAATGTAATACTGTCTTCCCTTGTTTCCATGCAGTGTGTTCAGTTGCACCCACAGCCCCTCCTCGCCCGCCCTTGCACCCCAGTGGCCCCTCTGTCATGAGGTCCGGCTCCCCAATGCCAGTCCTGGCCGTACGCCCGCCCACCACCTCCTGCAACCCCGCCACCCATCTCACCCATCCTCCCAGCAACGTTTTGACCCAACGGGTTTTGCTCAGCCCAGACATGCAGGCCCGGCTTCCCTGTGAGTACCTGCCATTCTCTCAAACACTCTCTCTGTCGGGCAACGAATGTGCATGAACAGTTCATAAGAACAAACTGAAAATGTATTAGAATGTAAATTCATGACTTTTTTTTTTGGTTTATCTCTACTGGTGAAATGAAACTCATCTACATTTGAATATCTAACATTTTTCTCTATCTCAGCTGGGGAGGTAGTGAGTATCGCCCAACTGGCCTCATTGGCCGGGCGTCCTGTGTCATCGTGCCAGGGCAGTAAGCCTGTCACCTTCCAGCTGCAGGGCAACAAGCTCACCCTGTCTGGAACCCAGCTCCACCAGGTTCCCATGGCACCTCCACGCCCAGTACAAGGTCAGGTCAGATCCCAGCACTAACTAGACTACATGGAGATTCAGTGAGTGTAAAAAAACATTATGAACACCTGCTCTTTCCATGACAGACTGACGAGGTGAAAGCTAGGATCCCTTATTGATGTCACTTGTTAAATCCACTTCAATTACTGGAGATGAAGGGGAGGAGACAGTTTAAAGAATGACATTTTCAGCTTTGAGACAATTGAGACATGGATTGTGTGTGTGTGCCATTCAGAGGGTGAATGGTCAAGACAAAAGATTTAAGTGCCTTTGAACAGGGTATGGTAGAAGATGCCAGGCGCACCGGTTTGTCAAGAACTTCAACGCTGCTGGGTTTTTCATGCTCAACAGTTTCCCGTGTGTATCAAGAATGGTCCACCACCCAAAGGACATCCAGCCAACTTGACACAACTGTGGGAAGCGTTGGAGTCAACATATGCCAGTATCCCTGTGGAACGCTTTCGACACCTTGTAGAGTCCATGCCCTGATGAATTGAGGCTGTTCTGAGGGCAAAAGGGGTGCAGCTCAACAGTAGGAAGGTGTTCTTAATGTTTTGTACACTCAGTGTATATTACCAGATTGGCTTATGTCATAAAACTCTAGAACGTGCTGATATAGACAGCCATCTTGATGTTCTATTTAAGTCAGGGGTACAGTATCTATCCTATCCTGCACTTTCAGGAGTGTCTAAATGGCGTGGTTCTTACTGTGGGCTCCGCAGGTAACGTCATGCATCTGGTGACCAGCGGAGGGCAGCACCACCTCATCAGCCAGCCAGCCCAAGTAGCAGTTTTCAGTTCAGCCAATACCCACGCTGTCCCCACCTCTCCTGTACCCTCGGGAATCCAGCTGCCTTGCAATTCTTCTCAAGGTACAGCGGCATCCCCTTTTTAAGACTATGGTCACTGATCTGTTCTTCGTTAGCCGTCTTTTGCCCTGGTTCAGTGACGGTTGTGTTCTTACCTGCCTTTCCTTTCCAGTGCCCTCCTCCGTGGTGACCAGCTCTGGGATTGTGAAGATTGTGGTACGCCAGTCAAGCAAGGAAGGAGGGGGTGTACCCACCCTGGCAGTGCCCCCTTCTCCTCGCGTAGCCCCCCAGGCGTCAACCTCCATGCACCATCATGCCAATACTGCCGTGAGAACTCCTGCCCCCCAGCAAACCGCCCATCGCCACCCCGGACCCACCACTGCTCAATACACCCTGGCCCCCCCTAGAACCCCTACTTCAGTCACAATTAGAACCTGTACCCCAGCCCCCCCTCGAATCCCTGCCCCAGCCCCTCCTCGAACCCCTGCCCCCCCCCGTAATCCTACCTCAGCCCCCAGTCAGTCCCAGCCCCCTCGCCCAGTGCTGAAGGTAGTAACGGGACCAGCAGAAACCAGCACAGAACAGAAAGGTGAAGAGATGAATGCAAATAATTTTTTATGATTCTGTATTTACAATCCCTGTATTGAACAAGTAATTCTCCTCTCTAGCGCGTGTGAATTCTACATTGACACGTGAGGAGAGCAGCGACACCAAATCAGCCGTTCCTAAATCAGGGTCCCATGTTGGTGGATTTGTCCCCCCTCGACCTCGGGCACAACCTCGCCCACCTCCTCGCTCCCCCTTCTACATGGTACTAGCTACATCTGCTTTCATTTACAAATCTCTCTTCTTTTGTTTGTGACTTGTTTCAATCACCATGTGTGAAATTATGAGGTTGCGTATATCCCACAGTAGTACTTAGTTTTAGTTCTGTCAGGTATCAGCCCACAGCAACATTCTTAAATTGACTCCTGTCATGTTCCTTTAACTGTTGTTGTCCTATCAACTGACAAACTGTCCCTTTCCCCCTGTCAGGCATGGCTGGCAGACAGCCGCAAGACACAGCGAGACAGCCGCCTGACCCAGATCATCCGGATCAACGACCTGCACTGCAGCGCCAAGCCCGTATTTGGCCATGAGGTGCTGGACTTCCTCACCTTCCTCCCGGGCTCCTGCCCTGCTCCGGCCCCCAGGGCCCTGGGTCAGTGGGGTCGCTCGGGCCACGCCGCCTGCCTGTTCGCCCAGTCCCACAGCACTACGGACTACTGGGACCAGAGCCGCGCCCTGAGGGAGGGCATCCACACCACCGAGGACAGGCTGCAGCTGCTCAAAGATGTGATCGAACGGTAACACGCTGACTGCTGCTGTCCACTGTCTGGAACCACGAGACTGTCCACATTTTTTGTTTTATCCCTGCACTAACACACCTGATTCAACAAATTAGTTGAATCAGTTGTCAGTTTTCAAGCACTTTCTGTTTATCTTTCTTGTGATGCCCCAGGGATTGATAAAGGGTAAATATGACCATTTCTAATCGGACCCTATTTCCTAACCTTCAGGTTTACGTTTGTGATCCCGCCGGTGGAGGCTCCGGCCATCACCATGCACAGCTGCCACCCCCCTCCGTCTCTGAGCCACCAGCAGGCCGTGTTCACCTCGCTGCTCTCCTCCCAGGTGGCCCCGCTCGCACGCAGTCTGCACCGCATCCAGTGCAACATGAGGACCCACTTCCCTGACCTGAGGCTCATCCAGTACGACTGCGGTGAGTCCCCACTCAGACAACACAACCGCGTGTTCCTTAGGAAACTTGTCTTGTTTTACCTCGGCATTGGCTGAGGAATTTGAACTCTGACACCTAAATCAGTTTGGCTATGTGTTTGCACAGGCCATGACATGAAAATCCACTTAAGTGGAAGTGCTGTTACTTCAGCGATGGTACGGAACACAGTCTGTCTCTAGGGGCACTGGGTCAAGTTCTGTGTCACTGAGTTCAGTTCTCCAGAGCAGCGTGTCCTTCAGTTGAAGACGGAGGTATTTTAAAATGAGGAGGAAAGGTATGAGCCTTTGAATGATAACACTTTGGTGTGTGTGTGTGTGTGTGTAGGTAAGCTGCAGACGCTCCACACCCTGCTGCGTCGGCTGAAGGAGGGCCAACATCGCGTTCTCATCTTCACCCAGATGACCCGCATGCTGGACGTGCTGGAGCAGTTCCTCAACTACCACGGACACATCTACCTCCGCCTGGACGGCAGCACCCGCGTCGAGCAGAGACAAGTGAGGGGCGCCGTGACTAGACCTGAGCTTTATGGGATACTGTTGTTGTGTTGGACTTCAGCAACTCAGTTGGGGGTCAATTCCATTTCAATGTCAATTATTTTGGACATTTGCGATTTGATTGGCTGAGTTGAATGGAATTGAGCCGGAGGTCAATATTGTTCTGAAACTGATAAAGGATGCTGACTGTTGTCCTCCTCTCCCTCAGTCCCTGATGGATCGCTTCAACGCAGACCGCCGCATCTTCTGCTTCATCCTGTCCACGCGCAGCGGCGGCGTGGGGGTGAACCTGACAGGCGCCGACACGGTGGTGTTCTACGACAGTGACTGGAACCCCACCATGGACGCCCAGGCCCAGGACCGCTGCCACCGCATCGGACAGACCCGCGACGTCCACATCTACAGGTACACCGTGAAACCCTCCCCTGCCTCTTAGACTGTTGAACCAAGCTGACACTTAACTCCCTCAAATCGTCTCAGCACTACGGTCGTTTTTTAGTTTCCTTTAGATTTGACACAGGCAGGATCTGAAAGTCTCCGGAAGTAGCATGAACAGTGTGCATACTTTTACTCTGAAGATATGAATGTGGTAGGCATAGAACCTGTGATTACTACTCTGCCACTATGTTAGCTAGTCTGCTGAGCATCTGGTGTGACTATTCTCCACCCCACCCCAGGCTGATCAGTGAGCGCACGGTGGAGGAGAACATCCTAAAGAAGGCCAACCAGAAAAGAATGCTGGGAGACATGGCCATAGAAGGAGGCAACTTCACCACCGCTTTCTTCAAACAGGTACGTCTCCACCGATATAACACTCTGTGACGTCGTCCATTCACTCTGAATCGAGGGCAATTCAAAACGAACTACGCTCCCCTCTCTCCTCTCAGCAAACCATCAGGGACCTGTTTGACGTGAATGAGGGGGAGAAGAAGGAGGTGACCCCAGAGCCGTCTGTGCCCCAACCAGAAGAGGAAGAGACGGGCAACAAACAGAACACCACCATCCTGGAGCAGGTCAGTCGCACCCAAAACACTAATAATAACAGTATGTTGTTGAGTTTTACTGGTGTGTTCAGAGCAGGTGTCTCTCAGACCATAGACACCTGTTTATACCACACCATACAACAGCAGGAGTCTAGAAGACACCCAGAAACCAGCAGCTGAGTGTTTGGACCAGCACTGACTCCATACAAACAAGCTTTATTTTATGAAATTAACATGGTTATTAGGGGTCAAATGATTGTTTTAGGTATTTTACAAGTCAGCAAGACACATCAATCTCTACTCCGGGTGGCACTGTTCCCAAAAACGAATTGTCTCTCTACCACAGGCCCTTTGTCGTGCCGAGGACGAGGAGGACATAGTGGCTGCCTCCCAAGCCAAAGCAGAGCAGGTAGCTGAACTGGCAGAGTTCAACGAGGCCATCCCATTGGACGAGGCTGGCGAAGGGAGGGACCCGGAAGAGGAGGAGCTCTCCAAGGCAGAGCAGGAGATAGCGGCTCTTGTGGAGCAGGTGATTGTTGTTCAATATCCCTGTTTTTTGGCTATTCCATCTGTGTTGTTTGACTATTTTGAGCTTTTTTGCAAAACCTGACAACCTATCTTTTTTCCCCCTCATATCTCAGCTCACTCCTATAGAGCGCTATGCTATGAATTTCCTGGAGGCTTCACTGGAGGACGTGTGCAAGGAGGAGTTAAAGCAAGCAGAGGTAAGATTGATATTTCTCAGTGCATTTAAGAGAGCTTGCCATGTGTCCATGTTTAATTGGTTCACCCTATTAGAGACCTGGGTTCTAATAAAAAGCCCATCTCTCTGCTCTGTGTTTACAGGAGCAGGTGGAAGCTGCCAGGAAGGGGCTGGACCAGGCCAAGGAGGAGGGCCTGAAGCTGCATGCAGGCTCCTCGGACAACGACGACGAGGACTTCTCATCACAGCCAGCGGAGGAGCCCTCGCCGCCCGGGTCGGGCCGTCGCCCACGCAAACACAAAGAGAAAGGTGCCCCCTCCACCAGAATCAGCGGTAGGCTCCGAGGAGCCACGGCCTCCCCACCGCCCACTTCTCCAGAGCCAGAGTCCGATTCCCCCACCCCCAGAGAAGTGCCTGAAAGGCTCCGCTCAGCTCTGAGAGGACGAGGGGGGACCAAAGACACTACCACCACACCGGCCCGCACAGAGCACCCCAGGGCCCACACCTCCTCATCAAAGGAATCTGCCAAACCTGCATCCACAACCCCGGCCTCTCCTTCTAGAGACTCCAGCCTCAAATCCGGGTCGGCAGCGCCACCTCTCGGATCTCAGTCCCATTCCAGCTCAGTGCCTTCCACTGCCACCAGTCCTCTAGCTATGAAACCACTGACACTACCAGGGGAGTCACACACCAGGTCACCCAGCAGGGAGAGGGCAGTGTGTTTCACCTCAGAGTCCACGTGTCCGGTGGACCACCAGTCATACTCTGCCCAGGCCAGGGACTACGACATTAGGGACCAGGAGTCCCTGTCTCCCAACTCTGTGTGCCCTCTCTCCCGGTCGCCACGCAAGCGCCAGTCGGCTGACGGGGAGGTCCTGCTAGGCCTTCCGGAACATTCCCCGTCGGCCAAGGTCCTGCGGAAGCTCCCTGGTCGCCTGGTGACGGTGGTGGAGGACAAGGAGCCCAGGAAGAGGAGGAGGAGAGGCAGCGGGACAGGAGGAGGCTCATCAGAGGAGACGGAGAACGCTGAGTCGGGCCGAGGCTCAGACGAGCCAAGCAGAGACTCCCAAACCCCTGACAAAACCAGCCAGACACCCGAAGAGAAAGGAACTGCTTCAAAATACTCAACGACCACCAAACTCACAGTGGACCAAGAATCCCCCTCAACACACACCTATCCTGCCAGAAGCTACCTCCCTTACTCCCCGCCCCACCAATCCCCTGACATGCCGGTGCTGAGGAACCTGCCGGTGCGGCAGCGGCTGGAGAGCGAGTCTCGCGTGGCGGCGCAGTTAGGAGAGCTGGGCCGAGGGAGGGGAGGGAACTACCACAGGAAAATGGACAATCAGCCAGGAAAAGACGGAAACTTGTCCTCAGTCGCTAATGTTGCGAACTCGACCCCACCAGTGAAACGAAAGAGGGGCCGACCCCCCAAAACTCCCCTCAGGTTGGCGGTATCCCAGCCAGAGTATGTATCTCCTCCCCAGCCCACCTCAGCAAGCCCCGCTCTCTCCCCAAAACGCAAGCGGGGTCGTCCCCGCAAGGACTCGACAACTGTAAAGAATGCTGTGGGTGCAGGACATAACTCAACCGCCTGCACCACCAGCCGACCTGGTTCCCTGTCTGACGCTGTTGACACAGAGCCACTACTCCCGTCTGCCCCCACTGAGCCTCAAACTGTGGCCTCCTCTGCTATCTGCACCAGCCAAGACTCTCTGTCTACCAAAGCTGAGGACTCTACCGCAACATTAAAACCAAACACTAAGACTGAGGTCCTTACCACAACCCCAACTGCTATCCTGGCACTAAGCCCAGCTCAAGTTCTTACCACAACCGCTATTCCTGCGCCAAGCCGAACTCGAGTTCCCATCTCAATTCCAATCTCTGTCTCCACCTCAAGCTCAACCGATGTCCCTGCCTCAAGCTCAACAACCATCTCCACCTCGGTTCCAATTTTAGTCCCTGCCACAAGCTCACCCACAGTCCCTGCCTTAAACTCAACCTCTGTTCCTGCTTCAAGCTCATCCACAGTTTCCACCCCAAGCTTACCCACAGTATCCACATCGAGGCCGCCCTTTAGCCCTTCCTCAAGGTCAACCTCTGGTCTCATTCGAATTCCAACTGCAGTCCTCACCTCAACACTTGCCCAGTTCCTCACCTCAAGACCTAGAGTCTCCACTTCTCCACCAATCTCCACAACTACCACACAAATCGTCACCCCTACCCCCAACAAGATCTCCACTCCTCCCCTTGCCCAAATCTCTATCCCTACTCCAGCTCAAATCTCCAAAATGGCCACATCAGCCTCTACTCCAACCGTCACCCCCACTCCAGCCCCTACACCAACACTCACAAATGTTAAACCAACCCCTACTCCGGGCCCTACCACAATTGTTGCAACCCATGTACCAACACTTAGAAAACTCACCTCAATCGCAAATCTGACCACCATTTCCACACCAGCCCCAAGTATAATAGCCACCACCGTCACATCAGCCCGAACCACAGCCATCACAGCAGTTACTGCAACAACCTCCATACCAACTTCTACCAAAATCACCATCACAACCCCCACACCAGCCCCTACAACAACCACCACACTAACCTCTACACCAGCCCCTACCACAGCTGTCACCACCGTTACACCAGCCCCTACCACAGCTGTCACCACCGTTACACCAGCCCCTACCACAGCTGTCACCACCGTTACACCAGCCCCTACCACAACTGTCACCACCGTTACACCAGCCCCTACCACAACTGTCACCACCGTTACACCAGCCCCTACCACAACTGTCACCACCGTTACACCAGCCCCTACCACAACTGTCACCACCGTTACACCAGCCCCTACCACAACTGTCACCACCGTTACACTAGCCCCTACCACAACTGTCACCACCGTTACACCAGCCCCTACCACAACTGTCACCACCGCTACACCGCCCCCACCCAGAACTGTCATCAGCGCTACACCGCCCCCACCCAGAACTGCCACCACTGCTACTGCAGCCGCTGCCACAAGCATCACATCAACTCCTACCCCAATCTCTACCCCAACCCCCACTGAAGCCCCCATGCCAACCCCCGCCCCTTCCCAAGTATACAACTCCACTACCAACAAAATCCTCACCCAGATATCCACCCCAGCCCCCACTCCAAGTTCAACATTAGTCTTGCCCCTGGCCCAAATTCCTATTACATCTACCCTCTCCAGCAACTCTACTGCTGTGGCTGCCACAGAGAACCAGACTGTGGATACTGCCCAGAATCCAGATTCAGAGAACATAATAGACATGGAGGTGGAGACCCAGGCGGCTAAAGAGGACAAAAAGACGGAGGGTGGAGAAGAGGAGTTTAGTGACTCTCAACCGAAAAAGAGGAAAGTGGAGAATTCTCCTGAAGCCAAAGACACTGTCCTTTCCACTCCCTCACTCGCTGACCCAGAGACTCCAGTGGCTCCTCGGTCAGAGGAAACGGATAAGCAGAAGATAGAGGAGAGCGCCAGAGATGACAAAGCCGCCAGCAAGAAGAGGCCTCTTAGTCGCCAGAGCAGTCAGGAGTCTGTGCGCTCCTCTTCTCCCTCCTCGGTGTGCTCTACATCCAATCCCACCCGGTCATCCCAACACAAGAAGAGTGCAGAGAAGAGAGCACCTGCCAAGAGGAGGCGAGGAGAGGTTCTGTTTGACCCAGAGAAGGGAGAGGGGAAGACTGAGAAAGAGTCCACCAACGCCACTCGGAGGAGGCAGTCCAGGTCCTCTTCTTCAGACTCTGACCCCTGTGAAACCAGGAAAGAGCGCCTCCTCACCCGCTCGTCCCAGATCTGGCAGGAGAAAGAGGGGGAAGGAGAGGGCAACAGACGGAGAAGAAGACCCGCCAGGAGCTCTGAACGGGAGGGCAGGACTGTGTCCAACAACACCGGTACTGGGGAGTCTGGCAGCGAGACATCCTCTGTGAGGGTCACCCGGAAATCCTCTGGTCCTCTGCCCAACCCAGAGAGTAAACCCCAGTCTAACAGCGTGCCCTCTACCCCTCCCCAGCCAGAGGTCCTGGGAAAGAGGTGCTCAGCCCTGAACGCTGCAGCCAAACTCCTTGCCATGCGAGGCAGGGTCGACACCCCTGGCAGCAGGAAAGACCCTGCGGCTAAGGCTGCTGGGCAGAATGCCATTTCTCCTGCTTCCTCTGACAAGAACCACAAGTCCAAATCTAAAAGTGCACCAGCCACTCCGCAAACAAACTGCAACAACAAAGCAGGAATCAGCCAGATGACCCCCACCAACTCTAGCCGCACCGCCGCCCGCTCCACCCGCCAGTGCCCTGGCGCCCTCGTCCCACCCCTGGAGACAGACAACAAGAGGGGGAGCAAAAAGGAGGAGAGTGAAAAAGAAAAAAAGAAGCCCTCGGAGGAGAAGGAAGAGGAGGGGTGCGAGAGGGAGACTCACTCGTCCAGGGGCCACAGCGCCTGCAGCAGCGTGAGTAGCGATGGTGGAGGGAGTAGTCGGAGCAGCAGCAACAGCAGCCAGCGCACCCACAGCCTCAGCTCCCAGAGCACCGGGCCCAGGCTCAACAGCTCGCGAGCACCCTCCTCCGGCAGCGAACGTGAACGCAGCACCGAGAGGGGCAGGAGGCGCAGCCACAGGAAGGAAGGAGAAGGCCGGGGGAGGGAGACCCGGAAGGAAAGAAAGGAGAGGCACGCCCAGAAGCGGGAGAGGCTCTCACAGGAAGGGAACGCTGGCTCGGGAGAGGGCACCCCGGACAGGGTGCTGCGCAGCGTGGCGGCTATGGCAGCAGCTCAGGCCCGCACACCTGCCGCCAACACCCGCTCCTCCCGCTCTTCCTCTGCCCAACACAACAAGACATGATGGAATAACAAGATATATTTTTTAAACTGGGAGAGGGAGTGAGGGATTCTGACTGGAAAACGGAGGGGAAATGGCCTCTAAAGTTGCTGCTTTGTCTACACTGACGGAGGCCAGAGCAGAACTACGTGTTGTGCAGGTCAGTGACCTCCCTCCCTCTTGGGCCCTCTCCCCCACCCCACATTAGAGCTGGTCTCCTCTCCAGTTCAGCCATCATCAACTGGGGAAAGGCTTAGAGATGCCAGACTGTCTGCGGAGAGAAAGGTGCCACCATGGTAGAGCCCTTCCAGAAGTGAGTTGTAGTCCTGAAGGTGTCACTTCATACGGACAGTGGCTTGACTGCACACCGGGGACTTTGGGACGAGGTGGGTGCGAGTGAGTTATTTGTTAGTTCACACTATTGTACTGTAAAACATTTAAAAAGACTGGAATACTAAGATGTATGTGTTCGAGAGAGGATTAGATTGCACCCAATATGCAGATTTTATCCTCTGCCAGGGTTATCGATGGGAATCATTCATGCGACATTCAAAATAATATTTTGAGTGACGATTGTATCGTACGTTTGAAGGTTTTAGACTTTTTGGGTTCTGGACATTTTGTCAGCTGTTCTGACCTCTGTTGATAAGTTATGGATATTTTATAGTTTCTTCCAGGAAGAGAGCAGATCTGTAAATGTGATCTTTGCTGCACTATGCTGGAGTTACTCTTTGCTTGGGTCTCTGTATCTTGTCATTTTCTGTCCATCTGACTTTTTAAATCCAGCCTGCATTTTTCCTTTGCACATCTGACATGATGTCCTCAGCATTTGAGTGCATTGTGGTGTAGTATTTTACATAAATTTCAATTAAATTACTACTACGTTCCTGGTACCTCACAATGTAACTCCAAAGCTCCAAATATGGCTGTCCCTCTCAAGCTTGTTATGCATCTCGAAGATGCAAATTATTTTACTCACTGGCAATGCAGAAACGGGAGCAGAACCTTGATTTAACTCCTCACCTTTCCAAAGTCGGACATTATGGTTAACATTTCTTGAAGTTTATACTAAAAGGGTATTGAATCAGTGTGAATAAAAAAACAGTGCCTATTAGGCCGAGTGGGTGGACGGAGATCCCAGTTTGCGTTGTAAAGTACTTGACGTTGAGGTGTGGAACTTACCGAGTTTTGTCACAAAAAAAGGATATGCTTTCTGTAAATCACGAGGAAATCACCTTATGCATCAGTGCTACCAAATTCTTTTTTTTTAATTTCTACTATCATTTCATTGCTCCTCTTTCATGTAAGGACTTAAAATAGTGCAGATGGCTCTGTGACTTGCATTTGTCAAAGCAGTTTTTGGGCAGGGTGATGTTTGAGTGAATGGGTGGAATATGGTGATGGTCTTACCTTGATTTGTCCCTTTAATTTGTTACATTCCTTTGTTCCCTTGTAATTCCACATTGTTTTACTTGAAAGACAAAATGACAGTTGAATAAAAAGACCAAAAATGTATTGGGTGTTTGGTTGTGTAACCTACCTCCTATAAGAGCATCTGCAAAATAAAGTGTAAATGTGTGCATGACACTTGTATTATACACATCTTCTCAGTAGGTGCCATGCAGTATTCGTTTTGCTGCTTGGCATGTGGAAAATGTACCATGTAGCCATATCTTATGGCTTTTGAGATCATACGGTACTGGATTTTACAATGCAAGATGTCCCTCTTGCGATTATCCAGGTAATTCTGGGGACCGTACCGTTTCTCTCAGAACATTGTAGCAGAAAAGAGGGACACACGTTTCACAAATTTGAATCTGGGCAACAGTTAAACCCATACAAGCACAACAGGCAATTTTATTTGAACAACTGCATTAAAATGAGCTGAAAGTTTTATACAAAATTAAACAGCCACATGTAAAGTGTTGGTCCCATATTTCACGAGCTGAAATTAAAGACACCAGCAAATGTTCCATATGCACAAAAAGCTTAGTTCTCTGAAATGTTGTGCACAAATGTTTACATCCCTGCTAGTATTTCTTCTTTGCCAAGATAATTCATCCACCTGAAAGTTGTGGCATATAACGAAACAGCACGATCATTACACAGGTGCACCTTGTGCTGGGGTTATGGTATTTAATTTATTTAAATTCACTGATTTCCTTATGTAAAATCTTTGAAAGTGTTGCTTTTATATATAGATAAGTGCTCATTCTGCAAATGTTGGTCACCATGGGCGTCAAAACAAGACATGAACAAGCACCTACGATTCCTAACATGGCAGCTTCTTGTCATTGTTGCTAGCTCCCTGGCCATCCAGATTGACTTCTGAACCGTTTTTGTGATGTCAGCTAATATCTATAGGGAGAAGCTGGTCAGCACAGATCAATAAGGCTAGGGTAAAACACCATGGCTGAGATCTTAACTGTTTGGAAAAAATACAGATATTTAAAAAAAAAAAATGGTTAATGCGTTCTTGAAGCAGAAGCATTGAATAATTACAGCAGTTTCCATCCCTTCACAAAATAAGAGTGCACTACATTGTTCTTAGAGCTGTCCGTCAGCACATACGGAAAAAAGGCACCATAACTATAAGGATTCCGATTGTTGCTGTGGCAAGACTTAAAATAGCAGCTTCCACAACAATATTCAAACTATAAATAAATACTGATGTAAATAGGATAACATTGCAGTGATCAGACAATATTGTCTTAAATGGGAGATCAATTTCAGGGGCAACATGGAAGCCAGTTCAGACATCTTGAAAGATTTATAAAACCGCATGTCTTAATTACTCAACAAATAAGAAAATTGGCGATATACAATTATATATCTGCATTTAAAAACAAGAAGCCCTAAAAAGATTATTTCGCGTTGTACTTCGTAAAATAACCACCTTAGCTATGGGTTTTCCTGAGTAAATCTGATCAGTGCCAGTTCCAATACTGCATTCTTCCGTGCTTGTGGATACATAGGGCTCCAGCACGTTGAGTTGTCCACACATTTCTTCAATGGCACCCTAAATGGAAAAGGGCGCCACAGAGGGGGCCAAAAAGCCTTCAGCAATGCCTTTCGCTGAGAGTGGGGCAGTTAACATGAGAGACTATGATTGTTTGTGTCTATATGAGAGTGGTGTTAGTCAAAAGTTCAGTAGGACAGGACATGTCTTTTTTGTCCCAGGGCAGGAGAGTGGGTTAGGGGAAGACACTGTAAAAGGAATGGAGAAAAAAAGTAGGTATTGATTACTAATCAACCAATACTTCCAAGTTTTGTATTTGCAGTAAATGAACACGTTGATATATTAATATGAAATGTCAATTTTTGCAAACCTCGTGTGCACGTCAAGAGTGAACTCGCATGTCTGGATCTCAGGAGAAGGTGATCGCCAATGAGATGGCTAAAATGAGGAGGAGAATGGCACAGCATAACGCGATCCATATCTTCTTCTGTAGAGGGAGGGAGAGGGGTAGTATCAAGTATCAACGCTCGTTAGCTAACTTGTCCAATAATTAGCAGTACAGCCTTAAATAAATTCCTACCTTGCGTGCTTTGTTTTGGTAGGTGGCAGCTTTCTCGGTCTCTACCACTGCCTTCTGCACATAATCAGTTGAGTTGAGGACGTTGGCTTCAATGCGGTTGACCATCTCCCCCTGCACAACAGTTAGTCAATTCAGCAAACACCTCACTAAGGTTTCCACCAACCAATTTCCTCAAAGCCCATTTCATGAAATGTGCTTTTCACGGGGAGTGAACAAGTGCACACTTGGGTGGGAAAGGTATTATGGCTCCAGTCTGTCCTCCTGGGGGTGACAGTCTTACCTGGGCCTCCACCTCCATGGCCAGGTACTGGAACATGTCATGCAGATCCCTGATGCTCCTTTCCAGTTTGAGGATCTCGTCATGCCGGGACTCAATCTCATTCAGCGCCTGCTTAGTGGCTTTAGCGTCGATCAGGATCTACAGGAGGAAGAGTGTAAATGTTACAATCAGGTTGTTTCGAGCCTGACCCCCCCCCCCCAAAAAAAGTCACACGGGTGATGTCTGAGAAATGATAACACATGTCTATTTAACTGCTCATAAAACACATCCAGCAAAAGAGAACTACAGTTGAACTGAAACAGCTAAAGTAGTCAATCTTCTAAAAGCAAGTACGGGTTCCATTTACGTGAAGCTCGCTTTCACAGCTATGGCGACTATACAGGTTACAGATGTCTAAGGATGTCCTGTACAGCACAGGCATCTCAAGGAGTGCTTACCAAATTCAAACCTGTAGTCCAGTGCAAGCCATCAAGAGTGTCTTAAACAAAACAAATCTGTCATCATTTTACTCCCAAGAGAATGTAGAAACATTTGTTGTCGTCCCAGACATTACCGTTTACATACAGTGCCTTCGGAAAGTATTCAGACCCTTTGACTTTTCCCACATTTTGTTACGTTACAGCCTTATTCTAAAATTGATTCAATTATTGCTTTTTCCTCATCAAGCTACACACAATACCCCATAAGGACCAAGCAAAAACAGGATTTTTGCAAATGTATGAAATATCACATTTACAAGTATTCAGACCCTTTACTCAGTACTATGTTGAAGCACCTTTGGCAGCGATTACAGCCTCGAGTCTTCTTGGGTATGACGCTACAAGCTTGGCACACCTGTATTTGGAGAGTTTCTCCCATTCTTCTCTGCAGATCCTCTCAAGCTCTGTCAGGTTGGATGGGGAGCGTTGCTGCACAGCTATTTTCAGGTCTCTCCAGAGATGTTTGATCAGGTTCAAGTCCTGGCTCTGGCTTGGCTACTCAAGGACATTCAGAGACTTATCCCAAAGCCACTCCTGCGTTGTCTTGACTGTGTGCTTAGGGTCGTTCTCCTGTTGGAAGGTAAACCTTCGCCCCAGTCTGAGGTCCTGAGCGCTCTGGAGCAGGTTTTCATCAAGGCTCTCTCTGTACTTTGCTCCGTTCATCTTTCCCTCGATCCTGACTAGTATCCCTATCCCTGCCGCTGAAAAACATCCCCACAGCATGATGCTGCCACCACCATGGTTCACCGTAGGGATGGTGCCAGGTTTCCTCCAGACGTGACGCTTGGCATTCAGGCCAAAGAGTTCAATCTTGGTTTCATCAGACCAGATAATCTTGTTTCTCATGGTCTGAGAGTCCTTTAGGTGCCTTTTGGCAAGTTCCACACAGGCGGTCATGTGCCTTTTACTGAGGAGTGGCTTTCGTCTGGCCACTCTACTATAACAGGCCTGATTGGTAGAGTGCTGCAGAGATGGTTGTCCTTCAGGAAGGTTCTCCCATCTCCACAGAGGAACTCTGGAGCTCTGTCAGAGTGAACATCGGGTTCTTGACCAAGGCCCTTCTCAGTTTGACCGGGTGGCCAGCTCTAGGAAGAGTCTTGGTGGTTCCAAACATTTTCCATTTAAGAATGATGGTGGCCACTGTGTTCTAGCGGACCGTCAATGCTGCAGAATTTTGTTGGTACCCTTCCCCAGATCTGTGCCTCGACACGATCCTGTCTCGGAGGTCTACGGACAATTCCTTCAACCTCATGGCTTGGTTTTTGCTCCGACATGCACGGTCAACTGTGGGGCCTTTCCAAATCATGTCCAATCAATTGAATTTACCACAGGTGGACTCCAATCAAGTTGTAAAAACATCAAGGATGATCAATGGAAACAGTGCACCTGAGATCAATTTCGAGTCTCATAGCAAAGGGTCTGAATACTTATGTAAATAAGGTATCTGTTTTGTAATTTTAATAAATGTTCAAACATTTCTAAAAACCTGTTTTCGCTTTGTCATTATAGTGTATTGTGTGTAGATTTATTTTTTAAATCCATTTTAGAATAAGGCTGTAACGTAACAAAATGTGGAAAAAGTCAAGGGGTCACAGGGCCTGATTGAGTAAGAGAGAAAAGTCATAGCATACTACCCAACAAAGAGGAAGAAAACACTTGTGTGATTGCAAGTAGGTGGTTTCCAGATAAGTAATTAATTGTGGTTAGTTTCAGTCAGTCAGTGAATCTGTCAGTCAGTCATACTCACATTCTGTGTGAAAACATCAGTCTGTCCACTTTCAAGCATAACATCCAAATCTTCATCTGTTACATTGGTGCCAGCTAGAGGGATATAATAACCTTATCAGTTGCTGCTTTTGGGTATATTTAATTTTCATACGAAATCACCTTTGTGGATGAACTTCTGCATTGCAGTCTTGAATTCAGAAGACAAAAATCCATGGTGTTGAAATCACTTACGATTCCCCTTAACAGCCATACAGTGACAGTAATAGATGAATAGATGTAGACCCACTGATTCTGAGCTGCCTCTGTATCCTCTCCACGTTGCGATCTCTGTAGGAAGCCTGGATGGTGTTACAGTGGCCCATCAACTCCACAAACTCCCGAGACAAGACGCCATGCTGGAGAGAGAGAAAAAGGAGGTAGAGGGATGGGGAAAGTGTTAATTTAATGGCAGCCTACAGTAAAACTATATAAATTAAAATCAATTTATTTTTCGGAAATTAGAAGCCTCACTTGGGCTCTCTGCATCCTTAGGTTTATGGGGATGTATTTCCCATCATCTTCTCCTTTCTTGGGTTCAATGACTGTGAAAAAAAAACTAAACAATGGGTCTGATATTTCTGTATTCAGGTGTATCCGCTGGGGGCACCGAAACACGATCAATAATCAATAGCTGATCATGTTACTTCAGTTAAGAATACTCACTCTTCAGTTTCTTATGGATCTGCATTGCCATTGTTTTGATCTGTTCCCGAAGGGTTTGGAGTTCCCTTTTCATGCCTGAAGCAGAAAGAAACCTTACGACATCACCTTTAGTAACTGTCAACAGGCAGAGTAACTAATCCCTCAGAATAGGCAGCCTGAGGGGAATAATGGCACCTAATCGTATAATTAGCACAACTGCTTTATCACCAAAAATGATAAAAACAGAGACATTTCTTAGTGGAATGTGATCCTTTTGACAAGACATGGAGGTGCAGTGATTAATTAGGCTACAGCTCACATTACATATTCTATGCATATCATAACTCCTAACAGTACCACCATAGCATATATTTACATACAGCATATTAGCACTAACGTCAATGTGTTAGTGTTGATCTACTGACCGTCCTCTGGCAGTGCCACACCCAACACGGTCTTCTGTTTGTTCTCAAGGTCAGAAACCACCTTTTTAAGCGTCTCCAGTCCCTCTCGAATCTCTTGGACCTGATATGAAGGGATAAACAGGCTGGTTAACGTAAGATGTGAATAAATCAGTGAATTTGGTTGTTTGGGGGCACTTGAGAACGGGCCAGGACACATATTCTGCATCATCCTATGTTTTCGCATAAGATGTAAATTGGGCATACAGAAAAGCTGCTCATTTTAACTTGCCAGTATTTCAGATTATAACTTGCCAGATCACATTGGCACAGTAGTTTAATGTTGACACAACAAACTGTTCCTGTGCTTGGCATCCACAAGCCAAGAGAAAAGTACTGCAGCACAACACAACTTGAAACTGACAGCAAGTCATTATAAATGCAAACAGACGGCTTGACTGTTGTATTAGGTTGCATGATTTCACCTTCTTGAAAAAAGCATCATTCTCCTTCTCCTCCCTCACTGTAGAAGTCCCTGGTTTGATCATAAGTGCCCTGCCCTCTTCATCCTCGTCTGACGCCTCGGCAGTCTGGTGTGTGAGGAAAAGCAAGAGGGGGAAAGAATGGACACAATCCTCAACTTTTTGTAGGCACTAACTCCGCCATGGCTCGTTGGCCAAAGCCTATGGGGAAATGTGTTTTTTTTGTTTGTTTTTTGTTGTTGATAAACGCGGGGGAAAAGGGTCTGTGGTAAACAGGTTTAGGAGATCTTATAGTTTGTTCTATGAGATAATCATCAGTTAACGTCACTTACTGTGCATTTTGAAGTATTTATGTAATCAAAACAAGCACAAAGGCTAAATATTTCATAAAGGTCATGTTAACTGAATGATATCATAGAACAAAACGTATAAGATCTCCTAAACCTGTGTTAACCTCAGACCTTATTTTCGGCGTTCATCACAAAGTCCCAATCTTTCCCATGAATTTCAAATCAAATTGTATTTGTCACATGCGCCGAATACAACAGGTGTAGTAGACCTTACAGTGAAATGCTTATTTACAAGCCCTTAACCAACAATGCAGTTAAGAAAAATACCTTTAAAAAAACAAGAAATAAAAAGTTCCCCCATAGGAATGGCTGAACGAACCATAGGTAATTTATTTCTGTTTTTTAGGACTACGAGCTGGCGAGCTCCATTGCACATCATTGCCATGTAAATCCAACATGCAACCCATGAGTGCGGCATTGAACTTTTAATGCACTTCTAGCCACTGACCTATCCTTGGGGTGTAAACTATTTTAGCAATGCTAGCTAGCCAAGCCAGGTTAACAAGTACGTTAACTTTAGCAAAGTTCGCCGATTAAAAAGCAATGTAGCTAGCACTAATAACTAGTTCCCAGATAAAGAATACCCCAAGAAATAGCTAACAAATCTGCATGAAACCTTCCCTTGCAAACTGACCAATTGCTAAATGAATTGGTATTGGTTAGCATAAGTTAGCTTGAAACTCACATTGCCCAGTTCCTTGGTTCGGTCCCGCATTTCTTCTCAGTCCAAATGCAATGTATTAGCTAACGAATATATTATTACGATATCCTATATCAAGGTGAAGAAAAATGTGTATAAATGCGCAATAAAACATACACAAAAATAACTTTCGTGCTTATGTCATTCAACAAGTAATCTAAACGGCTAGTTGGTCTTCCCTTTAGGATGTTAGAGAGAAAGACAGCCCATATTAGAACACATAGCTACGCCACCTACCGTATTGGAGCTTTTTTGTTTGTTTGACTGTCAATTAAATACGCTGGTTCATTTTGCCCTCCGCTGTAAACATGGTCACATTTATAATTCGTTTGTGCTTCATTGTATTGTTTGTACCCCCACAACAAAAGTCCATTACCTATTGTGAAATTGTTATTGACTTGATATGATCATAATGATCCTTCAAACTGAGAAATTAAATTGTAGGTGACTAAAATGCAGCATTTCCAAAACTAGAGGTCACAACCCCATGTGGGGTTGCCTGATTTGAAAATGGGGTCGTGAGAGAAACTGCAAAAATAAAACTGCACTTGGTTCATAGAACTGCGGGTATGTCAGTAACCTTCGCTAACAGCTAAATGCGGTTGTAATAAACAGAGCAGTTTCTGTTTTCTTCCTACAAATGTGAAAGATAAGACTCCCAGGAACACATAGGTGTCTTCTGTTTCCTTCTACAATGCCCACAAGCTCAGGATTCCTTAGAACAAAGTGGACAAGACCAAGCACTAAATCAGACTGGGGGGAAACAAACATCATCATCATGTTCTTTTCTACACAGAAGATCATGCACAATTATTGCCTGATGATCTTCTGAACTTCACAATACCTTTCTGATGCATTTCAGTCACTTCAAACCATACTTCCTTCAGATTCTTTTACATGGTGGGGAAAAAATGTTGATATCAAAATGGGGTCTCTGGCCAAAAAAGTATTGGAACACCTGCTATAACGTGTCTATAAGAAGAACATGCATCCCACTATCTATTTCAGATGCTTCAATCTTTCAAAATGGCTTCAGAATCTGGAATTCCAGACTTTACAGCAAGTGAAATATTCCTTGGTGTTAAACTGAATTAATTTGAATTTGGTCAATCTACGAGGAGGCCTCCAAATCCACAAAGGGAGAGGGTGGAAGGTATAGATACAATACACAATACACTGTGATCATCCAAATCAGATCAGATTCAATTAAAACCAAAATTAGAATTTCTAGGTTAAGAAAACACAACATCACTTATCAATTCAAACATACGTTCTCAGTGTAGTCATGTTTTGAAATATAATGCATGTACTGAGGACATTCCCAGATATGGTAGTCTAATAATAACTGAATAGCACCCGAAGTAGTTTCTTTGATGACAGCATATTCCCTTGGATATTTTGTAATGGGAACAGAATGTGTTGCTGTAAAAAGCTATCACTGACTTTTGTAGCCAATTGCTAAGCACTAATTATGTCAATTAAATGAATAAAGAATCTGTGTGTGGTAGGATACCCTGCTTTCATAGCCACAAGATGATGCTGTTTGCCTTACTTAACCACAGAATCAAAGTTTTCCGCTGAGTAGGCCTGCCTAAACTAGTTATACTTTCAGAATGCTTTATTATACTATCAACAAACCAAATTGGTCAATGTAGGCCTAAAGGACATTCTAGGGACATGTGCCAGGGTATGTGTGTTACTGACCCTACAGGTATCAAACCAGGTTACTCAGACATATGGTGTTTCAGAGGCATATTTCACCTGACATTTTTAAGTAGGTTGCATTGCCCATAATGAAATACAAAAGGTTTATTTTGGCATTTGGGGTCTGTAAGTAGTAGACCTTGGCCTATACAAACATTAAAATACCACTCAATTCTTGTTTTTCAATGTAACTTATAGAGCAGTGGTTTTCAACTAAGTAACGGGGTGGCAGGTAGTCTAGTGGTTAGAGCATTGGGCCAGTAACCGGAAGATTGAATCCCCGAGCTGACAAAATAAAATTATGTAATTCTGCCCCTGAACAATACAGTTAACCCACTGTTCCTAGGCCATCATTGTAAATAAGAATTTGTTCTTAATTGTCTTGCCTAGTTAAATAAAAATAAATGTAAAAAAACGGGAGTAGCCTATCACAGGTGCTCTGCAATTATCTTTCTTCCAAAAATGATGTGTCTTATTAGTGGTTGATGGTATTATAATCAATGTCAAAATAATTTTGCAATGCAAATAGGCCTTTAATTTGTTACATTCACTGCTAAAATTTACTAAATTGACTAAATATTTTATGTTAATGTTCTGCAACTGGTGGTCCTCAAGAACTTTGGGCAGTGATTTGGTGGCCCCCGGAACATAACATTTTGGGAACCGCTGCAATAGAGCAATGGAATTACTTTAAAATTGAACAAGGGACAAAGGGTATACGCTACATTTGTTTTTGTCAGGTTGAAATTAACAGATTCACCTTGTTTTAAACACTGTATCATATCAAACAGTGGTTCCCAACTAGGGGTACTAGGACCCCTGGGGGTACTTGGCCTATCCACAGGGGGTACTTGAGAAGACTCATGAGACTATACTGGTAAAATGCACATGAGGAGGAACTTGGGGGTACTCCGGGCAGAGAAAAATTCAGTTGGTGGAACAGTAACCGAAAAAGGTTGGGAACCACTGAAATACAGCTATGGTCTCGTTGTAGGCTCAACGTTTGGTTGGCAAAACTACATTCCCCATACTGCGCTAGTGCGCAGCGTCGTGTCGTGAGCTGTCACTCGCCCGGGGAGAAATTGGTATAGCATCTCTGAGCAGTGGACTGACTGGGTGACAGAGACCATACAATGCGTTGAAAAGTATCTCACCCATACCTCTTTATTTGCGATACCTTGCTTATAGCTATGGACATTCGGATTGTTAAAGGGTGGACTGTCTCGTTATTCTCGTTGGAGACCCGGACTGTTTGTCAATGAGATATGTGGAGTCGCTCTATCCATCGGTGTTAACGCAGAAAATACAAGATGAAGAAGCAATTCAATCGAATGCGACAGCTCGCCAACCAAACAGTGGGCAGGTAAGGACAAATGTATTGAGAAACCCATTCAGTTCTGCAATCTTGTAAGGACTTCGATGTGGCAGAATAGGCTGCCATTATGCTCTATCCGACATCTCGGGTCGAAAATGATTGAATGAATCTTATGTGAAGTTACAGCTTTCATATAGCAGATTATCTGTATGCAATACTGCTGGTTTTAGTTTTTCTTTATGCCTAATATGACCTAATTTATGTAGCCTAACAGTGGTCGCGCGCGCACGATCGGGGAGGGTGAGAAATAATAATATGACACACTTCTTGGGTACCATCACCATTCCAAGCTGATGTTGGAGTCTTGGACATCGCAAAAGCTAATTATTCTATGCTTTACTGTGATTAAATAGCATAGGCCTGGTGCATAGCCTATGCAATTTAAAGGTCCAATCCAGACAAATCTCATGTTGGCTAGCCTATTCGCCAATCAAAGGGAGAGTCTTGATGTAAAAAACAATGTTGCACCGCTACTCCTGGGTAATAAATATATTTATTCTCTACATTAAAGAGTATTATCCACCATATTAAGATAAAATACGTCAAAATTGCATTGCATTAGAAAATCATGAAGCCCACAGTCTCAGTACACTCCAGTGGCGTCATTAGGCCTGGGCTTCCAGGACTGCAGCCCCGAATGTTTTTGGTCCAGCCCTGAACATTTTGATGGTCTTTTGATGCAGGGGCTGGAGCCAAAGTTATTTTCCAATCTTTCATCCTGAACAGAAACAATTTTTTATTTTTTTCCCACTGTTCTGACCAGCAAAATAAAGTTCTGAACTGGTTTAAACCCCCAAAAATACTGTTATATATCATTCATTTCTGTTCCTTTTTAAACCTCTGAAATATACTTTTTCTTTTTTTACATTACCTCAACATTACATTATTTCACTAGTCAGTGCGAGTAGAGCAGCTTGCTGTTATTTAATGTGTATAGGAAAGTCGTTAAGAGCAAATATTTAGTATTTTGGTTTAATGATAATGAAAGACAAGCACCAGTCACAGTGTAGGGTGCGAGATGCAACTGACATTTTGAGGAGAGAGGATGGAGGAAGCTTGCCTTGAAGTGCTCAGCATCTTGTTATGATATCGATTATCTGAATTAGTCCCACAGAATTATACCTACGGAGGAGTGGCTTCTATGGAGGAACTTTGAATGTCTTTGAACTTCCGAGTTGGTTTAGCATTGGACCAGAGCAAACGTTAGCTAGCTAGCTTGTGTGTGCAGAGCACCACTAGAATGAAAAACATCTCAGTGACAGAGTGATGGCTTTGCATAGGCGCTTTGTTGCAATTTTTGTGGGACTGGAAAAAAATGTCCGGAATGTAAGATAATGTTATTAACCAGTTCCCATGCTTTTATACTGTTCCGAAACAGTATAGATCACTTTCATTTTCAGTTCGGGTCCTGTCCCTCAAATAATTTAGTTATTTTCTGGTTTTCGGTTCTGTTCCCTTAACCGGTTCCAAACCTTGATTGCAGGCTCTATGTCTGATATGAGTTCCCATAACAGTGCATCACTTATGTAACGGATGTGAAATGGCTAGCTAGTTAGCGGGTACGCGCTAATAGCGTTTCAATCGGTTACGTCACTTGCTCTGAGACTTGAAGTAGGGTTTCCCCTTGCTCTGCAAGAGCCGCGGACTTTGTGGAGCGATGGGTAACGATGCTACGTGGGCGACCGTTGTTGATGTGTGCAGAGGGTCCCTGGTTCGCGCCCGTGTCGAGGGGACGGTCTAAAGTTATACTGTTACATTGATGCTGTTGACCCGGATCACTGGTTGCTGCCGAAAAGGAGGAGGTCGAAAGGGGGGTGAGTGTAACGGATGTGAAATGGCTAGCTAGTTAGCAGGTACGTGCTAATAGCGTTTCAATCGGTTACGTCACTTGCTCTGAGACTTGAAGTAGGGTTTCCCCTTGCTCTGCAGGGGCTGCGGCTTTTGTGGAGCGATGGGTAACGACGCTTCGTGGGTGACTGTTGTTGATGTGTGCAGAGGGTCCCTGGTTCGCGCCCGAGGTCGGGGCGAGGGGACGTACTAAAGTTATACTGTTACACTTACACACTAGACAGTATGCCATAATTCACCATTAATCTACTGAAAACCTTGTCTTTAGCCCAAACCATTGAAAAGATATGATCCATTTTACCAGAGCTATGTTTTTTTTCTACCGCAAATTCGCAGGAACCATTTGATAAACAAACCATGTCCTGGGCCCTTTTAAAACTGGGCTACTCGTGGACGGCTAATTAACTTATTTGTTGAATAACAAATACGTTTGTTCCGTCGTGTTACCTTATTAGCTAACAACCTGGTAACTGGACAGTTAACAATCTGATAACGTTTCCTCTCCACAGGGAGTGGAACAAAAATAAATACACGTCATTTGCGTAGTGTGTCCCGGGTAGATTTAGGCTATGCCATGTTGTCTTCAGGGTATTTTCAGTTTTTATTTTAAGTCAGTGGAACCATTTCTATTTCTTATGATGGGCTATCATATTATAGGATAATTAGTATGCTTGTCAGAAAGAACAGTAGGCTACTTCCTCATACTTCTTTTATTATTCCACTTCTTCCTAATATTTCAGGTGTAACTGCTTATCTGGTGTTTGGTATTTTATTAGGATCCCCATTAGCTGTTGCGAAAGCATGAAACATGACGTGATACAGAACATGAATAAACAAGAATAGCTCAAGGACAGAACAACATCAAATGTAAACGTCACACATAGCCTACATATCAGTACATATACACAACATAACTGGGTCAAATAGGGGAGAAGTGTTGTGCCTTGAGGTGTTTCTTTATCTATTTAAAAAAAAAAACAGGTTTGCAGTTCACTTGAGCAATCTGAGATAGAAGGGAGTCCCCTGCAAACATGGCTCTATATAATACTGTATGTTTTCTTGAATTTGTTCTGGATTTGGGGACTGTGTAAAGACCCCTGGCTGTATGTCTGGTGGGGTAAGTGTGTGTGTCAGAGCTGTGTGTAAGTTTACTATGCCATGTACATGTTGATTTTAAGTAATAAAAATGAGAATAGGCTATATTGAAATGCATGTTCCCTAAATGATTTTGTCATTTTAGTAGTGTGCACAAGCTGCTGGTCAGAGATGGGAAAGGGACTCTCAATAGCTCATAAATGCAAAAGATCATGCCTACTGTATGTATTGTAAGATGACAAGTGTCTGCAACTAGTCAGCCTCAACCACCTTTAGATTTTTCTTGAAGGTGGTGTGACTTGTAGAAATGAATTATTATAGCATCAACATAAAAACATCCCACTCTGCAGGGCTTTCTTCAAGCCCTATTTTAAAGGGATGGTTCCTCTACACATTAATTATTATTTTATGTATTTCTTTAGTGATATAATCTTTACATATTCATCTCAAAGTGTACCAGATTGATGCAGTTAGCTGTTGAAATTAAAATGTTCTTCTTCTGGGGGAGGATACCCCGGGACCCCCCTATTAGGGTTCCACCTCTGGATTTTGGCTAAGCCCCTGATGGCCTCAAATCCTAGAAACGCGCCTGGTACACTCTTAGAAAAAAAGGTACTATCTAGAACCTAAACAGGTTCTTCATCTGTCCCCGTAGGAGAACCATTTGAAGAACCCTTTTGGGTTCAACAAAGAACCCTTTCCACAGAGGGTTCTACATGGAACCCATAAGGGTTCAACCTGAAACCAAAAAGTGTTCTACCTGGAACCAAAAAGGGTTCTCCTATGGGTCAGCTGAAGAACCCTTTTGCAACCCTTTTTTCTAAGAGTGTAGACACAGGTTCCATGCCCTGTTCTATGTTTGCATGTACTGTATGGACAAAAGGCCTCCATATCAGATAGTCTGAACTGGTGTTCTCTCCTAATTTGAATGTTTATGGGGGCAAGAATGTGCCCCCTATTTTGGGCTCCCGAGTGGCCCGGGTTAGGTCAGTCTAAGGCATTAGTCAGTCTAAGGCATTGCATCTCAGCGCTAGAGGTATCACTACAGACCCTAGTTCAGTCCCGGGCTGTATCAGAACCGGCCGTGATCGAGAGTCTCATAGGGCGGTGCACAATTGGCCCAGTGTGGTCCGGGTTAGGGGAGGGTTTGGCCAGGGTAAGCCGTCATTGTAAAATAAGAATTTGTTCTTAACTGACTTGCCTCGTTAAATAAATAAAAAATATATGAAATACAAAATCTGTGTCTTAGTTACTACGGCAACAGCAGAGCCAAGAGCACTAGTGGTTTTTATGTCAATGGGGTGAAGGCCACGGATATACTCTGGGCCCAAATTGAACTGTGACAGGGATACAGTAAGAGAGAACGGGAGACCAGAAAGAGGTGAGATTTTAGCTCCATTCCCTCAGTAATCTGGTTTTCTATTTTTTTCTCTTTCTTTTATTTGTACCACTCTATCTCATACGGTAACTAAAAGGCAAACTCATGTCAACAGTGTGTCTTTGTCGCTTGACTGAAAAGCTTTTTTCTGTCACTGTTGCATAACCCAATGCAGAATCAATGTTGTGTTTGTTTAAACTCAACTCCTTATTCTTCAGGTATTGAAAATTGGGGAACAGAACCTGCAAGTCAGATTAAACACAAAGCCGATGATTTATGCGCCACAACCAGATTAACTTGTTTCAGTTCCCAGGTTCATCTCAATTTGACTCCGATACATCCTTGCGGTGGTATAAGTATGTTACAACCAGTTTGTTTTTCATGCCTGGGTCTGACACGATGTTAACGGATGACGCTGGCACACACCTACAGGATTTTCTGTCACACCGTCCATATAGCCTCGCCTGCTGACTTTCACTTTAAGGCTTCGGTGAGTCAGTCAGTCGGACAATGATATAGGTATTCATCAATGCAAAAGGTATTACCTCTCAACAGAGTGGACCTGGCAGGCAGAGGTAATAGGAAACTGTGATGAAAGCAGTTTAATGGCTGGTTATAAGTCATTACTGGAACTCAGGAGGAGTATTGGATCATATCCTCCAACCAGTATCATCAGGGCATTTAGAAAGGATGAGTCACTATTTAAAGCCTTGGGAGGATTCCCTTTTGACCATGGGATGCAATCTGGAGCTAGATTAGATTTGTCTTGCTGCTAGACAGTAGAGTCTTATGTGTGCCTCACGAGAAGCAGAGGAAGTGTTGCTATCTCATTTAGTATCTTCGTAAGAGAGTCGAAGCGTGCATGCTGTGCCCCTGCCCTGTGGTTGCAGCCAGGTGTGGTGTGTTTATATCACTGCACGCTAGTGATGGCATCAACATGTTGTCCGAGCCAGCTGTGTGTGTCTGTTAATGTGTGTGCATGTGTGTGCATGCATGCATGCACAAGGGTGTGTGTGTGTATGTGTGCATGCATGCAGAAGTGTATATGTGTGTTTGTGTGTTTCCCTGTCTTCCTTGTGAGCTGGCACTGCTGCATGGAGCACTAGCCCACTGAGGCGTAACACCCCAGTAATGAGTTATAACCTGTATCCTAAGAAGTGGAACAGCAGGGGCAATTAGTCATATTTAGAGGGCAGAGGCTCCAGCATGGCTCCTGACTGCTGGGGATCCATGTACGTAAATGGGGATGTCTCTGTGACCTTGGCAGCCGCCGGCACTATACCTGGCTTTCACTTGCTGACTCAGTAGGCTATAGGTAGAAGATGTACTAAAGCAAAGGCCTTTTCAAGGATATGTTGTTCTATTTTAGCATGGTGAACATGATAGAAAGGTTTCACCCAGTAACGAGTATTTGCAGACCCTGAACCTCCATTATTAGTCCTGTGTGTTATAAAAATGTGTCTGTGTGAAAATGTGTGACGGTCTGTCTTGGCTGTGGTGAGGGAGGCACAGTCATGAAGAGGAGTGTTTTTATCCATCTGGCTGGATCACTATTCTGCTGTTTATTTTGAGCTATCTTCTCAATCACAGTTTTTGTGTTGATTGGACTTTCTGTGAGAGGTGAGGTCGTGAATAGGGGAAACTGTTATGTTAGCGGGAAGTAGCGGAAGGCTATCTCTTTAGGAAAGGATGATTTCATCTCGAAAACGGGGGGAAAAAATTGATTTGCGTCGGTCAAACTGCTGGGTCAGCAAAGGAAGTGAAAAAATGTGGGGGCTGATAACATTTTTGAAGGAAATGTTTTCCAGGGAATGGGGATTTTAGAAAATGCGTTCCTTATCCTCAGAAACAGTCTGGGAAATTGTTTATTTTTTTCACTTTATGATTTGTTTAGACTATCAGACCCTGGAACATTATTAGCCTCCATAAATTTCTGGCCTTACCATTACTGACTGACGGTCATTCTGCCCTGCTATGACTGATGATTAAAGATATTGCATGTTTTTCTCAGGGAAAAAGACAGGCATACTACTAAGGTCTTCAATTTCGGGGTATCCATGTTTTGCTTTTACTATTTCCCTGTCAAAACTAAGGCAGGGTATGATGTATAGCCGTGTCTGGCCTATTTGATTGATGAGCGGGGTCGTTCAATGACAAACAAACTATACTTGGAACTTAGGGCAGTGTGTATGGCTTTTCTCTGGACCTTGGTCGTGGAAGTTTGAGTGCCATACTGGAGATGGTGAACCCTGTTCAATGCCTTGTGTGAAGATAGGTGACATTACATACCTTGTGGCAGCATGCAGAGTCAGTGACACACATGACATGGAAGAGAATGATGGGACACGGCTTCCAAACATTGCATGTGGAATCCCCAAGTTGTCTGAGGTCTCATTGAAGACAGATCCAGAGTTTCTCCCTCGAGCTGCTGTACTTACAATAAGCCTATGTCTCTCTGTGACATAATTATCTGAACATTTACTATCAAACCAGTTAATTTCTTACCAGGGGCAACGGTTGTGGTTCATCTCAGAGTTTAGTTTTTTCTCAATGTTGATACAAGGGCTGGCGTGTAGCACTTGACTGTGTCTGTCAGGGTATAGAATTCCACAGGGAGTCTAAATCCAGTCTGGAATTCCCTGTCAATCCCTGACCTCATATACATCTACATGGATGTCCCCATGGCCGGCACTTCTGTGTCCTTGTATACAAATGAGAGGCATTGTTTTCTTGACCGTCAACCCCCACAACCATTAGCTTCGCCTTGGTTTGAAGACCACCGCCACCCAACTGCTGGGTCTTACATTTACATTTACATTTAAGTCATTTAGCAGACGCTCTTATCCAGAGCGACTTACAAATTGGTGCATTCACCTTATGACATCCAGTGGAACAGCCACTTTACAATAGTGCATCTAAATCTTTTAAGGGGGGAGGGGGGTGAGAAGGATTACTTTATCCTATCCTAGGTATTCCTTAAAGAGGTGGGGTTTCAGGTGTCTCCGGAAGGTGGTGATTGACTCCGCTGTCCTGGCGTCGTGAGGGAGTTTGTTCCACCATTGGGGGGCCAGAGCAGCGAACAGTTTTGACTGGGCTGAGCGGGAACTGTACTTCCTCAGTGGTAGGGAGGCGAGCAGGCCAGAGGTGGATGAACGCAGTGCCCTTGTTTGGGTGTAGGGCCTGATCAGAGCCTGGAGGTACTGAGGTGCCGTTCCCCTCACAGCTCCGTAGGCAAGCACCATGGTCTTGTAGCGGATGCGAGCTTCAACTGGAAGCCAGTGGAGAGAGCGGAGGAGCGGGGTGACGTGAGAGAACTTGGGAAGGTTGAACACCAGACGGGCTGCGGCGTTCTGGATGAGTTGTAGGGGTTTAATGGCACAGGCAGGGAGCCCAGCCAACAGCGAGTTGCAGTAATCCAGACGGGAGATGACAAGTGCCTGGATTAGGACCTGCGCCGCTTCCTGTGTGAGGCAGGGTCGTACTCTGCGGATGTTGTAGAGCATGAACCTACAGGAACGGGCCACCGCCTTGATGTTAGTTGAGAACGACAGGGTGTTGTCCAGGATCACGCCAAGGTTCTTAGCGCTCTGGGAGGAGGACACAATGGAGTTGTCAACCGTGATGGCGAGATCATGGAACGGGCAGTCCTTCCCCGGGAGGAAGAGCAGCTCCGTCTTGCCGAGGTTCAGCTTGAGGTGGTGATCCGTCATCCACACTGATATGTCTGCCAGACATGCAGAGATGCGATTCGCCACCTGGTCATCAGAAGGGGGAAAGGAGAAGATTAATTGTGTGTCGTCTGCATAGCAATGATAGGAGAGACCATGTGAGGTTATGACAGAGCCAAGTGACTTGGTGTATAGCGAGAATAGGAGAGGGCCTAGAACAGAGCCCTGGGGGACACCAGTGGTGAGAGCACGTGGTGAGGAGACAGATTCTCGCCACGCCACCTGGTAGGAGCGACCTGTCAGGTAGGACGCAATCCAAGCGTGGGCCGCGCCGGAGATGCCCAACTCGGAGAGGGTGGAGAGGAGGATCTGATGGTTCACAGTATCGAAGGCAGCCGATAGGTCTAGAAGGATGAGAGCAGAGGAGAGAGAGTTAGCTTTAGCAGTGCGGAGCGCCTCCGTGATACAGAGAAGAGCAGTCTCAGTTGAATGACTAGTCTTGAAACCTGACTGATTTGGATCAAGAAGGTCATTCTGAGAGAGATAGCGGGAGAGCTGGCCAAGGACGGCACGTTCAAGAGTTTTGGAGAGAAAAGAAAGAAGGGATACTGGTCTGTAGTTGTTGACATCGGAGGGATCGAGTGTAGGTTTTTTCAGAAGGGGTGCAACTCTCGCTCTCTTGAAGACGGAAGGGACGTAGGCAGCGGTCAGGGATGAGTTGATGAGCGAGGTGAGGTAAGGGAGAAGGTCTCCGGAAATGGTCTGGAGAAGAGAGGAGGGGATAGGGTCAAGCGGGCAGGTTGTTGGGCGGCCGGCCGTCACAAGACGCGAGATTTCATCTGGAGAGAGAGGGGAGAAAGAGGTCAGAGCACAGGGTAGGGCAGTGTGAGCAGAACCAGCGGTGTCGTTTGACTTAGCAAACGAGGATCGGATGTCGTCGACCTTCTTTTCAAAATGGTTGACGAAGTCATCTGCAGAGAGGGAGGAGGGGGGGGGAGGGGGAGGAGGATTCAGGAGGGAGGAGAAGGTGGCAAAGAGCTTCCTAGGGTTAGAGGCAGATGCTTGGAATTTAGAGTGGTAGAAAGTGGCTTTAGCAGCAGAGACAGAAGAGGAAAATGTAGAGAGGAGGGAGTGAAAGGATGCCAGGTCCGCAGGGAGGCGAGTTTTCCTCCATTTCCGCTCGGCTGCCCGGAGCCCTGTTCTGTGAGCTCGCAATGAGTCGTCGAGCCACGGAGCGGGAGGGGAGGACCGAGCCGGCCTGGAGGATAGGGGACATAGAGAGTCAAAGGATGCAGAAAGGGAGGAGAGGAGGGTTGAGGAGGCAGAATCAGGAGATAGGTTGGAGAAGGTTTGAGCAGAGGGAAGAGATGATAGGATGGAAGAGGAGAGAGTAGCGGGGGAGAGAGAGCGAAGGTTGGGACGGCGCGATACCATCCGAGTAGGGGCAGTGTGGGAAGTGTTGGATGAGAGCGAGAGGGAAAAGGATACAAGGTAGTGGTCGGAGACTTGGAGGGGAGTTGCAATGAGGTTAGTGGAAGAACAGCATCTAGTAAAGATGAGGTCGAGCGTATTGCCTGCCTTGTGAGTAGGGGGGGAAGGTGAGAGGGTGAGGTCAAAAGAGGAGAGGAGTGGAAAGAAGGAGGCAGAGAGGAATGAGTCAAAGGTAGACGTGGGGAGGTTAAAGTCGCCCAGAACTGTGAGAGGTGAGCCGTCCTCAGGAAAGGAGCTTATCAAGGCATCAAGCTCATTGATGAACTCTCCGAGGGAACCTGGAGGGCGATAAATGATAAGGATGTTAAGCTTGAAAGGGCTGGTAACTGTGACAGCATGGAATTCAAAGGAGGCGATAGACAGATGGGTAAGGGGAGAAAGAGAGAATGACCACTTGGGAGAGATGAGGATCCCGGTGCCACCACCCCGCTGACCAGAAGCTCTCGGGGTGTGCGAGAACACGTGGGCGGACGAAGAGAGAGCAGTAGGAGTAGCAGTGTTATCTGTGGTGATCCATGTTTCCGTCAGTGCCAAGAAGTCGAGGGACTGGAGGGAGGCATAGGCTGAGATGAACTCTGCCTTGTTGGCCGCAGATCGGCAGTTCCAGAGGCTACCGGAGACCTGGAACTCCACGTGGGTCGTGCGCGCTGGGACCACCAGATTAGGGTGGCCGCGGCCACGCGGTGTGGAGCGTTTGTATGGTCTGTGCAGAGAGGAGAGAACAGGGATAGACAGACACATAGTTGACAGGCTACAGAAGAGGCTACGCTAATGCAAAGGAGATTGGAATGACAAGTGGACTACACGTCTCGAATGTTCAGAAAGTTAAGCTTACGTAGCAAGAATCTTATTGACTAAAATGATTAAAATGATACAGTACTGCTGAAGTAGGCTAGCTGGCAGTGGCTGCGTTGTTGACTTTGTAGGCTAGCTGGCAGTGGCTGCGTTGTTGACACTACACTAATCAAGTCGTTCCGTTGAGTGTAATAGTTTCTACAGTGCTGCTATTCGGGGGCTAGCTGGCTAGCTAGCAGTGTTGATTACGTTACATTGCGTTAAAAGAACGACAATAGCTGGCTAGCTAACCTAGAAAATCGCTCTAGACTACACAATTATCTTTGATACAAAGACGGCTATGTAGCTAGCTATGTAGCTAGCTACGATCAAACAAATCAAACCGTTGTACTGTAATGAAATGAAATGAAAATGTGATACTACCTGTGGAGCGAAGCGGAATGCGACCGGGTTGTTGAGTGCGGAAGTTCTATTCGGTAGACGTTGGCTAGCTGTTGGCTAGCTAGCAGTGTCTCCTACGTTAAGGACGACAAATAGCTGGCTAGCTAACCTCGGTAAATTAAGATAATCACTCTAAAACTACACACTCTAAACTACACAATTATCTTGGATACGAAGACCGCAAAGACAACTATGTAGCTAGCTACCACTACACTAATCAAGTCGTTCAGTTGAGTGTAATAGTTTCTACAGTGCTGCTATTCGGTAGACGGTGGACGTTTGCTAGCTGGCTAGCTGCTGGGCAGATAGCAGTGTAGACTACGTTAGAACGACGAAATACGATAATTACGCAATTATCTTTGATACAAAGACGGCTATGTAGCTAGCTAAGAAGAAATTGCTAAGATTAGACAAATCAAACCGTTGTACTATAATGAAATGTAATGAAATGTAATGAAAAGTTATACTACCTGCGGACCGAAGTGCGAATGCGACCGCACGCTCCAACCCGGAAGTAGGGTTATTAATGAGGGGTAGGGGTCTTAATGAGAGTATCGCTCTACATGTTTCGGATTAGGAGAAATTACTCCATAGGGGTGATTTTAAATGATCCTAGCCTGTTTTTTCATCCTCCCTGACTGCTGGACTATTCAGTTCAAAGATAATGAAACACATTTGTCAAACATTGTACGCGTAGCGGACTTGATTCTAAAGTGCAGTGTATTTCCAGCTTCTGCATCTAACCCTAGGAAACTCTTTTCCACCTTCTCCTCTCTCCTTAATCCTCCACCCCTCCCTCCTCTCTCTCTGCGGTCGACTTTGTCAACCACTTTGAAAAGAAGGTTGACGACATCCGCTCCCCATTCACTCAGCCTATTGAGTCCACTGGTCCCACTCACACAGAACTACCCTACGCCTTGATCTGTTTCTCCCCCCTCTCTCCAGATGAAATCCTGCGACTAGTGAGGTCTGACCGCCCGACAACCTGCCCGCTCGACCACATCCCCTCCTCCCTTCTCCAGACCATCTCTGGAGACCTTCTCCCATTCCTCACTTCCCTCATCAACTCATCCCTGACCACTGGCTGTGTCCCCTCTGACTTCAAAATGGCCAGAGTCGCTCCCCTCCTCATGAAACCAACACTTGACTCATCTGACGTCAAAAACTATAGACCTGTATCCCTTCTTTCTTTTCTTTCCAAAACACTTGAGCGTGTTGTCTCTGATCAACACTCTCGTTACCTCTCTCAGAATGATCTTGACCCTAACCAGTCAGGCTTCAAGACAGGTCACTCACGTGTGTCAAGATTTTGATTGTATGACTTAATTTGCCCTTTTTATATTTAAAAAAGGCTTCAAGACGGGTCACTCTGTGTCACAGAGTGCTGTTATTGTGAAGTGAAAATGTTAAGGAGCAACAATGGCTGAGCCGCGAAGTGGTAGGCCACACAAGCTCACAGAATGGGACCGCCGAGTGCTTAAGCATGTAGCGCGTAAAAATCGTCTGTCCTCGGTTGCAACACTCACTACTGAGTTCCAAACTGCCTCTGGAAGTAACGTCAGCACAAGAACTCTTCATCGGGAGCTTCATAAAATGGGTTTCCATGGCCGAGCAGCCTAAGATCACCATGCACAATGCCAAGCGTCGGCTGGAGTGGTGTAAAGCTCACCGTCATTGGACTCTGGAGCAGTGGAAACGCGTTCTCTGGAGTGATGAATCACGCTTCACCATCTGGCAGTCCGACGGACTAATCTGGGTGAACGCTACCTGCCTGAATGCACAGTGCAAAGTTTGGTGGCTGAGGAATAATGGTCTGGGACTGTTTTTCATGGTTCGGGCTAGGCCCCTTAGTTCAAGTGAAGGGAAATCTTAACGCTACAGCATACAATGACATTCTAGACGATTCTGTGCTTCCAACTTTGTGGCAACAGCTTGGGGAAGGCCCTTTCCTGTTTCTACATGACAATGCCAGCGTGCACAAAGCGAGGTCCATACAGAAATGGTTTGTCAAGATCGGTGTGGAAGAACTTGACTGGCCTGCACAAAGTCCTGACCTCAACCCCATCAAACACCTTTGGGATGAATTTGAACGCAGACTGCGAGCCAGGCCTAATCGCTCAACATCAGTGCCCGACCTCACTAATGCTCTTGTGGCTGAGTGGAAGCAAGTCTCCGCAGCAATTTTCCAACATCTAGTGGAAAGCCTTCGCAGAAGAGTGGAGGCTGTCAGAGTAGGGATGCCTGGAGACTGTTTTAGCACTAACTGTAAGTTGCTCTGGATAAGAGAGTCTGCTAAATGACTAAAATATAAATGTAAAAATGTATGGTAATTTTCACAACTGGGCTTATGAATTGATTGTCCTTTACTTGGAACGTAATGAGTATTGTGTCTAAGCTGCCTAATACAATGAGAAAATGTTTTTGTGCAAGTCAAAATAAATCATGTAGGTGTGACCAACTGGGTTTGAACCCCGGTCATTTGCACACTACAATGTTGTGTTAGCCCTTTCAGCTAAAGTCGAGGCATTAGCTCGGGGGTGCTAACGCGCCTCTTAAGGTCTCAAACCAGATTAATTGAGTGCTGTATTGCTACAGTGGGTTCAGTAGTGGACCAGTTAATGGGAGCTGACAGGTGTGACATTACCTTTATAGTGTGAAGTGTTGCACCTCACCGAGGTGTTGAGAGGCTCTGAGGCACAGGGGGTGAGAACAACCAACACCATCACCTTCTTCACACTCGATGAGTGTGTGTGTGTGTGTGTGTGTGTGTGTGTGTGTGTGTGTGTGTGTGTTTGTTAATCATGGCGATAGTGTAGTAATAATGATAGATTCCTGCAAGCAATTAGAGCTGGGCTCTATCTCTGGGCTACACTGTAATTAGAAGAAAATGAAAGGCGCTAGGAAGCTGCCAGAGGGGGCTGGGAAGAGCTGAACACACACACACACACACACACACACACACACACACACACACACACACACACACACACACACACACACACACACACACACACACACACACACACACACACACACACACACACACACACACACACACACACACTCACTAACACCGTGTCTCTCTCCCAATAGCATACACACACACTTTTCATCTCTTTTCTCCCTATGCATCTCTCTACTTGCTCCACTCATACATTTACCTTTCCATTTTTTCTCTTCCTCTTTCCCTCCGTTTTGACATGTCACTCTGGCATCACTCCTCTTCCCCTGCAGTCTATTCTTCTGTGGGGGGGTAGCCTCGCCAGATATGGTGCGTTCCAATGATCATGATCGAACAGGACCCTCTGAATGAATTGCAAGTGTTCCTGTAGTTAGGGGTAGGACCCTGACTTTTTCCTGGTCAGGTCACATGGTCAGGAAATGCTCAGGGCCCTACCAGTACCTATAGGCCTACTACTGAAATATCATTGGTTTTAGAGATTTAGAGGTTTTAGATTTTAGAGTCTCAGTCAAAAGTCATCTGACTGAGACAGTTAGATAGTGAGGGCTTCTCAGTATGTTCCTGTGGGACATCATCCGCCCTCTTCTCTCTGTAACCTTGGGAGGATCTCAGTCAGAGACATTGCTGTCTGCAGCCAAGTGTTGCTGCAGCCACTGGAGTGTGAGTCGGATCCCATTAGGACCATGCAGACGCCACACCCAACCGTTCTCCGCTCTACCCGATGACAGTATCTTCTAGATCAGAGGATAAGAGGTGGACTGGAGGAAGCCTCCTGTCTGGAACAGTCTTTTTCTCCTAGCTGTTAGGCCTGCGTTTATCCACCATGACAGAAATATTAGCTCCAAAATAGCAGCCTTTTTGGTCATTTTGGCTCGTACTTTGATCAGATTCCATGTCTCTCGCAGTCAAGGGGTAAGGAAAGTGAGCGTTTGTCAGAACGCTGCAGCTGTGTAGCGTATCCTCAAAGAGTTATCCAGAGGGCTGGTGCAGGGAGGGGAAGGAACCAATGATGTCGAGTGAGTCAGAGAGGGGGCCAATGGGTATTACAGCATTGTATATTCTTCCATCACCGGGGCAACCCAGGTCATTGAGAGCCAGGCGTTCCCTACTCTGGCAATGCCAGTGAGTGGCATCACAACCCGCCACACCTTTCCTGCATGCCCGCCTCTCGCCATGCCAACACTCTGTGATTGAATTTCAACATTACAAAAACAGATTGAGATCCCACCTGGCAAGAAAACAAACTGACTTTCTCTGTGAACACACTCGCTAAAATGACTCTACACACACATAAAACCCTCTGACTCTGAAACATGAGTATTTCGTCAACATGAACGAAAAGACCTGGTCTCAGCTAGACAGGAAATTAGTTGGGTTGAGTAACAATCCCAGGGCCCTAGCTGGGATTTCGGTATTGTAATAATATACGCTAGGCTAATTGTTGCCTGTTGGGATTGGGAGTATGTATGAATTTCACTCAGTGACCACATCTCCTTTCCAGTACGTTGACGTCTAACTCAGAGTTGTCACATTCTCTATACTGAAGTCTCGACTGCTGCGAGAGCTGTCAGACAAGGTCCCAGAGAAAATACATCACATCATAGTCCTCCTGTCGTCACCTCATATAATTGGTTACATTGGCCATTAATCAGGGATGATTAGAGGATTCAGTGAGTAAACATTTCAAAAGCACCGATGGAACCTCTCGTTCCTGTTATGCCGCATTTCAATATAACTAGGCAAATCAGTTAAGAACAAATTCTTATTTACAATGACAGTCTAGGAACAGTGGGTTAACTGCCTTGTTCAGGGGCAGAACGACATATTTTTACCTTGTCAGCTGTGGGATTCGATCTAGAAACCTTTCGGTTACTGGCCCAACGCTCTAACCACTAGGCTACCTGCCCCCCCTATTGAGGATTTACCCTAGTGTTTTACCCAAACGGGTCAGACTTTTCTGTTTCCATCTACGGGGGCTGACACCTGTCTCAATGGAAAAGCACCGTTAGTGTTTTCACTCTTCTCTGTTATTAGATTAGTCGAAGGTAACACTTTACATTAAGTTGTTCTTATTGTAATTCAGTAGCATTGTAGTTACTATAGTAACAACATATTGTTACAGTAGATAGTAAGGAATGGTCCTTATTCCATTTGTGTAATAACAACAAACATGCTCAACTCAATACTATGCAACAACAAAGCAATTACTCATATGATGAGGTTTTATGAGTAATCACAGTCCCAGTCCTCTTCGTTCTTATTTCATTGTAGTTCATAAACACTATCATAAGCCAATGGCGCTTGCATGGTTAAAGATCTCCTTCTCCACCACGATCCCGTCAAGCAGTGTAACAGTGAGGAATAAAGGACGATGAGGCTGATGGAAGAGAGAGAAGGAAAGAGAGGGACCGTCCTCATTATGTTCACATTAGCTCGATGCACCTCTCAGGGAGAGCTCGAATCATTCCACACATTCTAATGGGCAACATTTTTCTTCTTTTATGCTCCTTTCCTTCCACATATCCGTCCTCCGAGGCCGTTTTTCATTCGTTGTAATGGTGGCCTTTGGCTGGCACACTACTACCCCTGTGGAGTGACATTTGCTGAGCCTAATCTTCTCAGAAATTGTCCAGTGGGGTTGGCTGCCCAGGTGGATAGTTGTTGGTTTCTTTTTCCTTTTACAGGGCTTTTATATTTGGTGCACCATTGTGATCGAGACAGATTGTGTTGAGACTATTGCATATGGGGGGTAACAGACATTTCTGGGGAGGTACAGATCTCTTGTACAATTGGGTCACCTGTATAAAGGATCAATTAAGGCCTAGATTCAGTCAGATCAATCGTTAACCCATAATAGCCCGACGCCCGCATAGCTGGTGTTTTGGCTGTGTCGGAGGTGTAACTGCGTTCGAGCTGTCAAATCGGTGAGCGGCTGCTCGTGTGGTCATTGTCACGAAACCGCTCCCGTCCCACTCGTGTTAGAAGTTCAGAACAAGAAAGTGGAGGCTCCAGATGTAGGATCTTAATTTGACCTATATTGTCACAGCAAAATAATCCTCCAGCAACAGGATTTTAACGTTTTGTGATCGGTGGTTAGGCTATTAGCTGGCCAAAAGTAGGCTACATGAAAAGTGCAATACTGTTAATATAACCAAGTGTTTTGTGTGGGATTTCAGTGAATTTATGTAAATCACAAAGCTCATCTGTATTTCCTGCGGCGCAGGAAAATTCTCAGCAACAAAAGAGTGATCAACTTGAGATCCTACATCTGTATATAGAAATAATGACACTCAAATTGAAAATCACTAAACAAAATAATGAGGATTTCTATCCGTCTAATCTTGGTGTCGATTGCGTCACACATTCCAGTGTTCGAATTTGTAAACACGTCTGCAGGTGAATTCTAAATGAGACTCCGTGCAGCCAGTGGTAATGTCCACTTTAGGTATAATGCCGGGAGCAGCTTGTGGATTTGAAAGCTCTTAACGGCCATGATTGACAGACAGCGATGCTTCGCCTGTCATGTGGGCGCTAACAAGCCGACAGCATGCTCGGTAGTGCTAGGTATCAAAGCCAATCCAGTCGGGGCTGGTGGCAATTGTGAGCTTCGATTGGCCCTGTTCACGCTCCTTCGCCCATGCTCGCATCACCTTCCATTGAAAATGAATGGCTTCCGATGTTTCATTGTGCGACATCGTCCATAGTCAATACGGGCCATAAAACAATTCCACCTCCGACACTAGTAAAAGGAAAGAGGGATACCTAGTCAGTTCGGCTATGGCAAATCTGATTTGAAGATGATGACGATGATGACGACCTCATAATTGATTCAATGAAATGTCACATGCCATAGTTTAAAAATGCAGCACGAAATGTTGGTAATCTGATAATACAAAAAGCCCCCATTCATTACAGTGTGAGTGTGTGTGCATGTGTTATACATTTCTAAATAACCACTAAGATCATTCCGCCTACCTTTGACTGGAGTTTGCTTTATGAACTCAGGATGCCAAACATCCTCTCCTCACCTGCCTGTTAAACTTTAATGGCAAGTCAAACCTCTGGGGCTCAGGTGTCATTGGAGCTGCCATGCCAACCAAGGAGGGCAGCTGTGGGCTACTGGGTAGGTCTACAGAGGAAAGGTGAGGACTGGACTGGCATAGGAGAGAGAGAGAGAGAGAGAGAAAGAGCGAGAGAGAGAGAGAGGGGATGCCTGAAGGGAAAAGAGCAGACGGCTGAAAAACTCTCCCCTTCATTTCCTGCCTCCTGCTCTGTAGCGTATGTCTCTCCTCAGCGCAGCATTAACCCTTTGAGTTGCTAGTTTCTGCTATCATATCACTTTAATAGACCCCGGCCCACACGCTCTCATTTCCACACAGGAATACCATGGCAACGGTTGATTTATTCACGCAGGAGGCCACAGCAGCGATGTAAATGTGTTGCATTCCTGAGCACAGATATTAAGCATATTTTAACAACATTATCAACAATATCAGCTGGGGGAAATTATTAATCTATGAGCATACTTTTCAGAAAGTAGATGTTATAAGTTTTCCAACCCCCACAGATCATGTTTTCATTATAGGATATCCTTAGAACAACACAATGGCTATTGCCTCTGTGTGAAAGAGGCTGTTATGGACCTTGGAAAGAGCTCATTGTTTTAAACCTCTGTTTTATTTTCAATAATTTAATAATTGAAATCAATACAGAATTTCATTTGAATAATGCTGGTATTGCATTGAGGTGAGCAGTGTGCAGGACTGGACTGTCAGCTTTGTCTTGTTGTGCAGAGATAGGAAACATTGTGAGCTAGCTCCTGCTGAAATCAGAGACTTCCCTTCCTGGCAGGGGCCTCAAATCTCCGTATCCCCACACACCTTGTAAAGAACAGCATCGTGGCTAATGCTCTAACTGAGCTCAGTTTTCCAACACACAGTACTTCTTCATAATACAGTAACATAATTGGACAGCGCTGCATGAGCAGAGCTATGTGCCCCTTTAAACAAAAATGCAAATGGACTCCTCCTTTTTGGATTTTAACGCTATTATATTGGACGTGGAGACGCTGAAAACTAGGCCACTGGCATCCTCTCAGACTCCACTGTATGGATAGACATAAGCTTTTCCTTTATTTCTCTTCACTCCGTTTTTTAATAAGAGTCGAATACTAAAATAACTCCTCTTGTCCTTGTCAGCATTATAGTGCCCCACACAAAGTGGAGTTCCAATTTGAGTCTTTAAAGAAACTCGTTGGCAAACTCCATTCACTAAATCCTCCATCAAGACAGGATAGTATCACCACTTCTAAAGAACCTTAGGTACATATTGTCTGTGACTCTCTGTGTGCGCTATGGTAACATCTTTCCTGTGAAAGACCCCGCCAACTCCTGTATTGGAGGGAAAATGCAGTAGGTGACACTGACAGACAGACAGTCAGACAGACACACAGACTGTCAGACAGACAGACAAACAGGGCACACTACCCACCCCTACACACCCTCTCACATTCTCCCGAATAAACAGGTGTGCTCTTACGGACAGGTAACCCGAGAGAGATCTATGTGACTTTGGTCAGCCCTCCCAGCCTCCCTCTGGGTTTGTGAATTGTTCATGTTCCATGCACTGACAAGGCAGCAAGGTAGCGGATCTCACTTTAACTCATGGACTTCAGTTGCCCTCTTTCTCTCTGTCTCTCAAAAAAAAGTTTCCATGTTCGTCTAGAAGCCTCGCACAGCACCAATCATCACTGTCAACTCAGAGATGAAAATCTTTGATGAAAGACGAAGATGCCAATGCTTATAAAGTGACAATGAGCCAGTGCACACCAGGGGCAATGTTAGCCCAGATTCTGGCTTCGTTCAAGCCATATTCAACAGCTTTTTAGGAGGAGTGTGGCTCTTTGTAGCCTCCCGCTGTGAGCTGTTTCAGATCAGATGGAGGTGGAAGGGGAGATTTCACTCTTTCACTAACACAGCTTACCTGTTACCGCTTTATGTGATAGACAAGGCCCTGATGATAATGGCGCCGTAGAAGATGGCTACCGTTTTACGATCCCCTAACCAATTGTGCTATTGTGTGTGTTTTTTCGCATTGTTTGTAACTTATTTTGTATATAATGTTTCTGCCACCCTGTCTTATGACCGAAAATAGCTTCTAGATATCAGGACAGCGATTAGTCACCCCGTACTGGAGGAATACTTTTTCTTTAACGAGTCAGACGGGAAGGATTTACTTCAGACGTCCGACAAGGCCCTCATCCTCGTCATTCGCAGGAAAAAGAGACAGAGATATCAGGGACGAAGGTCTGGGTGCCTTGTAAGGATCCAATGACGAGTGGGTAATCTGCCTTTACCATCGTTCCTATTAGCCAATGTACAATCATTGGATAATAAAATAGACGAGCTACGAGCACGTATATCCTACCAATGGGACATTAAAAACGGTAATATCTTATGTTTCACCGAGTCGTGGCTGAACCATGACATGAATAACATACAGCTGGTTTTAAGCTTTTTCAGCAGGATAGTACAGCGGCCTCTGGTAAGACAAGGGGTGGCGGTCTATGTATATTTGTAAACAACAGCTGGTGCACAAAATCTAAAAAAGTCTTGAGGTTTTGCTCACCTGAGGTAGAGTATCTCACGATAAGCTGTAGACCACACTATTTACCAAGAGAGTTTTCATCTATATTCTTCGTAGCTGTCTATTTACCACCACAAACCGATGATGGCACTAAGACCGCACTCAATGAGCTGTAAGCCGGAAGCAAACAGGAAAACGCTCATCCAGAGGCGGCACTCCTAGAGCCGGGGACTTGAATGCAGGACAACTTAAATCCGTTTTACCTAATTTCTACCAGCATGTTTAATGTGCAACCAGAGGGAAAAAAACTCTAGACCACCTTTTACTTCACACACAAAGCTCTCCCTCGCCCTCCTTTTGGCAAATTCCTGCTTACAAGCAAAAACTAAAGCAGGAAGCACCAGTGACTCGGTCAATAAGAAAGTGGTCAGATGAAGCAGATGCTAAGCTACAGGACTGTTTTGCTAGCACAGACTGGAATATGTTCCGGGAGTCTTCCAATGGCATTGAGGAGTACACCAAATCAGTCACTGGCTTCATCAATAAGTGCATTCGTGACGTCATCCCCACAGTGACCGTACCTACATACCCCAACCAGAAACCATGGATTACAGGCAACATCCGCACTGAGCTAAAGGGTAGAGCTGCCGGTTTCAAGGAGCGGGACTCTAACCCGGAAGCTTATAAGAAATCCCGCTATGCCCTCCGACGAACCATCAAACAGGAAAAGCGTCAATACAGGACTAAGATTGAATCGTACTACACCAGCTCTGACACTCGTCGGATGTGGCAGGGCTTGCAAACTATTACAGACTACAAAGGGAAGCACAGCCATGAGCTGAACAGTGACACGAGCCTACCAGATGAGCTAAATTACTTCTATGCTCGCTTCGAGGCAAGTAACACTGAAACATGCATGAGAGCATCAGCTGTTCCAGACGACTGTGTTATCACGCTCTCCGTAGCCGATGTGAGTAAGACCTTTTAACAGGTCAACATTCACAAGGCCGCAAGGCCAGACGGATTACCAGGACGTGTACTCCGAGCATGTACTAACCAACTGGCAAGTGTCTTCACTGACATTTTCAACCTGTCCCTAACTGAGTCTGTAACATCAACATGTTTCAAGCAGATCGCCATAGACCCTGTGCCCAGGAACACTAAGGTGACCTGCATAAATTACTACTGACCTGTAGCACTCACATCTGTAGACATGAAGTGCTTTGAAAGGCTGGTCATGGCTCACATCAACACCATTATCCCAGAAACCCGAGACCCACTCCAATTTGCATACCGCCCCAACAGATCCACAGATGATGGAATCTCTATTGCACTCAACACTGCCCTTTCCCACCTGGACAAAAGGACCACCTATGTGAGAATGCTATTCATTGACTACAGCTCAGCGTTCAACACCATAGTGCCCTCAAAGCTCATCAATAAGCTAAGGACCCTGGGACTAAACACCTCCCTCTGCAACTGGATCCTGGACTTCCTGACGGGCCGCCCCCAGGTGGTAAGGGTAGGTAACAACACATCCGCCACGCTGATCCTCAACACGGGGGCCCCTCAGGGGTGCGTGCTCAGTCCTCTCCTGTACTCCCTGTTCACTCATGACTGCATGGCCAGGCATGACGCCAACACCATCATCAAGTTTGCCGATGACACAACAGTGGTAGGCCTGATCACCGACAACGATGAGACAGCCTATAGGGAGGAGGTCAGAGACCTGGCCGTGTGGTGCCAGGACAACAACCTCTCCCGCAACGTGATCAAGACAAAGGAGATGATTGTGGACTACAGGAAAACGAGGACAGCGCACGCCCCCATTCTCATCGACGGGGCTGTAGTGGAGCAGGTTGAGAGCTTCAAGTTCCTTGGTGTCCACATCACCAACAAACTATCATGGTCCAAAACACACTAAGACAGTCGTGAAGAGGGCACGACAAAGCGTATTCACCCTCAGGAGACTGAAAAGATTTGGCATGGGTCCTCAGATCCTCAAAAGGTTCTACAGCTGCAACATCGAGAGCATCCTGACTGGTTGCATCACTGCCTGGTATGGCAACTGCTCGGCCTCCGACCGCAAAGCACTACAGAGGGTAGTGTGTACGGCCCAGTACATCACTGGGACCAAGCTTCCTGCCATCCAGGACCTCTATACCAGGCGGTGTCAGAGGAAGGACCTAAAAATGGTAAAAGACTCCAGCCAACCTAGTCATAGACTATTCTCTCTGCTACCGCACGGCAAGTGGTACCGGAGCGCCAAGTCTAGGTCCAAAAGGCTTCTTAACAGCTTCTACCCCCAAGCCATAAGACTCCTGAACAGCTAATCAAATGACTACACAGACCCATTTTTTACGCTGCTGCTACTCTCTGTTTATTATCTATGCATAGTCACTTTAACTCTACCTACATGTACATATTACCTCAATTACCTTGACTAACCGGTGCCCCCGCACATTGACTCTGTACCGGTACCCCCTGTATATAGCCTCGCTGTTGTTATTTTACTGCTGCTCTTTAATTATTTGTTACTTTTATTTTCTATTTTTTACTTATCTATTTTTTACCTAACACTTATTTTTCTTGAAACTTCGTAAAGCATTGTTGGTTAAGGGCTTGTAAGTAAGCATTTCACTGTCAGGTCTACACCTGTTGTGTTCGGCGCGTGTGACAAATAAGATTTGATTTTAAAGGATGTCTTTGCACTCTAAGGTGAGGAACAAACATTAAACATACCAACAGCAATGCATCAAATGGCACCGTATCGAGTGGCTTGAATGAATGACGAAACCTGGAAAGGTTAGCCCACAGCAAGGCTGGCCTGTAGGGCTGGTGAAAGGACCCTACTGTGTCCATAAAGAAGGTCCATAAAATGACCGACTTCGTCAGGCAGCTACTTCACACAAACACGCCAACACCCTCATACAGGAATGACAAATGTCTCACACCAGGAAGTGGGCAGCATGCACTCTCACGTGCTCCCTGTTGTGTATGTGTGTTGTGCGCGTGTGTGAATAACTCAGTGCAGTGCTGATCTCTGCCAGCTAAATCACTGGCTCATTGATCGCGGCATAGCTGGTAGGACATTGATACAGGCCATTTCCTCTGTGCCCACACTGGTTTTATGGCAGTGAATATCACTGAGCGATTTACCGAAATGTCTGTAATTCTTTGGTTTTAAACAACTAATTGACCGATGTCGTTTCAATTATTTGAATTCCATTTAATTCGTTTGTTTTCTGTGAGCTCAATGCCACATTGCACAGTTTCTCTAGAGGTAAATCAGATCCAGCCTGAACTGTGTGATGTAGTAGGGAGTTGTAATTTCTAACAGGCCAATATTCTACATAGTTTAGCGCATAAAACATGGTAAATAAGTAAAATTACCATAATCCATTGTGCATCTACTTGTCGGTGTTTCTTTATGCCTGCTACGGAAAATACATAAGAATGCGCGATCGTGAGGGGATATAGAGAGCAGCTGTTGCTTAACGAGGTATCTCTACCTGAAAATACATGATCCAAGTCATTGATAGTTGGTATTCAGCAGTCATAAAAGTATGCCTTATCTACTTTGAAGAACTACAGAATAGTGATTTTGTCAGACAGCATAGGCAGCAGCTCTATTGTCACGACTTCCGCCGAAGTCGGTCTCTCTCCTTGTTCGGGCGGCGTTCGATGGTCGACGTCACCGGCCTTCTAGCCATCGCCGATCCACTTTTCATTTTCCATTTGTTTTGTCTTTGTCCTACACACTTGGTTTCAATCCCTCAATTACTTGTTCATTATTTAACCCTCTGTTCCCCCATGTTTGTTTGTGAGTGATTGTTTGCTATGCAGTAAGGTCCGTTTATGTGGGCTATCTTTTTGTATTGCATTTATATTATGTTGAGTAAAGTACATTTATTTACTCATATCTGCTGTCCTGCGCCTGACTCCTCTACACCAGCTACACACAGACCTCATTACATCTATAGAGATGATGACTTGGAATTAAATAATAAAGTCATCAAATAAAACAAATATACACAACAATTAAATATTTTATTAAAGTAAAGTAATGTGAATAATTGATGGTTTGAATGCATTCAGTTGTACTGACTAGGTATCCTCATTTCCCTTAATAAGTGATAAGCCGTAATGTCGGTCAGTACCATCATGGGACTTTTATTCATTGTTTTATTCTGTGTTGTTACAGCATTCAACCCAAATAGGCCTAATCGAAACCGAAATTAAAAACCGTGATTATTTTGTAGGAATCGAACCGACTTCAAAAAGAACTAATCACTCAGCACTAGTTGTTGATCATTGACCCAGATGCAGACCATGTCGAATAAACAATGATTTAATAATCCAGCAGCGGCAGGCAATAGACAGGTCAAGGCAGGCAGGGGTCAGTAAACCTGAGGTGGGGCAACGGTACCGGACGACAGGCAGGCTCAGGGTCATGGTAAAGCAGAGGTCGGTAACCCAGAGGTGGGGCAACGGTACCGGACAGCAGGCAGGCTCAGGGTCAGGGTAAGGCAGAGGTCGGTAATCCAGAGTGGGGCAAAGGTACAGGTCGGCAGGCAGGCTCAGGGTCAGGGGTAGGCAGAGTGGTCAGGCAGGCGGGCCAGGACAGGCAAGGGTCAAAACTAGGTGGGCGAGAAAAGAGAGACTGGAAAAAACAGGAGCTGAGACACAAAACGCTGGTTGAAAAAGGCAAACTGGCAACAGACAAACAGAAAACACAGGTATATGTACACAGGGGATAATGGGGAAGAAGAGGGGGTGGAGACAATCACAAAGACAGGTGAAACAGATCAGGGTGTGACAGGAACAGAGTATGTGAGCGGAGCTGGAGCGAGGAGCGGAGCGTGACCAATTTGACTGGAGCGCGGAGCGAGATTCCTAAAGGCTGGAGCTTTGGGCTTCTCGCCTGCTCCAATTTCGCTCCAGTAGCGCTCCAGTACTGCTCACTTCATGAGCTCAGGGCATACCCAGCATGCATTTGTAGTCTACTTGTGTGCTGCTATAGCCCCTTGCTTTAGCTACTGTCATGGAGTTGGCTAAATATTTTCATAAAGGAACAAATAAAACACACAGGTGCAAAATCAAGATGGCTTACAAAGATGAGGACCAAGAACAAGAGAGAGAATGCAGGGATGTAGTGTCCACAACTGAATTATCAATGTGGAATCTGAAAAGACACTTATCCCGAAAGCATGATGGTGTACTTATTACGTGCACATGCTAAAAGAAAGGAAGGATGTGGGTAGATAACTGCGTCACTGTAGCAAAGTATTTATAAACAAAAAATCAGATCTCTTAAAAATGTTGTTCATTATTCCCACTTTCATGGAGCTTTCTGTTTTGATTGGGTTATTTTGCCTAAAAACCTTTAGGCCTACCTATAAAAAACGTAAAAAAACAACTCTGCATCGCTGCCCAGCCTGGAAAGAGTGGCCAAAAGGGTGTTTATCATCCCCAGTGGCTCTGCAAGCTGGAGAGGATATTCTCGGCTGCTGGCCTGCTCTACAGGCACCATCGGATGAGCCTGAAGCCACAGACTCTGGCCAAACTCATGTTTCTAAAAATGAATTCAAATGCACTGTAGACTGCGCCAAATGTTTTGTTTAATTTGTATTTACTAGAGTGTATAAATGCTGTGTAATATGATATATAGCCTATTTAAAGTTATGAGCGCTTCTTATATTCACCTTTTCATGTTAATTAAAATACTTTTCATTCAAATCATATGGTTTGGTTTCAAAACTTCAAAACCAAATAAATGGTAGGTCCAGGCAGTCACAAAAATAGATGGGTGTTGGTTAAATTGTGATTTTAATGAATGGAGTGAATTTGAAGCAGCAGTTTTTTTTCTGTGATCGTGGAACGCTTTTTAGCAGAGTGGTTGGAAAGGACGTGGAGCACCGGAGCACCACCCCATGAGCGATGAGCGAAATCCAGCTCAACTCCGCTCACACACTCTGCTCAGGAACATTCAATGTCATCTTGGTAGGCAAATCCAGTGTATATTTGGCATTGTGTTTTAGGTTATTATCCAGTACCCTGCCCTGAACTTAGTCACTGTTACTAGCTGGCTACAACCCAGTACTCTACCCTGCACCTTAGAGACTGCTGCCCGATGTACATAGAGTAATTGAACACTGGTCACTTTAACAGTTTTACCTACTTCATATCTATATACTGTATTCTAGTCGAGGCTCATCCTATATAACTACTGCTGTACACACATTTTCTATTAATATACTTGCATAATGTCTATACACACCATCATATACATATATATTTATATTCTGGACTCGGACATTGCTCGTTCTGATATTTCGTAATTACTTTATTTTTATTTTGGGTCTGTTGGAACCACACCAGTGGAGGCTCCTCAGAGGAGGAAGAAAAGGACCATCCTCTTCAGTGAATTGATTTTTTTTTTTAAATAGTGAAATTATGCTAAATGTCTTCACGTCACCAAATCATTTATTAAAACACGCTGTTTTGCTATGAAGGTCTACAGTAGCCTCAACTGCACTCTGTAAGGTAGCATCATGGTGTAGCTGGAGGAAACCTAGCTTCCATCCTCCTCTGGGTACATTGATTTGAATACAAAACCTAGGAGGCTCATGGGTCTTACCCCCTTCCATAAACTTACACAGTAATTATGACAACTTTCGGAGGATGTCCTCCAACCTATCAGCGCTCTTGCAGCATGAACTGACATGTTGTCCACCCAATCAAAGGACCAGAGAATGACTCTAGTACTGAAAGCATAAGCTACAGCTAGCTAGCACTGCATAAGATGTAAGTAGTTGACTCAGAGAGAGAGAGAGAAAGAGAGGGATATTTCATGATTTCTTTTCACTTTCACTTACTTCGCTAACAAATGCAGCTAGTTTGTTTAGCTTACTCAAACCGAGGGATGCTATGTTAACTAGCTGGCTATGACTAGCCAACACAACACTGGAACTCTTCCAAGTCATGGTAAGCGGTTGGTTTTATAAATGTTTTGCCACCGGGACCTGACATATAACTGCTAAACTGCTTACTGACTGTACACTGTATTGGATGATTATAGTGGGTTTACTAACGCGTTAGTTATATTAGCTACGTTGACTATGACGTTACTTTAGCTAATATGGTAACAACGATTTAGGCTTTCTGTAGTGGTTATGATATGGTTTGGCTTGGAAAGGTTTCTTCAACCTGGTCACAGACAGCTGATGTGTTGTGCATTGAAGTCCACAAGCGAAGGAAAAAGGTGAGAAGAGGAGAGCGTGTAGATGCGAGAAGGAATACGACGTGGCTGCTATGAAAGTGAAGTGTGTTTATGTGTGATCAGGGGTGTATTCATTCCAACAATTCTGTTGAAAAACTTTTCGTTAACGGAATGAAACGGGGATTAACATACTTGAATTTGTCCAATAGAAACTCTTGTTTGCAACTGTTGGACTAATGATTACACCCTAGATCAGCCAGATGCAGGCAAGAGTGTGCAAGGCGGTATTGACTGTGTCACTGTCTGTCTGTGTGTCACTGTTTGTCACCTCAAAAGTTTCTCATGGTAAAAAATAATCATCCTTCTTCATCTTAAATGGCACCGACCGCCACTGAACCACACACATGTAACATGCTTTGCTCTATGACGCTCACAAGCTACACAAGAGTCGTTAGAAGGTAAGAGTTTAGTCTACATAGATCACAGGAAATCCAAGGACATAGTGTCTATAATACTGTAATAAGCTCACATAGTTGCTATCGCAAACTCCAAACTCCACACAGTTGTCACTGCCTAGTTGGATATTAATTTGCCACTGAGCAAACCATTTCTGTACTTACAGCATTCATATAAATGCATTTTTATCAGGTTTTTGCTTTGGCAGACCTTCTCTTTGTTGTTGTTGACATTTATCAATTAAACTCATGGATGCAACTGTTTATATCAATTTGTGTTCTACTTGTAGTCCTGGTTGTCCTGATTATTTTTTGTAAAACACTTCATTTTTAGGCTAAATATAAAGGCTGGACGTGCAGATAAATGAAAATTAGATTTTTGTTTGGGTCTCGGGATTGATAGGTTTAAGGATTAGGCTTTCCTTGATTTGTGCTGCAGACATTTTTCTCCCACTGAAGAAACCTGTTCAGTTTGTGAAGAGCACTATCCTGTCTCTCAGTATACTTTTTCGCCCATCTATTGTCAGCTTTTAGGCTGTGAGCTGTCTTCTTGAGGCACCTCTATATGTCAAGCGTGTGTGTGTTTGTGTGTGTATGTGTGAGTGAGTGTGTGTGCGTGTGTGTGTTAGCTACTTGCAGCTATTCTGGCATACTTAACAAAGCTTTGACCCAGTTTTCCCGACCTGCTAAGTGGGTTTCTCTGTTTTGGTAACCTGATTTCTCACGTCCGCTCCATCTCCACAATCCTGTTTCCCCACAACCTGTCTTCACTTTCGCTTTCAGTCACCTCAATATTACTCCACAGACAGGACCACAGATCCCAGTTGTGCCTACCAAATCAATCATGTCATATGATTCTATGTCTCTGTGTATGTCATATATGTCCGCAACATATGCCAGCCAGCTAATCAACCAAGCTCATAAATCTTAACACTCGTTAGAAGATGCTAGATGCTAGAATATGCTAGATTGTCATGTTACTGTATATCTGTCACTGACTGTCTTACTAATCCTTCTTAGTATGTATCCTTCTCAGTGAAGGAGCACGTTCAGGATGTTTTGTAGGCATGGGTGAAACTGATGACTCATGGCTAGACCTCCCTGGCTAGAGTAATGACTTAGAATGGATTTTCTTCACTATGCAGAGCCATGCAAAACCCACACAGTGGATGGAATGTGTCAGGCTGCCTGCTCTGATGCTGAAAAATGTCAACTGTGCAGCAAGGCAAAGAACGATTTATCTACAGTACACTAGACAAATAAATATGTATGTATACTGTGCTCCATATATACTTGCTCGTATGAAGTCTCATGCACAGTCTAACTGCAGCTTACAAAACGAACTGAGACAGAGAAGACTGCTGCTCCTTCCTTGAAGTAGACACTGTTTCTCTTAGCTTTTTACATTCTTTGAGAGAAAAAAAAGGTGCTATATAGAACCTAAAAGGGTTCTTTGGCTGTCCCCATAGGATAACCCTTTGGGTACCCTTTTGGTTCCAAGTAGATCCGGTTTGGTTTCCATGTAGAACCCTTTCCACAGAGGGTTCTACATGGAACCCAAAATGGTTCTACCAGGAACCAAAAACGGATTTACCTGGAACCAAGAAGGGTTTTAATATGGGGACAGCCAAATAACCATTTTGGAACCCTTTTTTCCCCAGAGTGCATCATCACAAAATGCTATGTTATTGTTGGTTATCATTTCTCAGTAGCTTCCTGCCTAATTTTCAGTTGAGAATCAGGCAACATATGTTCCTTAGCAGGTGCTCCTCCTAATGCATGTGGTGAACCAGACTTACTAAGGCGTGTTACCCTTCAAAGGCTTCACCTTCGGACTGTAAACACCCCTGTGACAACAATCCTCACTATCAGTGCTATATTTTTGCTGAATTGCAAAGCCATGTCCTAGCCATGTGAGCTATCCTGTATTCCCAGCACATCTCTCCCGGTCTCTCTCATGTCCTTCCAGAGCTGTAGAGAATGTGTGTGTTTGAAGACCAATTAGAGGATAGGGATTCGCTGGGCTTCGCTCAAGGGCCCGAGGACTGCCTTTCAGCCCAAGCATCTGGTGCCCAGTCGGAGAGCCTTAGTATGCGCATGAAGTCACCGCTGACATTTTGAGAAGGAAAAAAAACACACATCCAGAACAGTAGAGGAGATGAGGTATATTACCGTTAGTAGAATACATTTGGCCTGAAGCCGAGACCGACGAAATCACTCACGGCTCTACCCAAGCCTCCTACTGGCTCGTTGTGTATGTCACTGAATGATATCCCAAGGTGTAATCATGGGAAGATCAATCCCGACATTAAGCTATTGTTGTTCCTTCGATGAGCTGGCTGACATTTCCAGATTGTAAATGGTATATTATAGTGCTCTGGGAGAGGGAATGACAAGGAACAACATCTATTAAGTCACATAGGCTGCGTTTAGACAGGCAACCTAATTCAGATGTTTTTTCCCACTAATTGGTCTTCTAATTCTAACCCTAACTCTAGTTGTAATCCTCAACATAACCCCTAAGCTTAAAATAGCCTTTGTCCTCATGGGGATGTGGGAAATGTCCCCACGAGGGAGAATTGTCCTTGTTTTACTCTCCTTGTGGGGACTTCTGGGGATCTTAGATATTTTCACATCAGAGCTGATGTGAAAAAAAAGACCAATTAGTGAGAAAAACATTTCTGTATTGGGCTGGCTATCTAACCACAGCCTAAGAGGGTCATTGTAAAAAACTCCTGCACACACGATTACCTAAGCATGTTTATTGTTGATATTTCGGGTACGTTTGCGACCTTTCTCAAGATAAGATGCATGAGTAATCTTTTACAAAACAATTACATGATGAGATAACCGTGAATTCAGTGTGATCTTTGATCTGATCCAATAAGGACACAGCATGCGTCCGAAATGGCATCCTATTCCCTATAAAGTGCACTACGTTTGACTAGAACCCTATGGAACTATATTTAGGGAATAGGGTGCCATTCCAGACGCTACCACAACAATAGTCACTGCTTTCCTATGCTATTGAGAAGGCAGAAAGGAATCATGATTACTAGTGACACGATGAATATTTCAGCGTGATAGGATGGAATGTGGGTCGGAATGAGGGAGAGGCCTCGCTGGCAGCCAGAGCAGAGCAGCAAAGACTACTGTTTTATTGGTTCTGCTGTGCTTTAATTCGAACTTTGTGTGTCTGCGATGCTCGCGATATAACGGGTACAAATAAACCCAGAGGACCTTCTCTCTCTTCAGCTGCAGTCTGGAGCTGTGCAGCAGCAAGGAGAAATTTGTGGGTTGTGGGTTTTTGACTGAAAAATGTATCTGTGTTTGTGGGTAGGGAGAGAGTGTGTGTGTGTGTGTACGTGAGTGTTCTTTTTACATAATGGCACATTTCACAACACTTGTGATTTGTATGTGTCAGTCTACTGCTCAAGTATATTCATCATGAGGCAGTGTGTTTTCTCAGTGTGAGTCATGTAGGTATGTGTTGTATATAGATGTGGGATTATGGGATAGCAGCGCGCTGTTTGTGGCCCATGTGGGTGGCGTGTTATACCAACACCTGTATCAGGGGAGTAGCAGCGATGCTGGTCCCTGCAGACTGTGATATGAGAGAAACAGTCCACCGGCAGGTAGTCTAGCTGTTAAGAGCGTTGAGTCAGTAGCCCGAAAGGTCGCTGGTTTGAATCTTCGAGTCGACTAGGTGAAAAAGCTGTCGATGTGCCCTTGAGCAAGGCACGTAACCCTAAATTCTCCTATAAGTCGCTCTGGATAAGAGCATCTGCTCTATGAATACAGTGTAACGTAAACTGATGTGTAAGTAAAGCTACACACACAATATTATAGGGCTGCACACAAAAACAATTCTAATTTCTAAGTCTAATTTGTAAGCTTACACATGTGTTTTGGCTCAGCAGCCTTGTTTAGAGTGTAGGAAGAAAGCTGAACACACACATATTTTAGAAGTCTTATCCGGTTTTGTGTCTTATCTGTGTTAGTGGTCGTTGTCTTGTCTGTCATTTACTACAGCGGCCATGTTATCTCTGTGTCGGCTATGTTATCATAGGATGTTAGACCGCATTCCCTTCCTAACAATGTTGTCTGGCTGTTTTGCCTGGCTGTTTTTCCAGGCTGTTTCTCTGGAGGCCTTTAAACAGAGGGCTTCATTCCCTCTTGTCACGATGTTGTCACTTTTTGCCTGTTGAAAGTGCCTTGGTGAACAGAAACACCTATAGTAAAGTAGTACAATAAGTTGTTGCTACTTTCTTGCCACCATGACGCTGGTTGGTTCTATGTGTGTTCATTTGTCTAAGTTATGTTGTATAGAACATCCATCATCAGAGACCCATAGTAAACACATCCTCTGTGTCTCACGCCAACCAGTGCTTTTTCTATTACTGTTTTACAATCAGAGTGCACATTCCTCGGAACCTCGCAGCCCCTGCCGGCTGTGTTGTCCCTCCTTGAGGTATTCCCCCCACCTCAATGAGGATCCAAGCTGTCTGATAGGAAGACCGTAGCCATGCATAGACTACAGACACACACACACATACACACACACACACATACACAAACACACACACATATTTTGTTATTCTATCCTCATGGAGACCGAAAATGTATTTCCATTCAAAATCCTATTTTCCCTAACCCTAAAACTAACCCCTACCTTAACCCTACCGCTAACATTGACCTGTAACCCAAACCCTAAACCCTAGAACCTAAACCTAAACCTAACTCCTAAACCTAACCACTAAACCCTTACCCTAATTGTAATCCTAACCCTAAACCTAACCCCTAATTTTAAAATAGCCTTTGTCCTCATGGGGACGTGGTACATTTTCCTTGTTTTACTATCCCTGTGGGGACTTTTGGGAATCTTTTCACATCAGATCTTTGTCAGAGCTGATCTGAAAAAAAGAACAATTACTGAGTGAAAAAAATTCTGAATTCCCCCCCCCCCCACACACACACAAACTTGCTGAGTAAGGATAGATAAACTCCCAGGATAGCCAGCTGTACACCATTATCCATCTGATCCCACATTCGGAACATAATGTGTGCAGCCCTCCTAGCTATCTGTTAATGCACATTGTGTGTGTGTGTGTGTGTGTGTGTGTGTGTGTGTGTGTGTGTGTGTGTCCAGCATATTTTTGTCTGGTAGGCCTACTGTAGCTTCCTTTGCCAGAGCTCACTTGTGTTTACACCGTGCTAATCACAGTACATTATAATGAGGGCTTGTATATGTGCGTGTGTGTGTGTGTGTGTCTTTGCGTATGTGTTTGTGTGCAATTCTGTGCATTCTTTGTGTTTATGTGTGCATGCTTGAATGTGTCTGTGTGTGTTTGAGTTTGTTTGCGCGTGCCTGTTTGTGTGTGTGTGTGTGTGTGTGTGTGTGTGTGTGTGGGAGAACCAGACAGCTTTTTTAAAAGGCTATATGGATTACAGTGGGGTTATATCCTTCCATCTGTGGATGAAAACAAAGCCCTCCTGTGGAGGAGTGATATTGATGGAGGGAGTAATCCTCTGTTTAGAGTGGTTGGTTACAGCTTCCTTCTCATCCACCTCCCTGTATAGTCTTGTATCATTCAGAGGAGGACCTGGTTTCCCTTTACCTAGGCTTTACTTAGCAACCCTGTGTTTATAACCACGGATATCGACTCTGCTAATGGAGCTAGCTTTCTTGGATCCGTTGTTAGTGTGCATGTCTCCCGCCCAGAACCTTGTCGGTTCAATTTCCACCCTCGGCCAAACTCACTCTCCCTACCTGTTTCACAATACTATTGATTAGATAATCATCTTTTAAGCAGTATAATGTTCACATGTTTGATTGTCATTCACGAGCAGTGAATTCACTATTTCTCCAGGAATGGGAGCTGTAAGTGTTGTTTGTTTGAGTAACAGTCTGGGGATCAGAACAGACTCTCCAGCCTCCAGCCTCCTTCTTCCTGTGGTGTGACTCTGTGATTTATAGACCACTGGAGGAGACTTGTGCATGTACGTGTGTTTCAGAATTGGAAACTGTGTCTTTCTGTTACCACGGTGACAATCATAACTCTTAGGGATGTGTATCTTTCCCTTTCAAGACGATTCGATATGTATCTAGATGCATGGGCTCCGATACGATGCAGGAACAATACTTTTTAGTTTGAAACGATTCGGTGCGACTCGGTTTGATTAGAGGTACGGATCGATGCGATTCGGTTCAATGCGATACGATTCGATGCACTAGCATTTGTTACATAAGCACATTCATTTTCCATTCTCAATTCAAATCTGCTGATGGAGCGCATGAGCTGGGCCTGTCAGAGCTGACTTCTGTGTGTGTTTGTGTGGTGTGTGTGGTGTGTGTGCGTGTTTGTGTGTGTGTGAAATATGTATATGTCTATGGTGTATGTAGGCACCCGCCCACACTTTTGATCTGAAATCACCAACACCCACTAATTAACTTGTCATTTTAGCAGATTAAGTGTTTGAGCTAGTAATGTATCAATATTTATCTCTTAAAACTATGAATATATAAATAGCCCAACTTTGTCTCATAATTGAATGGGCTTCTCTTCTTCTCCTACTTGGACCCATGCAGTACAGGTAGTAAAAGTGATTGCTGACCTCATTATTAAACTATTAACTTAATCATGTATGTCTAAAAATTACCATATACAGTTGAAATCGGAAGTTTACATACACCTTAGACAAATACATTTAAACTCAGTTTTTCACAATTCCTGACATTTAATCCTAGTACAAATTCCCTGTCTTAGGTCAGTTAGGATCACCACTTTATTTTAAGAATGTGAAATGTCAGAATAATAGTAGAGAGAATGATTTATTTCAGCTTTTATTTCTTTCATCACATTCCCAGTGGGTCAGAAGTTTACATGCACTCAATTAGAATTTGGTAGCACGATGGTCATTATGGCCAAACTGTTTTATTTTTGTTTCATCAGACCAGAGGACATTTCTCCAAAAAGTACGATCTTTGTCCCCATGTGTAGTTACAGACTGTAGTCTATCTTTTTTATGGCGGTTTTGGAGCAGTGGCTTCTTCCTTGCTGAGCGGCCTTTCAGGTTATGTCGATATAGGACCCGTTTTACTGTGGATATAGATACTTTTGTACCTGTTTCCTCCAGCATCTTCACAAGGTCCTTTGCTGTTGTTCTGGGATTGATTTGCACTTTTCGCACCAAAGTACGTTCATATCTAGGAGACAGAACGCATCTCCTTCCTGAGCGGTATGACGGCTGTGTGGTCCCATGGTGTTTATACTTGCATACTATTGTTTGTAGAGATGAACGTGGTACCTTCAGGCATTTGGAAATTGCTCCCAAGGATGAATCAGACTTGTGGAGGTCTACAATTTTTTTTCTGAGGACTTGGCGGATTTCTTTTGATTTTCCCATGATGTCAAGCAAGGAGGCACTGAGTTTGAAGGCAGGCCTTGAAATACATCCACAGGTACACCTCCAATTGACTCAAATTATGTCAATTAGCCTATCAGAAGCTTCTAAAGCTATGACATCATTTTCTGGAATTTTCCAAGCTGTTTAAAGGCACAGTCAACTTTGTGTATGTAAACTTCTGACCCCCTGGAATTGTGATACAGTGAATTATAAGTGAAATAATCTGTCTGTAAACAATTGTTGGAAAAATTACTTGTGTCATGCACAAAGTAGATCCTAACCGTAGTCCTAACCGACTTGCCAAAACTATAGTTTGTTAACAAGAAATTTGTGGAGTGGTTGAAAAACGATTTTTAATGACTCCAAACTAAGTGTATGTAAACTTCCAACTTCAACTGTATAGTGATTGTTTCACGCAAAACTACCAAAATTATTGCTGACTAACTAACTAAATGTAATGTAAGCCCTGATCAGCATGTAGCCTACCTATAGCACAGATGAGAGTTGTATCCGGCGGTAACTTACGCTACTTTATTCTGGTAAAACACATCCCTAATATCTCTTATTGCTGGGATTGTATTGGGACATAATGTCTGGAAGTGGTTGGATGGGCTTTAAGAGGTTATTAAAGTGAGAAAGAGGAGGGACTTGTCCTGGGTGACTGTTCTCAGATGCGCTCTTTTTCTTTAGTGCGATAACAAGTTTATGAACTTTTAAAGCAGCATAACTTTCCCATGTTTTCTCCAACCACAGTGTATCATATACCATTTTGAATATTCTATTTACTTTTATAAAATGCAAAAATAAGCAAATCACTTACATTTGACTTAAGCCTCAATAGCGAAATCTAGACATATTTTCTCTCCCAGGCAATGTAAAGTATCCCATGTATGGGGAGTTAGGCTAGGTTAGGTTTTCTTGGGAGACAGTGACTAGTATGGTCTTAGTTCAGTGCTGGTCTATAGCCTATGGATCCTAGCCCAATGTACTAACTCCTCCCTAACCACAGAGCCTGGTAGTGTGGGAACTACCCCTGCAGCTATAGTACCAACCTGTCTGACCTGAGCTGCAGGTAGGTGAGTGACAGCCAACAGCCAACAGCCTGGCAGATTACAGAAGCTTGCTGGAGCAGAGCGCCTTGCAAATGCGTCACTGCTAATCTGTCAGTAGTATGTCATACAAATCAGACGACAAATCAAACCCAATCAAATTGTATTGGTCACATCCACATATTGAGCAGATGTTATTGCAGGTGTAGCGAAATGCTTGTGTTCTTAGCTCCAATAGTGCAGTAATATCTAACAATACACAACAATACACAAATCTAAAAGTAAAAGTGAAATAATGGAATTAAGAAATATATATATTTTAGGACGATATCTACGCAATGTAAAGCAATTCTGTGAGTGACGTCAGTAAGATATCACTTTGTGAGAGAATACAGCTGATGACGCAATGATGACATGACATCATTGACGACTGCCACTCCCTCCCCACTGGCACTAGATAAGGCCACACCAGGCCTCTGAGACATAGTCAGTGTACTGTGACCGGTGTCCCACACCTCCAGCGGCCTGCAACAGATTTCTCGGTCCCTCGTTATCATTCTCAGGAGAACATCAAATAAGAACCCTCCCTTAGAAACAGCTGAGAAAGCTGAGAAATCCTCCTTAATTTCAAGCCTGTCCGCATAATTGTTTGCTCTAACCTATCCACTTTCAGAACTATGTACACTGTACCGAATGGAGATTTGAAGATGCGTTTGTTTCCGTATTCTCGGTCTACACCGCAGGAAACTCTTGGAACTTGGAAAGGGTTTTTAGGGTGCTCATCTCCTCTCACGTTTCTCCTCTCCACACCCAGGACGGCTATTAGTCATTCACTTTACTCAGTCTCTAACTGTTCAGTATGAGAACTTGGCAGTGTCTGAGCCACGACCAGTCCAAATAACTGTCCCCACACCGGGTGCCAGAGCTCTCTCCGTCAACACAACACTACACTACACAACACAACACTACACAACACAACACCAGGGGTAAAGTTGAAGAAACAGGGGAGTATAGAGAGAGAGAAAGAGGGAGAGACATAAATAGGGGTGAGAGAGAAAGAAAAGGCTAAGGAAGGGAGAGAAAAGAGAGGGAATGTGAGATAAATGGATCGGGAGAGAAAAACAGAGTGACATGTTGTAGGATAGAGGGGAGGAGAGTGAGAGAGAAACAGAGAGTAAAGAGCATAGGTCTGTTTGCCAAATATGTGACTCTCCAGAACACCATCGTTGGCTCCGGGTCAGGCCTGATTGGGGAGTGAGAATTGAGTAGTAAAGAATCTGTCCAAACTGGCCGATAAACCATTGGTGTTGTTGGATGCAAAACAGTCCGAGGACCAGATGTTTACTACTCTGGGAAAGCATTCCCAGATTAGTAAACATATTGACATACTGTAGTTAATAGCCCAATCTGTTGCCTGGTCACAGGATTTTTCTAGTAGTATTTCAGAATTTTCTTCAAAGGATTCTTTAAACTACTATTTTGTAGCAGTATAATTAGCTAATTTTATCCCCAAATCCTGTCCTCACAAATAAAACTGTTGTACTGATAATACTAGCCTAGTGGTTAGAGTAACCGAAAGGTTGCTGGATCGAATCCCCGAGCTGACAAGGTAAAAATCTGTCGTTCTGCCCCTGAGAAAGGCAGTTAACCCAAAGTTCCCCGGGCGCCGAAGACGTGGATATCAATTATGGCAGCCCCCCCGCACCTCTCTGATTCAGAGGGGTTGGGTTAAATGCGGAAGACACATTTCAGTTGAATGCATTCAGTTGTACAACTGACTAGGTATCCCCCTTTCCCTTTACTAAAAATACTTTCTCAGTCTCAATGGTAGCTGCCTTCCTAGCTAATCCAATGCCAGTGGTGTCAAGTACAAGACAATCAGTGTTGTTTAGACGCTGTGTGAAGACAGCGACATAAAGGCCCACCGTATCAGATGTCTGAGGATGGCCTGAGGCAACTCTTGTGTAAGTAGGAGTCAGCTGTGTCTGGGTTCAGCAGGGTCGTGTGAAGCAGTGCAGAAGTGGTAAGTACAGGGGCAGACAGAAGGCAGCAAGCCTATGTTGCATGGGTGCAATGTGTGTGTGTGTTTGTGTGTGTGTGCGGGGGATGCATGTTTCTCTCTGTGTGTGTGTGTGTGTGTGTGTGTGTGTGTGTGTGTGTGTGTGTGTGTGTGTGTGTGTGTGTGTGTGTGTGTGTGTGTGTGTGTGTGTGTGTGTGTGTGTGTGTGTGTGTGTGTGTGTGTGTGTGTGTGTGTTACAGACAGTCTGCTGTGATGATCTCG